>NC_059429.1:117717979-118056979 GCF_021028975.2 Sphaerodactylus townsendi | reverse complement strand
TGCCTGCTGTGGGGAGAAGAAGGGAAGGTGATTGTAAGCCACTTTGAGACTCCATAAAGGTAGAAAAAAAGTGGGGTATAAAAACCAACTCTTCTTCTTCCTCCTCTTCCTCTTCTTCTTCTATTCCAAACGAATGGCATAGATAAATATGACAAGAGCATGAATTTCAGTCGGTATGTAAAAGGTGAATTGCTACGGTTGCCATTCTCCAGGTGCTGACTGGAGATCTTCTGCTATTTCAATTGATGTCCAGGTGACAGTTCACCTTGAGGAAATGGCAGCTTTGGGTGGTGGACTGTATGTCATTATACTCCATTAAGGTCCCTCCCCTCCTCAACCCTTCCCTTTTGAGACACCACCTCCAATATCTCCAATTATTCCCCAACCTGGAGCTGCCAGCCCTATGAATTACATGGGAAACTGCAATTTGGACCAGGGCTATGTGGGAAGGGGCAGAAGAGGCTTCATCCTTCAAGGCTATCTTAGTTGTGTTCAATGATATCAATTCAGATTATGATGAGGGTAGTTGTACATGGATCCCCTTCCTTATATGTTCTTGACCCTCCCTAGCAGGTTTAACTAGCCATGGTGGGGAAGGGTCAAGTATAGAAGCAGGGGTACTCATCTCAGATGGAGGCTGAAATGAAATTTATATTCATAGGCTACCCTTCTGCAAAAGTACTCTGAGCAGAAAACTGATGATAAAATCACAACAATAATATAGAAGACACGGAAAGACCACTGGGGTCATCTAAAAATCTCACAACCTTACATATCAGCCAGCAAAACGAACAATACATGGCAATAAACAACAAAGCTAATAAAACAGCAGTAGCACAGATATGACAGATGAGCCATATTATTCATATTCCCACTGGGGTTAGCCTCTCCTTCAAAAGTTCTCTGGGGGGAAAAAGGCCATACCTGGACTCTAGAAAGTCAACAATGGGCCCAACCTGACATGCTCATACACCAAAGGGGTTTTTGGTGGCACAGGAAGAAGGAAAATTCAAAAACCCTCCTGCCACCCAAATAGAACCTTAGACCAAACAGTGGCGTAAGTCTGCAGTCAGGGAAGAGGGCATTCCCAGGCTGGAAGCCCAGAGGAATCCAACTAAAGTTGGATCCCCCCCCAATGCCCCCACCCACCCCCTGCTGTGCTGGTGTGCTATCCCATACTGGTGTAGCTTTGGAGTGACGTGCTCTTTCGGGTTTGGCTGCCATGGAGCTGTGCAGTGCCCCCCCCCCCAGTGGCTTTCTCTCTCCAGTGACATAGGTCTCCCTTGGCAGGTTAGGCAAGCCCGTGCTCACCCCCACCCCCAGATTGGACTGTAAATTCTCCTCTTTTTAAAAGTATAATGTTCAAATACTGATGTTGGTCGTATTTAAAGGGGAGGAGAATGTTCCAACTGAATATATATAAATATGATCAGGTCAATTTAATGACTCCATTTTGTTTACTTAGACCTTGACTTCAGTGTTAGTCACCTGTTTTTTAAAGTTGTTCCTTAAGCTTTAAAATGTTATTGCATTGGATTTTCCATCGTAAAACACTTTGTTCTTCTAGGCATAACCTCAGATAAATGCTGAAAACAAACATAGCCAGAAGAAGTGAACGTTAAGAAATGAAATATTATGAGTTCCATAAAGGTTGGCACCCCACTCAGGTCTCTTTTAATTGGTCGTAAAGGAAAATTAAATGATGTGTAGCAAAAATCGTTGCCAATTAAGCAAGTTAAAATGCAAAAAAGACAGACTGCAATTTGACTACCAACTTTGGTAATCCCATAAAAATGTTAAATTATAATAGAGAAAGAGTAAAAACTGCTGTTTATTCAGTACAGATTTTTTAATGTTTTCTAAAAGATATAAGGGTATATATTCTACTGATAGAAAGCATATGGTTTAAATTACATTTTTAAAGAGGGTGAAATGCCTGCATCAGTTGCTGTTGCTCGCATGCTGAAGTTGAAAAAAAAATAACATTTATTTATTCAACATTTATATCCCACTTTTGGCCCAGTCCAAAGGGGGACAGGCCAAATCCACCTATGGAGGAGGCATGGGGTCACACTGGCAGGTTTTCCCTCTCCAGGGCAGTTACCCTGGTGGAAGGGCAAATATGCCAGCGAGCAACCCCTGCAGCACTTCATAGCAGGCAGACACAGCTCAGAGCGCTAAATCAGCATTCCTGCTTCCCTGCTGCCTCTGCCAGCATAGTGGGGGCATTCTAGCAGAGTGCCCAAGGGTAGAGCTGACATTGGTTGGCTTCCATCCAACCTTTGCCTGCTGGAAAGCTGGTGCCCGGGGGTTGCATTTACACCACCCTTTTGGGTGGCATAAGTCTACAGACCCAATTGAGGGCTTTTCAAAAGCAAGGAAGCTTTGTTTTTTGTGTCTCGCACTGCTGAGAAGCCTTCTTGGGCTCTGGATTTATCTGCTCCCTTCATTTGAATCAGCTAACCACAATTCTCCCGCAAATTCACTGCCAGAAACCTATAAAGTTGCAATTTAAATCTACCTATCTAATCTGACTCACTATATTTACCTGAAAGGAAGATGATCCTGAATGTAAGATGAATCACTCCCCAAAAAAGGTTACACAATTTTTATTACTTTACATATAGAAATGTGTAACTTGTATAGAAATTTGCAAAATTTATTTATGTCATTTATTTTACTTACTTAGAAAAAAAATCTGTTTCTCTAGAAACCAGCCCAAGGCATCTTATTAAATAAAAGCAAATGAAAAATAAAACATGACAGATATTAATTAAAATTCAGTATAAAAAATCCATCCCAGCATAAAAACATGGGACAATAAAACATATACATACACAATCAAAAACAAAGACAAAGACAAAGACAATAAAAACAGATCCTTGGAGGCTTAAAATAATAGTTTCCAGACTAAAGTAATATTAAAACTTCAACCCCTTAACCCTCGGTGCAAAAATATTTTGGTCTGGTGCCTGTACGGAAGCAATGTAGAACCTCAAAGGGAAAGGGCATTCCATTTGCAAGGGGCCTCTACTGAAAAGGCCCCATTTGTAATTACCACCCACCTCATCTCTAAAGGTACAGGGCTTGTGAGGTGGAGAACTGAGAACTTGTGAGGTGGATCTTAGATGACAAGCTGGAAATTATGGGAAGAGTATCTTGGCACCAAGTCATTTATGGCTTTAAATGTAAGAGACAGCACTTTGAATTGTGACCATAATGTAGGGTTGGCAGATCTGGGTTGAGAAATTCCTGGAGATTTGGGGGGGTGGAGTCTAGGGAGGGCAGGGCTTGAGAGCAGAAGAACTACAGTGGACTATAATGACATAGGATCCATTTTTCAGGCTTTACCCAGAGGCTATAATAGATTGGGAACAGATGCACTGAAAGCAGTGGTGTAGCTGCCACAGGGCAGGGGGCGCCATGCCCTGGGCATGCACCATTGGGGTCACATGGGGGCAGAAAATTGCCCCAACACCCCTCCTCCTTTCCCCACCAGGCCCGGCAGAAGTCCGGAGCAGCCTGGAGTTCAGTTGGCTGGGGCACCATTTTGCCCTGGGCGCCATTCCCCCGCCCCACGCCCCACGACTGTAAGCTATTACAAAGGACCACTCTCCACCAATTTAGCTTTGGGTCTGAGTAGACCAATAATATTTCAAAAACTTACAAATATATGCTGTTTGTTTCAATCACAGGTTATTTTTTTCCAGTCAAGCATTTATAATGCAAAAAATAAATGTATAAAAATGAACCAAATGTTTACAGTCTCTTATTTTACAAATCAGTTATCACATCGACCATTGAAAAACTTACATATAAAGGGCTCAATTCAAATACAGGTATCACAGAGGCCCTTGAAAAATATACCCGTAAAGGGCTAGTTAAACCATTGGTTTTAGGTTTAATTTTGTTTCTGTGTTTTCTAAGCCCATCTGTAAATAAAGAACAAAGAATCCTCATAAGTACATTGTAACTACTGGCATTAAATATGATTTATACAAAGAAAAATATAACTTACATAAATCTTTCTTTTAAACGATATCTTCCATGTTCTTATTACCTTTCATAAGAGAGCTTGCATCTTGCTTTCCTATACATGAAGAATCATAAGCTTAGTTACAAAGAATCTCTAATGTTAAGTTCACCAAATCATAAATTTCTAGTCAATAGCATACCAGGACTGTGGTGTAGCCTTTCCTCTCCAAAGCTCCTTATCAGTCCTCAAAGGAAAGCAACAAACCTTCATCCATTCCTGCTTTTGAAGTGAAAATGTATCTTAATTACTAACACCTGGTTTTCACACAAATGCTGACAAGTCCAGACTCTGATTAAGCCCACGTGGATGAGTAGTGTTGAGGGTGAACACATATCTTGACTCAAGTTGTCTAAGGATACGTTGCTTGTCCATAAAACCATCCTGCTGTTCCACCACCTCTAACCCAGTACACCTGAATGAATCAGGTGGATGATTCTTCTCCAGAAAATGTTCTACTAAATGGTGCCTCTTTGATCTTATTTCTGATCCTTGAAATGTGTTCTTGTATTCTGACAGATACCCTCCTCATGGGTTGACCCATTACAGGGGATCACAACTGCTTTTTTAACAAACACACAACATTTACGGTTTTTCAGTTAGAAAATAAAGTGTCTTGGACCAGTTGAGCACCTCAGTCTTGATCTGTTTGCCCTCCCAGGCCATTTTGCAAGATATGCATCCCACACATTTGTCATACCCAAAAACAACAGGAGTCACTTGGGAGGGTTTTTCATGGTCTGCCCTAATAATATAATTGCCAGTGGGTAGCATTGACAGTGAACACATATCTTGACTCAAGTTGTCTAAGGATACATTCCGTGTCCACAGAGAGATCATGCTGTTCAACCACCTTTAATACAGTGAGCTTGAATGAATTGGGGGAATGATTCTTCTCCAGAAAATGTTCTACTAATGGTGCCTCTTTGATCTCCTAAATATCAAAAGTGAGGATCTTTTGACCTCTTTAGGCTGGGTTAAGTGGTATGTTGCTATTATTGGTGGGGAACAGTTGTGTGTTTTTATTGCTGGAAGCTTTCTGGGTGACTTTGGGCCAGTAGCATTCACTCATCCTAACCTAAAATGGTGAAGAGGAGGATGATATATGTTGCCTTGGATCCCCAAAAGGAGAAAGGTGGGCTATAAGATTTTTAAAAAATGAAAGACCAGCCAGGAGCAGCGCTGAGGAGCCTTCTCTAGGGCGCCATTGCCAAAAAGGCTGTGCTACTCCCCTCAGCCATTCTCATTATTATCATAAACAGTGTACAGAGGAAGGCCCTGCTAGACAACCTTTGAAGGTGAGAGAGAAACTTGCTATTTTAGAAGCATGGTGTTGAAGAAGGATGAATCTATGCCCCTGACACATGAGGGAAATGACAGGGTGTCTCTTAACAAGGTTCACAAATTTAAAATATTCTCCTCGTTGCTCAGCATCTCTATGTTCTGTACATAGGACTATATAAAATCCTTGGTGTTGAATTATATGAGTCAACTTGTAGAGTTATGTGTACAGAGTTCTAATGTAGCCAAAGCAAATTCATTAGCTTTATGAGAGAGTAATTATCATTTCATCCACAGGTAGTTATGCAGCTAATGACCTGAACATGGGAGTAATTAAAGCTTTCACTCACGAGGTGTGTTCGTGCTAACACTTTCTCTCTGTCTCTCTCTCTTTTCATTTAAATGTTCTGTTTGTTTCAGTCATGCAGACCACTAACTCATTAATAGCTCAACAATGCAGATGCAAATACACCGAGGTAAATGTTGATATATCTGTCTCCAAGGTCCTAAACGATGTTCGAGCAGTAGAGTGTTTTTTTCCTAACAGTGTGTCAATGAGAGAACTGCAGTAAAAGTTGTTTATTTTTTGTTTTTTTTTAAATCAAAGGGAGTAGAAATCAATATGTCATTTCAAAAATGCCAAATGTCTGCTGCCGCACAAGCAATAAAGAAAGGACAAAAATGTCACAGCCTTTTTTATTTTTTTTGTTCTGCAAAGGGTATGAAGAATAACTGTCTTTTCTCTGAAGTCTCTTCAGTCATTCTTTTCCATTCCCCATGAAAACAAACAAATTCCTCCTCACAAGTTCATTTATTTGGGGGAACTAATTTTTATATTTTATTAAACACTTTGGAGGCTTGTGTTACCAAGGAAGAGACATCACAAAAACGTTTTAAATCAATAATAAATAAACAAGGTAGGATGTAGAGCAAAGAGATAAACAATTAATTAAAAAATGCAGTCTGGAGATTTCCCCTGCCCTTCTTCAATTTAGGACTGATCTGCGATATGAGGCAGAGAGGCGGATTCTCTTGCATGCCTGTTAGCAGAGCTGGGGAAATAAGCCAGCTCCACATATGCAGAGTTGCATTCAATATAGTTTAAGGGAACAGCATATTTGCAAGAAACATTCACTAACTAGAGAGCAGCAGTGGCATAGTGGTTAAGAGCAGGTGCGTTCTAATCTGGAGGAACCGGGTTTGATTCCCCACTCAGTCTCTTGAGCTGTGGAGGCTTATCTGGGGAATTCAGATTAGCCTGTGCACTCCCACACACGCCATCCGGGTGACCTTGGGCTAGTCACAGCTTTTCTGAGCTCACTCAGCCCCACCCACCTCACAGGGTGTTTGTTGTGAGGGGGGAAGGAAAAGGAGATTGTAAGCACCTTTGAGTCTCCTTCAGAAGAATTCAAATTCTTCTTATTATTATTCTTCTAACTATTGGTCTTCCAATACTAGACAGAGACCAACAGGATCCCACGGCAATTGCGGGGGGAGGTAAAGTTGCCAGATCCAGATTGGGAAATTCCTGGAGATTTGGGGGTGGAGCCTAGGGAGGAGAGAGAGCTTAGTGAGGTACAACGCTATATAGTCTATCTTCCCAAGCATCTATTTTCTCCAGGGAAACTGATCTCTGTAGTCTGGGGGTAATTCCAGAGGATCCCCAGGTTCCACTGGAGGCTGCCATCCCTAATTAGGATGTATTGCCTACAGGCAGAGTAAAGAAACCAAAACAGGAGACACATTTAAGAAGCCCTGAACAGAAGAAAGTAAAGATTGCAGCTCCTCCTAGAGTAGGAAGAGACTGGACCTGTGATATTCATTCAGTGGCTCTGGAGCTACACATAGCTGTTAAACCACCTGTGGCACTTTGGAGTACCATTCCCCACTGTAGAACCTGTTCCATCTTCCAGGCCATTGTTCAGTAAGGTTTGTGGTTGACAAGTGGTTCTCACCCAAAAGGGTAAGTCCTCGATGCCAAAAAAAATGGTAAGTCACCACCTCCACCTGTCAGTTGCCTGCCATTAGCTGACAAGGTGCTCGGTAGTAGCAGCAGCAGCAGCAGAAGGCCATTGCTTTCACATCCTGCATGTGAGCTCCCAAAGGCATCTGGTGGGCCACTGCGAGTAGCAGAGTGCTGGACTAGATGGACTCTGGTCTGATCCAGCAGGCTCTTTCTTATGTTCTTATGTAATCCTGTTCAATCTAAAATCCACACTACCATTAGTTCGTATGATGTCTGCACTGCATTTTCCCTAACATTCTTGCAAAACTGGAACTCACTGAACAGTCCCGTTTTTTGTAGGCAGTGCAAATTATTTTCGGACTGCACATTTACAATCATAACTGCAAAAATAATTTAATTAACAAGGCATTTAATCATGTCTTCTAAATGCTGAAACTTCTGGTTTTAGATGCAGTTTTCATGAATGGCTTTTGCATTTATATTTTGTCAGGGTTCTGTTTAAAAATAATGCATTCCAGAAGAAGAGATAATTTTCCTGGCCAAATGGCCATTTGTACGATAAAATGCCAGATCTAGGGTAACAAATGAATGCCGCAACCTTTAAATTCTTTCCATACAGATAAGCGAATGAATTTCTCATTGTCAGATTGCTGAGGGTATAGACAGAGCAGCACCTCCCCTGACTTTCCTCTTGTGAGTTAGATTTACAATCCAGCGGGGGGGGGAGGGGGGGAGACAAACGTTAACAAGATGATAAACAAGCTGAAATAATACAGTTTGTTCTGCGTCATATCTATGTTGTGTCAGCATACAGATCATTCCCAATTAACCTCAGCAAATCCATTGCAGGATGGCTGCTCGATCACTGGTGGAGTCTCATACCATTTCATCGAGCTTTATTTCTGTTGTCAACAAGCACACAGACAGTGTCCAGAGGAAGAAGCAACACCCATTTTTTTGGCCTAGCAAAAATCGTCTACAAATGGAAATGAATCATGGTTATAACCAGCCAGCAAGTTCTGCAACTTTTACAAACCCCTTCTTCTGTGAGATGGGGGTTCCTGCTAGGCTTAAAATGAGGCCTAAGCCTTGAGGTGGATGACGTCAGTTCCAAAAGTGATCCCTTGTCACTAATGACAAGGGAGACACTCTGGTATTTAGGCAAAAACTATGGGGAAAGCTGTTTTTACAATAGAGCTTTGCCCAAATACTGCAGAGTCTCTCTTGACATTGCTGACATGATGACGTAAATTTTAGTAACTGGTTCTACCGAATAGGTGCGAATAGGCTGCATCCCACCTCTGAGTAGAACCCATGTTTTTTCTATAATGAAAATGGCTTCCTACAGAGGTGAGGGAGTGACATCTTTAGATGTTTTTATTTAGTGCTGCAAGACCAGTGTAATGTAATGGGCAGGCAATGCTGATCTCTTCTTTGACCCCTTATTCTGCTTCTGAGGGCCTGGTGATCCTATCAGAGGCTCAGTGGTCTGATGCAGTTTGGGGGGAATGGTAAAGTCTTGCAATATTTTTGTAGCTGCTTAGCAACCGCCAGAAGGCATCTGTTTCTTGAACTTACAGGTGCTGCTTCTATTGTTTGGGAGTGGTTAACTTGGGGTTTTCCTCATGTTTGTGGAAAGAGCTGTCTATGGCTCATGAAAATTAGATATATTTATAATCCGCTTGGATTTAAATGCCAACCTCAAAGACTTATAGTTATAGTATATAATTTGGCAGTTATCACAGGGCTCACTTGGGCAGCACAGATACTAAACTTGGAAGTCTGCTTTAAATTCTGCAAATATTAGCTATCACCTCATTCGCTGTATGAGAATTCCCTCCTGAACAATAACAAGTCACACATTCTGCAGAAAATCTTCCCGTTCTCATCAGGCTGGCTGTTCTACCTGGTGGGAGCTGCCACAACATAGAAAGTTTGCAGAATGTTTAATTGACAGAGCTCGACACATCAAGAGGGGTAGAATATGGAATGTTACTGCCGAGGGGGGGGGGGGGATACCATGTGCACAATGTTTATTTAAAAAACCAGAAATGTTCATGCGCTGAAAAGGAGTTACAACTCTTTAAATGTACATGTCTCAAATTAGGGACTGAAAAAAATGACAAATGGGATGCACTGGTGTACCACTAGACTCAGCCTTATTCTGGCCGTGCATTGTGACACATCTCTGGTTCATAAATGTATTTGTTTATAACCAGGTTCAGAAATATGGGCCCTTCAGAGACATGATTGCATGTGGTCTGAATCACAGGACAGGGGGGCATTAAAAATCCCCCATTAGTCCTAGATGGATCCTCTAATTAAACCTACTGAGATTCATAAACTGTGTTTGAATATGCGTGTGTGTGTTTGAAAGAGAGACCTATTCGTTAGAGTCATTTTCTTGATTGAACTAATTTACCTTGAAGGTTAATGTATTGTAAGTTAATTCAGAGATTAATAAGCTCTTAAAGATATATGAAAGACATTTTGATTTATACTAAGACGAGTGTCATAACCCATTTTATTATCTCTGCAATGACTTTGGGAGTTCATCTGATGAGATTTAAGAGGAAATTTGATTGTATGATATACAGAGTGACAGGTGCAAAGAAGAAAGAGGGTTTTTCCCCCCACACACATTTTTTTTAATCTTGAAGCCTCTCTCTTGCTTGTGTGGAAAATGAAGAACTAATTCTATTTATTTATATTACATGTCTATCTCATAAAATTTGTTTATTCTCAAGAGCACACATGTTCTATCTTCTCAAGCACTTCAATGAGATTTCTTGGTGGAATGTTTACAAGAATTACACCAACAATCAAAAGTACTCCAGAAAAGAATTAATTCTCCATTTAAAATTTAGTGTGCTCGCCAGAGGCCCATTGTGAACATATCTGCATCGAGTGAGCAAGCATGGCAGAGGAGCTGGGATCATCCTGATCCCTACTGAATCTGAAGGGCCAATCTAGACGAACCAGTGGCTACCAGGGCCATTTTAGAGGAGAATCAAGGTGAGACAGCAACAGGGAATCTAGATCCCCCAGTGCCTTTTGAAGTGCTGAAACAGCCATAGGGTGTTGTTTCAATACTTCAAAAGGAATGGAAGATAGAAACGAGATTTGCTGTTGTCATCACACTACAGGCCTGATCAAAATCAGGCCTTCATGGTAATTTTGAAATGGCTACATTCTCCACTAAAATGACATTGCTGGCCATGGGTTAGCCCCTAGCCACTGTCACATCTATTTGGGCTCTAATTGTGGAACACAACTTGAACAAAATAAGCTGAGATACTATATATACCCACTGGTTCATCTGGCTCAGGATTGTTGATTCCAGAGTAGTCATTTACCCAATGGTCTTTCTTAAAGTTCTACCACCAACATGGTTGATCACCTGCCAAGGCTCACAGAAGGACCAGCCTGGAGATGTTGGGTTTTCGTGTGGGAAAAGTACTTGGAAGAAGAAGAAGCAAAGTACAGAAGATTGGCACACATCAGCCCAAATGTCCTTGGAAGATTGCGACTCAGTCTTGCTTCTTTAAGGCCCCATCAGGGTGTTGGGGTGAAAAGAAATCAGAGTCCTCTCTTTCCAGGAAAACTACAATAGGTCACAGAGAGGGAGGCCACACTTGGAAAGGGGGGATTGAAAGAGATGAAGAGTTGGTTTTCATACCCCACTTTTCTCTACCTTTAAGAGACTCAAAGTAGCTTACAATCACCCTCCCCACAGCATACACCTTATAAGGTAGGTGGGGTTGAGAGAGTTCCAAGTGAAGTGCAATTGGCTCAAGGGCTCCCAGGGGAATTCATACGTAGGAATGGGGAAATGACCCTTTCATGTGTAGGAATGGAGAAACAACCCTTTTTTTTAAGAGTCCACCCCTTGGAGTCCACCACTCATGAGGAGGAGTGGGGAATCAAACCTGGTTCTCCAGATTAGAGTCCGCCACTCTTAACCACTACACCATGCTGGCCATAATTAAGGAGGGGAGAATACAGCCACATTGGGGGGTGGCCCCAATTTGGGAAGAGGCGTTACAATGAGGGAGTGGAGAAAAGACCATCTGTGGAGGAGTGGCCATATTTAGGGAGATGCAACTGACAGTGGGAATGACCATAACTAGAGAGGAGAAAATAGAACCACAGTAAAGGGCAGCCCAGCAACTCCCCCACCTTGCCCATTGCTGACACCAGCCCTGCACATCCCCAGAGCCTGATAACATCCAGTAGTTGTAATTGATCCTTTAACAATCTTTTCACAATAGGATGAAAACAGGGGGGATTTGACTGAAGCTCGAATTTCCTTCTTTGTACCTCTTGGGATTTTCAGGTCCACCCAGGTACAACTTCTGATCAGCATGTGGCTGGTTGGCTGTCTCAGGACGCAAATGCCACTGATCGCTTTGCAGTAATGAATGTCGGCAAAGCTGCGTTTATCTGGTGGCAGCCCAGAAGCATGAATAACAATTTGCATACTTTTGAATCCTAAATGGATTTGGGGGCAGCTGAGCTGTCAGGGTCAATTTATTTATTTTTCTCCTGACACATTTCTCATTTATGGACTAGTTTACATTGATCATGCTTACATTGGAAGCGGGATGATCACCGTTTATGTGCGAAAATACAGCAAGCCTGCTTCGCTGTCAGGAGGAATTAAGGGGCTGTAAGCCCTCAGGCTGTGCCATCCTTCTACTTTACAGCCTGATCCAGTGCATGTTTGCTCGGAAGCAAATCCTGCTAAGATGAAGATGGTTTGTTCCCAACAGGGTGTCCAGAGAAATAATTGGGGGCGGGGGGGGGGGAGAAGAGATGTTACAAAATGTGCCAATTCTGTCTGCAGATCGTTGGCAGACTCTGCCACTGTGAGAATTTATCAGTAGGTTCCCACTGCATTAACTGGGGTTTAAGCAGAACCAGCCCTGACCTGGATAGTTAACTTTAGGATTTCAAAATGTGACGATCCAGAATGCAGTTGGTCCAGAACACGGTGGCAAGGGGGCCAGTATGCCAGTGAGAGAACACATAAAACCCATTTTTTACTTTCTGCACTGGTTGCCGATTGCATTCCTGATCGTTTTCAAGGTTTTGGTACTAACCTTCAAGGCCTTGAGTGATCTCAGACCCGTGCACTTGCGGGACCGTATCTCCCAATACAGCCTGCGGACGGAGGATCCTTTCGTCCTCTGAAAGCAATCTTCTGGTGATCCGCAGCCCCAGAGATACATGGCTGGCTTCCACCAGAACCAGAGCTTTTTCAGCCTTGGCTCCTACAAAATGGAATGCACGGCCTGCGGATGTTAAAGCTGTGCAGGATATTGCAAAATTCCACAGAGCTTGCAAAACTGAACTATTTTGTCAAGCACACAATTGAAGCCGAGATAGAATTATGTGAAATCTGTTGGCCCCAACTCCTCCTATACCAAAATAAGTTGGGACTTTTGTGGGCAAACGATTTAGATTTAAATTGCCCACCAGGGTTTTTTATGATATGTTTTTAATTGTTTTTTTTTATTTTTATGTATTTTTATATAATTATTTAACATGTATGTTAGCCATCCTGAGTCCAGCTAAGGCCAGGGAAGGCGGGATATTAAATATTTTTTTTAAATAAGCAGGGTCAGCTGTGGTTAGCATTTGGATAGGGGACTCCCAAAAAAGTCCAGGATTGCTACACAGGTAGACAATGGCAAACAACCTCTGTTCCAATCTTGACTTGAAAACCAGAAGGGCTGTGATTCAGGTCTGGAGCAAGGGGGAACGGCGTCCATGCCATGCAGAATGCCCCTGCCATGCCCCCGCACCAGTGTGCACCCGGTGCATCACATGCACCTCCCCCCGTCCCCTTGGCGCTACACCACTGCTGTGATTTGATAGCAACCCTTCCTGCCAACACTGATCTTGGACAAATCCTGATCCTGGAAATATGGGGTCCCATGTTGAGGGATGGATTTTTTTCACCATAAAAGATTATTCCAGGTCAGTTAAAAGTGTGCAGCTTTCCCCACTACCTGGATACCCCTGCAACCTCTTCACAGGATTCCGCTTTTCTCCTTGATACTCTGACCCATGGACTTTTGCTGTACGGACTCCTCACGATTGTCAGCTTTCTACTCACCTTGGATCAGGTACTATTGCCCTTTGGAACCGTCTTCCAGAGGCGTACCTCCCATTGGGCAAAGTGGGCAGCTGCCTTGGGCGCCACCTTGTGGTGGGCGACAAAATTGCAGGTTTGTGAGGGATTTTGTATTTTCAGTGTTTTTCCGTTTTTGGCCTGCAGGGGGCGCAGGTTTTAGGCTAGCAGCACCAAAATTTCAGGGATTTTTTGGGAGACTCTCCTGATGATATCACCCAGGTTTGGTGAGGTTTGGTTTAGCGAGTCCAAAGTTATGGACTCCCAAAGGGAGTGCCCCCATCCCCCATTGTTTCCAATGGGAGCTAATAGGAGATGGGGGCTACACC
Organism: Sphaerodactylus townsendi; assembly: GCF_021028975.2. Classification (NCBI taxonomy): domain Eukaryota; kingdom Metazoa; phylum Chordata; class Lepidosauria; order Squamata; family Sphaerodactylidae; genus Sphaerodactylus; species Sphaerodactylus townsendi. Next base: position 118,043,234 of record NC_059429.1, on the reverse strand, counting down.
TTTGAGGGTCCATAACTTTGGACCCCCTGAACCAGACTTCACCAAATCTGAGTGGTATCATCAGTAGGGTCTCACGAAGATACTCTGAAATTTTGGTGCTGCTATCTTAATAATTGCACCCCTGACAACAGGCACCCCCTAAATTTCCCCAGATTCTCTTTTTAAATTCACTCCCTTCCCACCAATGCTTGTTTTCTTTCTTTCTTTTATTCTCTCAGTGCCTAATAAAGGTTGTTGTTGTTGTTGTTGTTGTTATCAAATCTACCCCCTTCGGCATGGATTTAAAGGGAGAATCTGAGGTCCCCAGTTTAAACACCATTTAAAATGATGCTGTTGGGGGTGGATTCCAGCATCACTTGTTTAAACTAGGGAGCCCAGATTTAAATCCACCTTAAAGGGAGAATCTGGGCCCCCCCAGTTTAAATAACATTGAAAGTGATGCTGTTTCCCCCAATTGGGGGGACTGGATACAACACCATAAAATGTTTTCATAGCAGTAATAAAACATTTTGAAAGCATTTTGAAAATGTTTTCCAAATATTATTTCGGCTGTGTGGCATGGCCCATTGCTATGTTCAGATTTGTGAGTTGGGGGATGTTCTATAATGTGATGGTGACTTTGAAACGACCTGGTGGAAAAAATCATTGTTTGGTCATGGTGGTGGAGGGTGGCCACCCATGGGGGGGGGGCGTCAAACTCAGGTTTTGCCCAGGGCTCAAGTTCGCCTAGGTACGCCCCTGCCGTCTTCCCTACTTATGCTTACCTTTTCCCCTCATTCTCACCCTATTCTCGGTTTTTTCTGTGTGCTTATTGGGAGGGAAAGGGTGATTTTATCCTTGGCTTTAGGTGTACCTGTGGTTTTAAAGGTTTACAATTTTGGTCTGCCTCGAGCTGTGTGTCTGTGTGCAAGTAAATGTTTCATTTCATTTGAATCGGTTGGTCTCTATTGTTCTTTTTCTAGGGAATATTGTGCAGAAACAAAATTTCACATACACTGATAAAAGATCCTTTGTTTATCAGGCTATAGACCCTGTAACAAGCTAATTTCCAACTGTCTGGGTTCAGTTTGGGTAATACTTGGGCAAGTGCTAGTATTTTCAGTAACATTCAAAGGCTTCCTACTTAGCATGCAAAGGCCTCCTTCTCAGGAAATCTGAAGGAAAACCACAACATTTCTGCTCTGCCCCCAAAGCAAATGACCATATTATTCAGACAGGAAGAAAAAAGTGATCCGGCAGCTGTAGTAAAAGCTTGCACACAGGAGGCAAAGCAGGGTTATATTAACACATTCACCACTCTTCCTATTGGCTGGGAAACACAAAGCACATGGCCTAACCATGTTTACCCAGATTCCTTGTGCTCTATTCCCTTGAAGAGGCATTGCCAAAAATGCCCTCTATTCAGTTAATAGCTAGAATATCTTTCCCTGGATACACTAAACATTATTTGGATTTAGGTACCAGTCAGGTGAAAGTAGTAGTAGTAGTAGTAGTAGTAGTAGTAGTAGTAGTAGTAGTAGTAGTAGTAGTAGTAGTAGTAGTAGTAGTAGTAGTAGTAATGGTCGTCATTGTCAGCATAGCTTTTGTGCTTTTCCTTTATCCGATTTACTAGCTGCTGTTTCATTTTTGTGTGTGTTTATGTGTTTTAAAATTTGATTCATTTTTCTTATTTGCATATTAGATTTTTGGTTTTATTCAAGAATCTTGGAAAGCCCTTTTCTTCCTTTGGTAGGGAGGGATATGGAAAGTAGCTTATGAATATGCAAAGTAAATGCTTAAGTAAATAAATATTGTATTCCCAAAGATCTCTTATATAAATTAAATATTTGGTTTGCAGATAATAAAAAATGTATTTATTTGTTTGTTTGTTTATTACATTTGTATCCTGCCCTCCCCAACCAAGGTCGAGCTCAGGGCAATGTATAACATTTTAAAACAATTTACTAATACAGGAAATTAAAACCTATCCATCATTAAAACACAATAAACCACTAAAATCAAGATGGTGAATAAATAAGCCCATGTCAGTCAGCTGGCCCAGCTCGGTTTGAATCGATCTAACACAGTCCGTAGCTGAATGCAGGAATATTATGAATAGAACTGTTCTACTCTGAAGTTACCAATTACAGATTATGCAACTAAAGGGTAGAATTTGATAGCTGTCATGTCAGAGGGATCAGTCTCATCATTCTTTAGAGTAATAATGAAATCTTTAATCTAAAAGAATCAAAGGCTAACCTATCCAGTCTCTTTGTTCCAGCTGGAAAGCAAGATTGCCCAATAACTTTATTTATTTTGCTTCATTTTATAACCCATCTTTCTCACTGAGATTCAAGGCAGATTGCATATAGATATATATAAAATTCCATCAAACAGCATAAGACACCTAATAAATAATGCAATAAGACTAGAATCACAGAAAACAATGCAAACAAAAAAAATCCCTGTCTGAAATAACATGTCATAATGCAGAAAGGGGGCTGCAAAGATAAATATGATGTACTGTCAAACACATTGCTGGCTGGTATCAGCTTGCTGTTGTGGGTTTTCCAGACAGTGTGGCACTTTTAGCACCTGATGTTTCACCTGCATCAATGGAAGGCATCTTCAGAGGCCACACAGAGAAACCCAGCTTACCATGACATGTCTCTGAAGATGCCAGCTATAGATGCAGATGAAATCTTGGGAGCTAAAACTACCAGACTGTGGCTACACAGCCAAAAAAAACCTTGCCACAGCCAAATAAATACAATGCCTTAAAAGCAAGGTGAGCATCTAAATAGCATCGAAATAGACAACCCAACTGAAATAGACTGCAATCCCATTTCCTAATCTGCAAGTGTCATAAACAGAAATGAGATGTACCAGAGCATGCTATTTGCCAAACAAATATAATTTCAAATATCTTCAGAAGTCGCTACTTAATATGTTGAGATCTTATGTTTCTAAATCATATATTGGTAGCATTGCTAACTTCCAGGTAGCACCTGGAGATCTCCCACGATTATAATTGATCTCCAAGACCAGTTTCCCCTGGAGAAAATGTCTGTTTTGGAAGGTGGATTCTATGGTATTATATCCTGCTGCAGTGGAGCAGCAGTGGCATAGTGGTTAAGAGCAGGTGTACTCTAATCAGGAGGAACCGGGTTTGATTCCCCACTCTGTCGCTTGAGCTGTGGGAGCTTATCTGGAAAATTCAAATTAGCGTGTGCACTCCCACACATGCCAGCTGGGTGACCTTGGGCTAGTCACAGTTCTTCTGAGCTCTCTCAGCCCCACCTACCTCACATGGTGTTTGTTGTGGGGGGGGGGGGGAAGGAAAAGGAGTTTGTAAGCCCCTTGGAGTCTCCTTACAGGAGAGAAAGGGCAGATATAAATCCAACTCTTCTTCCTCTGCTGAGGCCCTTTCCCTCCCTCCCTACCACCTTCCCCAGGCTCCTCCCCCTCCGGGGTTTTCCCAACTCAGAGCTAGCAACTGTATATGCTGGCCAATTAGAAACATGCAATATTTCTGCATACATATCAATCCTAACAGTTGCTTTTGTTCATTGTTTAGAACACTGGAAAGTGGGAGACATCTCACTTCTCCTTACTGACCCATTTGGCAGAAGAACTACCATTTTGCGGAATAGATTTCCACCAGACACATGTGGAACTCTCTCCCAGGGTGGGAAGTAAAGCTATTTTTCTTTAGCTGGCTTTTGCCCAAGCACAGTTTTCCGTCAAATAAGGTGTTGAATATTCTCTGCACTGCAAAGTGGCCAATCTTTACTTTTGTGGCTGTAATTTTCTTTTCATTTTTTGTTGCAGTTTGCTGTAGGCGGAAGTCAGGTTCTTCTATTTATGATCCTTTACCATTGTGTTTTTCAGTGATTTGTAAGCTGCCTGAGCCAGCTGGGAAAGGCAGGATTGTTTTTTTTCAAAAAGTCATAAATAAATGAATTTGCAAGCATCCACACAGTGCTCAGAGCTCAGACACAAATATAGACCTCAGGAGGTAAACAGAAGGTTTAACCAGAGGTTGTAGTCAGCAAGTGTGGGTTAATACAGAGCACTGGAAAGAAGGTAGCTGAATTGATACTTGCCATTTTCTTCATCCAGCCCGCTGAGACAGACAGTACAGATTAGAAACATAAGTTAACGGTTCATCCCCACCTGAATCCAGCTGTCCCAATGAAAACTGTGCGTGGAGCCCTCATGCCATTCTATGTGGGTGGTAGGTGGGTTTCCATGCTGATTTAAGAAACACGGGGGAAGCTGTGTGCTTTGTTGTTCTCAGGGTGAATCACAGCTGCCTGCAATTGGGCACAACGGAGCTGGTAGCAATTCCAGGCAAGAATGCTCCTTCAACAGCACACTTCTGTTACAATAGGGCCAGAACTCCAGTCTGGCCTTGGCCATTCACGATGGGAAAACAGTAGCCATTTCCATTTTGATTCCCATTTGCTGCATCCGATTGTTCCTGTTTGAGACTACTGAAAAAGACAATCCGACAAGAGTGACATACTGATTATTCCCCTAAATGACAACAGCATTGAGAGTGCGAGATGACATGAAGTCCATGGAAATTAGATATAATCATATTCTCTGCTTAATTTGTTTCCCAGTCAGGAGTTATTTTTAATCTTGTTTACTTTAATTGGGAGGATGTCAGAAAGCCTATCTCATTCCTCAGCTTGCAGAATAGACTGCGGTTGCTCTGCTCCCTGCTACACAGTCATTTTTCTTGTCTGGCTTCCTAATACAATCTTTGAACAGAACATGCTGCCAAGAAGAATTGCTACCCTCCAGTTTGAGACCTAAGGATTTCCAAGAATTACAACTGATGTCTAGATAGAGATCAGTTCTCTGGAGAAAATGGCAGCTTTTGCGGGGGAGGGGGGAACTGTATGTCCCTCCTCTCCCGAAACTCAATCCTTCCCAGGCTCCAATCGAAACTTGGAAGAAGAAGAATAGAAGAATTTGAATTTATACCCCACTTCTCGTAACAGTAAGGATCCTCAAAGCTGCTTATAAAAACCTTCCCTTCTTCTCCCCTCAATAGACATCTTCTGAGGTAGGTTACTTTTTTGGTAGTGACCACCCAAGTACTAACCAGGGATGACCCTGCTTAGCTTTTGAGATCTCAGCAAGATCAGGCTGGCCTCAGATTGTAGGCAGAGGTGGGATCCAGCAGGTTCTCACAGGTTCCCGAGAGTAGGTTACTAATTATTTGTGTGTGCCGAGAGGAGGTTACTAATTGGTGATTTTGCCATGTGATTTTTGCCTTAGTTACGCCCCTCCTCTCAGCAGTAGCGTGCAGAACTTGAAGCAGCCTAGAAGGAGGTGCACCGGCGTGCATAGGCAGCTTGCGCCTGCGTGCATTCATTTCCTGCCCAAGGACCGGCGCAGTGGCTGCATCCTTGCCACAGCCTCACCCAGGAATGTCCCACCCCCGTAATGCCCAGCCACGCCACCATCATGCCCCGCCCAGCCCCATTGGCGCTACGCCACAGTTTGAATCCCACCACCATGGGAACCTGTTACTAAAATTTTTGGATCCCACCACTGATTGTAGGTGATATGAAAAACATCTCTCTCCCTGAGATGGGCAGTCCCATCCAAGGGGTCAGGTGCCTGGCCACGGCCGTGCTGGCCCGCCACCCCCATGGAGGCTTCCCAGGGGCATGGGGAGGGTTGCAACATGAAAAGCCTCCCCACAGCTGGGAAGCCCCAATTGAGGTCAATGGACTTACACTACCTTTTCGGTAGCTTAAATCCTAAGCCCAGGCCACCAGCGTAACAGTGGCAATGCCCAGGAGGGCATTCTCCCCCAGCCACACCCTGGAGTGCCCCTGCAGCTTCTCCCCCAGCCACACCCCGGACTGCCCCTGCCATGGTGGTAGTCGCTGCAGGAGCACAGCGATGCAGTGACGCTGCTGTGACCCACTGCCTGGGAAGGCCACGGCAGCCACACTCTGGCAAATTCACCCCTCTGTTGGGGCAAGTGCCCCAGAGAGAGCAAATTCACTGGCGCAGCCTCGCACCGCATCCACTGGCAAATTCAACTCCCGCTTTAGATGGGGCTGTGAGAGATATAGTTTATTTGTGACATTCCATACATAGTTTTTGTTAATAACTCGTTAGTCATAATCCACCTTGAGTCTCAATGAGAAAAGTGGACTACAAATAAAGTAAATAAATATTTGTTTGTTTGTTTGTTCGATTTATAGGCCGCCTCACCACCAAAGGGCTCGAGGCGGCTCATAATATGGCTGTTCACAATGACAGCAAATAAATACAAATACAAAATATAACTTAACCCCATTAAAATCTAATAGCAGCAATTACTTTAAATGAATAGAAATTAAAACAACAAAAGTTGTTAAAAACAGGCGCCCAATCCAAAGGCCAGAGAGGGAGGGGGAAAGGCAGGGCCCGAGATGGAATCAGGCCCAGCCAAGATGGAAGACAGGCAACCTCAGTGAGGGGCGGTAGAGCCGCGGCTAGCCCCCCAAAAAACCCAGTGGAATAGCTCCGTCTTACAGGCCCTGCGGAACTCACCAAGGTCCCGCAGGGCCCAGACAGCTGGAGGTAGAGCATTCCACCAGGCAGGGGCCAGAGCCGTAAAGACCCTGGCCCGGGTCGAGGCCAGCCGTATCGTCGCAGGGCCAGGGGTCACCAGCAGTTCTGCCGCCGCTGAACGCAGTGGCCTATGTGGGACATAAATAAATTAATGAACAGCATACGACCAAAAAGCAGTTATACAGTAGTGGTTTCTTCCAGTCCAGTCTACTTTAAAGTCAAAATATCTCACATAGTGTTGCCCGCTCTGGGTTTGGAAATTCCTGAAAATTTGCAGGTAGAGCCTGGGACTGGCAAAGTTTGGGGAGGGGAAGGACCTCAATAGGACATAATGCCGTCGATCCACCCAGCCGTTTTTCAAAGGGGAACTGATCTCTGTCTCTTGGAGATCAGTTGTAATTCTGAGCAGTCTCCAGTCCCCACCTGGAAATTGGCAACACTAGTTCTACATCAAAAACGTGCCCCCAAACCCACCCTGAATGTTGCCTGCTCAAGTGATTCTCACTGACTTGAATGTCTCTGCTCACTTTAAGACTTTTGCAGGGTAAAATCTTTGCCCTTTAATTCTAGCATACATTGGAAGTTAAATAATCATTCGGCACTCTGCTTCCAATTTAATGTGTTTTTCTGTATGTGCTGCAATGTAATTAAAGATGGAATGGTCGTTTCAAACAAATTAGGTTTTAATTGGCATTTTAACTGAAGGCCATTAAATAGATGGGGAATAAAATGCTGTTTGGGAAAGCAGAAGCAATACTTGATGCCTGCACAACATTCTGCAGAAGGCTGGAAAGAAAATGGCTAATTCTTGGCATCAGAATCAACAGCTACAGCCCAGGTGGAGGTAAATCATGTGGTGCAGAGTTCCTGGGACTATATTATTATAGCCTCTGGATAACCAAGATGGATTTCTGTGTCTGAATGCTCCTCCACATGGATGGGAATGAATAACCTTTTCAGAAATAAAAAAGGGGGGGAATCTTAACTCATTAGACTGTATGTATGAGATTAGACTGTATGTATGAGACAAGATGGAGGACAAGGGGATTATGATACATATTTGTACTAGATAAGAAGAAGAGGAGGAGGAGTTTGGATTTATACCTCGCTTTTCTCAGACATACAGTCTCAAAGTGGCTTACAAACTCCTTTCCCTTCCTCTCCCCACAACAGATGCTTTGTGAGGTAGATGGGGCTGAGAGAGTTCTGACTTAGAAAAGGGGCTTAAAGTGTACCGCTGTTTAGTATCAATAAGTGAATTATTAGAGTATTCACCTAACATTATACGTTAGCTTTCTTTATGTGGTTATAATTAGGTAATCCTAAAATGCTCCAGTATCCACAAAAGGCAATTATGTTGAGGTTTAGAAAAATGCACATTCAGGTCAACATAATCAACTAATTGGTTAGTTATATTACAGATAGTCAATCCACCAGAAATCTTTAATTGACTAACACATGTCCTGCTATTACCCTGCTAACTGTTGACTTATTCAACTGTTGTCACTACTCAGGGTATCTAGCATAGCCAAATCACATGAACTGGAAGCTCTATCTAAAATGTGCTGTTAAGATTAATTAAGACTGTGATCCAATGCATCCTTACTTGCAAGTCAGTCTCATTTAACGCAGTGTGAATTGTTTCTGAATAAATACCAATAGGACTGGGCTCCACAGCTTTGGCAAAACAATTTAGTGGCCTGGGATGATCTGAGAAGTGTGGGGAGCTTTTTTCAGTTCAGGTACATGGTTGAGAAAGTTAAAGAACTTACCAGGGCCAACCTTGCTTAGCTTCCAGTGGTTGATAAGATCCAGCTAGGCTGGATCATCCAGGTCTGGGCAATTGGTAGATAGCTTTGTGGATTACTGTCCCTGAATGCTAGATCAGCCTAGAGATGAGCTAAAAGCAAGTGTGAGATAGGATCTGGTGCCAGTTATCTAACCCACATAACACCTATGTAATGTTTTGAACCCCATGAATTAGTGTTAAGACTGTTTTCACTGCATACTTTTGTTCCACCAATAGCCCCAAACAGAGTTTCCTTATAAGCTGAGAATGGGATGGAGAAGTGAACATTGAAAACATTCTTGACAACAAACACAAATTGAATCTCACATTAGAAATCATGACCAACATCGCCCAGGTTGTATTCTACCAAATTTGCTCCCCTAATCAGGTACAAACAGATCAATACCATCCAAACAGTGTGACACGCAGCATCAAGTCTATCAGGATATTGGATCCTTGCAAAGAAATGGACAGGAAGGAACATAAGAATGAGGAGGTGACTCATCCTGAATAATTACTCCATTGAAGGAAAATCACCCTCATTTTTTCACAGCCAATTTGTGACTAAAAATGCGCCTGGTAAGCGGGTTGTCATGAATTACTTACCTCACTTCTAACAGAAGAAGCTGAAGGAGGCTGTTTTCCTTCATTTGTGTCCATCAGCTCGTGGGACACTAATGAAACTGTGTGTCATTTTGCGAAATCAATACCCAAAAGATACCGTATATACTCGCATATAAGTTGAATTTTTCAGCACATTTTTTTGTGCTGAAAAAGCCCCCCTCGACTTATATGTGAGTCAGGTGTATTTAAAAAAATATTTTAGGGTTTTTACTTTGTCAGTTGCCAGGGAGCGCAGTTTTTAGGCTAGCGGCACCAAAATTTCAGGGATTTTTCAAGAGACTCTCCTGATGATACTACCCATGTTTTCTAAAGTTTGGTTCAGGAGGTCCAAAGTTATGGACCCCCAAAAGGGGTGCCTCCATCCCCCATTGTTTCCAATGGGAGCTAATAGTAGATGGGGCTACATTTTGAGGGTCCATAACTTTGGACCCCCTGAACCAAACTTCACCAAACCTGGCTGGTATCATCAGGAGAGTCTCCTAAAGATATTCTGAAATGTTGGTACTGCTAACATAAACATTCCTCCCCTGACCAAAAATCCAGTTTTGAAGGATCCCCTTCGGGGATCGGGCGGTATATAAATTTAAGAAATAAATAAATAAATAAATAAATAATAAACTCTTGTGTTTTAGCTTGGTTGCTGGTTGAGCTAAGGTTTTTGTACTTTTAAAGTTATTGTTGAGACCATATTGTTTTTGTTGACCCTCTTTTCCACTTGCAGAGCTAGTTTACTGTTTTTCTTTGAAATAAATACTCAAAAACATTTAATCTACTGATGCCTCAAGTAACTTATACACGAGTGTATACAGTAAATACAATAATACAGTTCAGTGGGGAAGGTGGGGTGCTTAATTCCATTTGTTTCAATAGCTTATGCATGTTTAAACATCTTTGTATTGGATCAAGGCTAGCGTTTCAGGTGGAACTACATATTAGAAATCAAAGGGATGTTGCACAAAATGGCAGACCCCTCTTGAGTTGCCGCTTTCTGCAACCCAACAGGTAGGACAGCTTATATCAGTATGTGCCATCAAGTTGTTATGATGGCCTGATCAAGGGCTATCTGAGCAAGCAAGAAACTGAGGTGGTTTGCCATTGTCTTCCTCTGCAGTCTTCCAGTAGTCTCTGTTCCAAGCACCAGTGCTGCTTAGCTTCAGAGATCCGATGAGACTGGGCTATCCCATACAGCCTGCTCTCCCATAGAATGGTTTACTTTATTCCTGGTGGCATTATGCTGTCATTCACACTTACTTCATAATATGAGTGACAACGCTGAATTGGGGGCAGGGGGCATGGTGAAAACACTTGGAGAACTCAGCAAGTATGACTAAGGTTTATAGACCCTGTAACAAGTTAAGTCATTGACCCCCTGGAACGCACTGCCCACTCAGCCTTTGTGCATGTACAAAGCAGACACATTAGAGAGCTAGCATGGTTGGAGTATCAGACTAGACCAGCGGTTCTCAACCTTCCTAATGCCACGACCCTTTAATACAGTTCTTCATGTTGTGGTGACCCCCAACCCCAACATTTATCCATTTTACAGATGGAGAACACCGATGCAGAGAGTCTTAGGCGACTCCTGTGAAAGGGTCATTCGACCCCCAAAGGGGTCGCGACCCACAGGTTGAGAACCGCTGGACTAGACTCTGGGAGACTGTTCAAATCCTCCCTTTGCCATGGAATTTTGGCAGGTGAGGTGACCTTGGGCCAGGTACTTCCTCTTGGGCTTAACCTTCCTCATTCTCAGCAAAGCCTACTTCACAGGCTTGTTTGGAGGAAAAAAATGGAGGCGGAAAAAAAAGCAGGGTATGAATGAACGAACGAACGAACGAACGAACGAACGAACGCATGAATGAATGAATGAATGAATGAATGAATGAATGAATGAATGAATGAATGAATGAATGAATGAATGAATAAATAAATAAAACTTGTTTCCAGATTTGACTTTATTTTCATAAAAGTGCATGTTGCTCATAGTTCTTGTGACTCACCCAATGGTCAAGGTTACTAGCAAAAGCCTCTACCATCCTACAAAATCCACTTCTCATGCATGTTCTTGGTCGGTAAAGAATTAGGAAAAGATCTGTGACTCATCCCTAACTCCTTAGATTGATTTTTTTTAAAAAAAGTTTTACTATGTTTTATGGCAGGGTGGACAGAAGGTAGTTTGCAATCTAGAATGAGGGGTGCTGTATGGCCGTGTTCTAGCAGCATTCTCTCCTGACGTTTCGCTTGCGTCTGTGGCTGGCATCTTCAGATCCTCTGAAGATGCCAGCCACAGATGCAGGCGAAACCTCAGGAGAGAATGCTGCTAGAACACGGCCATACAGCCCGGAAACCACACAGCACCCCAGTGATTCCGGCCGTGAAATCCTTCGACAATAAATCTAGAATGAGTCATGATATGGACAGGCCGGTTGCTATAGCAACAAGGGCAGGCCCTCACAAGGGTAGGAACCTTTCATGGGTTTGTTTACCAACGCTTCCTTGGTTGAGGAAGGGGTGGAGGAAGCCGGCCCCAACCTTTTGGTGGACATAGGAAGATGCATCAGACAAAGTAGAGACTCCTCCTAGTGCAAAAGGGAAGTCTCGTGCTGGTCAGCATGTTACATTCACAATCTCACAGAATGGGATCCAAAGGTGAAGAGCTGCAACCATCAGTCTTGTCTCCAGGGTTTCCAGAGCCTTTGGGATGCTGAAGAAGTGGGCCACAGAGGGAGGCACAGGAGCATGCAGTTGGCAGCCCAGCGCCAGCCAACTTCTGCCTGTGACCTTGAGTCACCCCAGGATCAGGGCTTGCAACCACAAAGGCTGCTCAGCCAGTGATGGATGGCAGCTGTCTGCGGATGACTTTGCAGGTTGAGGAATTGCATCTGCTCCTGATAAGGGTTTCCCTGATAAAAGTAGCCAGAAAAGACTGAACTAACATAGAAGCAACTTGCCTATGACCTTTGTGTACCTGCAGTTGTGCTGTGCCCCAGAACTCTGATTGTTTGACTTTGGACTGGATTTGGACTTTGTTTCTCGGATTTACCCCTGACCTTGGACTGTGAACTTTGTGCTTTCTAGATCTGCCCTTCTGTTTTGATGCTTGAACTTCAGACTGCCTGTGTGCTGACCTTGGACTCTGCCTTCAACTATGCTTTCTGCCTGTTTTTCCAGGTGCTTCCTTGAACCAGAACAAAACCTTTTGGAACAAGACAGAAAGAGAAAACTGATCGCATCAAGACATCCAAGTCAGGCTCCACCGGTTTAAATGCATCTCTCCGGATAAGGTTGGTCGTCTCTTCCCATCCTGATTCCACAAAGTTCCTTCCTTTGTGAGGAATGGCCCTTGTTGCCATGGCAACCAATGAGTTTCACAAATTGCAGACACTCCTCTCTAATAGAGTCACAAATATGAATATTGACACCAATAGCTTTTGCTGGAAAATAGCAAAGAACAACAGATAACCACTTATCTCTCTGTTTCCGTGTTTGTCACCTGTAAAATGGTAGCATAAATAAAAGCTTAGGTGCAGTGTTTTTAATGAGCTTGTTGTTGGGTTCCTCAGTGTGAATTTGTAGCTGTACAGGTGAGTACCCCACGGTATGGCTTATGTGGTGCATCCAGTAATTCTGAGGAGCTTCCCTCTGGCTCCAGCTTGTGAATTCCAAACCTCTGGCCAAAAAGGTGTTTTCAACCCTGAAGGCTGCCTATCCCCTGCATGAAAAACAAATTACATATACAAATGCCATCAAGTCATAACCAATTTACTGTGACCCCAGAAAGGGGCTTTCAGGGCAACTGGGAGTCAGGGGTGGTTTGCCATGGCCTTCCTCTGCACAGCAGCAGACTTGGCAGTCTCTGGGTGGCGGCTGAAGATTTTCTGCTTTGCAACTGATCTTCAGATGACGGCTGCTCTTCAGATGACAGATCTTTACCTAGAGAAAATGACTGCTTTGGATGGTAGACTCTATGGCGGGGGTCCTCAAACTATGGACCTCTAGATGTTCATAGACTACAATTCCCATCAGTCCTGCCACTTGACCATGCTGGCAGGGGCTGATGGGAATTGTAGTCCATGAATATCTGGAGGGCCATAGTTTGAAGACCCCTGCTCTATGGCATTATACCCCATTGAAATTCTGCTCTCAAGCACCACCTTCAAAAATCACCAGGTATTTCCCACCCCAGAGTTGGTAAAGTTATTTCCCTGGTGGTCCCCCATCCAAGTACCAACTCAGCTGAGCTTTCAAGATCTGATGAGTTTGGGCTATACCATGCGTCCTCACTCCATAAAGAACACATCACTCATACCAAAATGTACAAATGCAGCTGAACGCTTCAACAGATAAGTTTCAAAAATGGAGCAATTTTATCCGTTCGGTAGGCACCTGTGTCCCTTATGTAACCCAGACTCTTGGTAACCTGATATTGGGACCTGAATGCACTGCAGGACTGTGGTCAGGAACTGTCTAAGCCAGTCCACTAGACCTACCTGCTCTGAGCTCTCTGAGGATGCCAGGACTGGACCACAGCATTCCCAGTGGCAGGGAGGAACCACTGCATGGCAGGGATGCAGAAAGCTGCTGCTCTAGTAGTCTGAGAGAGGGTTACATTAACAAAACACTTCAACTGCAGCAACAGCCAAAGTCAGAGGAAGTTGGGCAGGTCTCCAGGACACTGTGGCAGCCAACCTGCTATGTTTGAAGAGCACCCTCTCATTATGCACTACATGTTAATTGCCAGTTGCCGACTTGTACTGCCTCAGACCATTAGTCTATCACTGTCAGTATTGTCTGCTTTGACTGGCAGCAATTTTTTGGGCTCTTAGACAGAGCTTTTGCATATAACCCACTACCTGAGCCTTTTCACTGGAGATGCCAGAGATCGAACCTGGGACCTTCTGCATGCAAAGCAGCTACTTAACCACTGAGCCATGGCCTCGTATCCCTCTGAAACCCGATCAGTCCTCTGGTTGAATGATGGTCCCGAGGACCAATGAAACAACCTCCCAATTTATTTTCTCCAGCGTTTCTCACACTTTGCAAAGTATGTGAGATCACTGCTTGTTAGCACAACTCTGCCTTAATTTATTGTTACGCCAAAAATGAGCACAACTCTGCCTTAATTTATTGTTACGCCAAAAATGAGCAGCTGTGAACAGCGACGAGCACCGTGTTTGCATGTATTGGAAGTAGACGTCCGTCATCCAGCGGCATTTCCCTTCCAGTTGATAAGGCCGATGTCTATTTTGAGACTTGCACGTTTCTGCTTTTTCGGGCAGCAGGCCAAGTAGTTACATGTGGTTAAAGAAACAAGCTTAGTATTAATCATTGCTCCTGGCTAAAGCTTGTCTGGCTCCTGATTTTATGATCATAATGTCTGAAGTGCCAAACATCCCCTCAACAAGCACCAACTGGATCCCGCTTGAAGTCAAGCTGAAGATTTCATTCATCATTTCTTTGACGTTCGACATCACCCACCATGCTGAGAGGGCACTATTTTACAGCCAGTGATGGAAAGTTCCGTCAAAATGCACATGACTTATAACAACCCCATAGAGCTTTAAGGCAAGAGAGAAAACAGAGGTGTTTTGCCATTGAGCCCTCCCTGGGCTCTCTGGGGCGTGGGCTGGCAGGCAACTGAGCACCCTTACACCGAAGAACCTCATGGATCAGCAGGAGGAGCAACACTCTGCAGAGGGGCAAAGTTATCCAGGGAAAGAGGAAGCTGGCCAGAGCACACACACCCCCATCAGGGTTTCTGCAAACTACAAAAATAAAAGGAAGGGGTCGAAATCCAACCCCGCATGCAAGCAGACAAGGGGAAGAGAATATCAGCTCTAGTACTTCCCAGTGTGATGAGCTCTGTGCCTTTAAGTTTGTTGATAGGTGGGGTTAAGATAACCAGGAGAGGGAGAGGCCAACAGACAAACTGTAGCTACTTGAAATGATGGGAATTTATCCCTTTTAGAATGAGGAATTACTGGGAGCAGACTCTTGGCTTAGCAAAAGGTCAGCAAGCTCGAGAACTTTGTTGCCTGTGTGTACAAAAGTCAGCTGTTGCAAGAAATCCACAGGAGAGCGAAACAAGTTTAATAATTGTATTAAAAGGAAAAAAATACAACAATACACACAATAATCAAAGCAGCAGAACACACACACAGTCCTAGGATATAAGCAGAGTTTAGGGGACAGATTGGGAACAGCGGAAGAATTGGAGGAACTCTTAGGGGTGATACTCTACCAGATCCTGAAGTGGCTTTGGATCCATGAAGCAGAGTTCAGTGACCTGCACTGGGCTCCAAGGAAGCAGGGTAGAAAGCAGTTGGCCCACAGCACAACTGAACCCAAAGGCAGGTTCAGAAGCACTGGGTGCTGAGCATTGGGTGAGGGGCCATTTTATAGGGAAGGTTGGGCCCTCTGGCCATGCTAAGAGAGCTTAATCTTCCTGAACAAAGAACAGTCTTGCCTTTCTAGGGAGAAATGAGAAATATCAAACTTAGGTATTGGGGCATACATCTAATGGGTTGATCACTTGGCTTAAGTGGCTAAACTGGGGCTGCCTAGAGGGGGAAGGTATCTGATTAAATTACAGCTGTAAACTAATGACAACATAAATAAGGTGGTCTTTTGAGAGAAATTAGACAGAGGAAGAACATTAAGTTAGTACAATAGTGACAGAAACACTTGGGGCAAATATGTTAGCAAAGTCCTTTGTCTCAGCAGGACGGATAGTCCGGGGTTGGAGATGGGAACACTTTCCAAGGCAGAGGCATTGTTTTCTCTTAATTCATTTAGGAAGGGTGTGAAGCAGGTACTTTGCAAGGCAAGTTATTGGGCAAGGGCCAGTCTAGGCAAAATTGACTGTCCTTGTGGGTATACTAGTCAGTAGCCAATGAAGAGAATGGGTTCTTCATTTTGGCAAGGCACTGCTAAGCGGGATGGGTAGAGACACTGTTGTCTTAAAACAGAGCCCAACCACCATGAGTTGAGATCTGGTAACAGGGCTATGAGGAGAAGCCCAGTACAAGCCCGCTGTGCAGAGAATAGTCCTGAGGTAAGTGTCCTATGCATAATGGGCCACAGTTTTTCCGAGCTCTCTCGCACCACCTACATCACAAGGTGCTAGTTAGGGGGAGAGGAAGGGAATGCGGTTGTAAGTTGTTTTGAGACTCCTTAAGGTAGAAAAACACAGGGTACAAAAACCTTTCCTTCTTCCAACATAGTTCAGCCTCCAGAAGTCAAGAAACATCTGTGCATGGATGAAATATGTCTCCGTGCCAGCTTTGTTATTTCTGCCTTTTGGAAAAGCTCACTGTGATGCGCACAAGACTTTTAATCATATTACCAGGCAACAAAGATTGAGGAAACACAACCCACGAATCTAATTGTAACCTTTATTAGTTTTCCCTCAAGTGTTCATTTTGAAAAGGCCAATATTGAGAAGGCTACCCCCCCTTCCGCTCTGCTCCAACTGGGCTGTTTTGCATACTTTTGCACAAGCTCTTCTGCCATTCACAGACCAGATTGTGTGAGGAGGAGGGCAATTACCACTGGTCTCCCCTGGACTCCACTCTGTTCCAGGATCCTGTTGACCATCTGAAGCAGTTTCATGGAGGGACAGAGGGAGAAGGGGGGAAATCTGCTCCATGAACTTGGTTTGTTCCAATACCCTGCATGCTGGTACACAACCCCCAAAAGCTAATTGTGTTAAATGCCATAAAGTCACTTCCAACCTTTGGTTGATGAAGCCAAAGAATGCTGCTGTCAAATGAACACTGTGAATTAATAACCTCCCAAATGTCCTCATGTTAACAGGGCCGTGGCTTCCTTTATTGAGTTAATAATCCCTCTCATGTTACGTCTTTCTTTTTTTCCTTTTAGGTCTTTCTTCAACATTTCCTTGCATTACTGGAGTGTCTTTTTCAGTGAGTCTTGTCTTCTCATGATGTGACCAAAGTACAGTTTAGTCATTTTAGCATCCAGGGAAATATGGGATCTAGAACCCACTCATTTGTGACTCTGTAGAACTCTCCTCCAACAGCACATTTCAAAGGAATCTGCTTTCTTCTTGCCAGCTTTGTTCACTGTCCATCTTGCACATCTGTACATGGTCTTGGGGAATACTGTGGTATGAATTATCATCCTCTTCAACACCAGCAACACACCCTTAAGCATCTTTTCTAACTCCTCCTTCATGGCTGCCTTCCTCAGTCTCAGTCTCCTTCTGATTTTTTGATTGCAGACTCCCTTTTGATTGATGAAGCCAAGGAATGCTGCTGGCTAACAAACACATAATCTAAGCCCAATAATATTTAGCTTGTCGGGTTAAATCAAACAACCAGAAGAAGAATTAGTTTTCATGTTCCACTTTTCTCATAAGGTGTCTCAAAGGGGCTTACAAACTCCTCCCCTTCCTCTCCCCACAACAGACACCTTGTGAGTAGGTGGGGCTGAGAGAGTTATGAGAGAACTGTGACTCGCCCAAGGTCACCTTTCTTGCAGCGGAGTGGGGAAACAAACTTAGTTCCGCAAATGAGATTCCACCACTCTTAATCACTAAGCCATGCTGGCTCTCCCATACAGATACACTGAGCCATTACTACTTTGTAAACTGTAAAGAAAACATTAGAGCAGGGGTCAGCAACGTGCGGCTCTTTCAGCCTTATACTGCGGCTCCGTGTGGCCTGGAGGTCGGAGGGTAGCGTGGCCATGTCCCTCCAGCCCTTCAGAGCAGCGCTGGAAGGAAAGGTGAGTGGAGGGGCCAAACCGGAGGCAGCTCTGTGAGTGAGGGCACCGTTTTTTGTATCCCCTCCACTCACCTCTCCTTCTAGCACTGCTCTGGAGGGCTGGAGGGACACGCCCACACTACCCCCCGACCCTTGGAGGGCGTGTCCCTCCAGAGCAGCCACCATCCCCCCTCTGCCCCAGTTGCCTGCTCCATTGGGCAGAGTGGGTTTCCCTATCCAGCGCCACTGCCTCCCGCAGCGCGAGAGGCGGCGACACCGGACAGGCTGCAGCCGCCATCCCCCCTCTGCCCCACAGAGCAGGCAGCCTCCTGCTCCGTCGGGCAGAGGTGGTTTCCCTGCCCGGTGCTGCTGCCTCCCACAGCGCGAGAGGCGGTGGCACCGGGCAGGCCCTACAGAGCAGCCCTGGAAGGAAAGGTGAGTGGAGGGGCCGAACCGGAGGCGGCTCCATGCAAAGCGGCCTCTCTGGCTCAGTAGATCTTTGGGGCCGTGGAAAACAGGTCCAAATGGCTCTTTGGGTGGTAAAGGTTGCTGACCCCTGCTTTAAAGGCAGCCACTATTTGGACCTGGAAGTGAAGACCCGGATTCAAACCCTAACCCATCCAGGAAGCTATCTCAGTAACAGTGACCCAGTCACTATCTGAACCCAAAAAAAGCTTTACTCATCTGAGAGGATAAAAACGGAATGGCCCACATACACCACTTAGAAGGTGGGCGAGAATCTCCCGTAATAAATGGAAGAGATTATATCAGCAGGTACACAATGGAATTCTTCTGAAGTCTCTCTGGGTGTCCACCTAGTTTGGGTGGAACACCTCATCCTGGAGGAACTGTTGGCAATGAAATTAGCAAAGCACTTCCTGCCTCTCCTCTTCACACCAGTACTATTGAATTACATGGGGCTTTGTTCTTAGATTATTTTTAACTTGTTCCTCCTCTGCAAGCGCCCACAATGGCTTTATAATACTTTTTAAAAGATACCCAGAAATCTGTAATGACATCAATGACTCATTTTATACAGTCAAAAGTGACCCAACATTGTGCAGCCTTGGACTGTAATGCTGGGTTTTTACTACATGCGCAGTTTACTGCTAGAGATGACAGGATCTCTTAGTGAAGTGCTAAAACTAGCTGCTGTGATGCCGAAGTCTGGCTGGGGATTGCCAGCACACTAGCGCCACCTTCTGGACTGTCAAAGCAATGGATTGGGGGCCTATAGAAGAATTGAAAGATTCTGTGTGCATGAAATTTGCACACATATTGCTCTGTGTGGCTGCCATACCCCAGGTTGCTAATTAAGACTATGGCAATGAACAATTTAAAATACCCTGCACCCCGTCCTCCAGTTCCTCTGCCTCATGCTGCAAACATTACTAATGGTACGAAGGCAGAGCTAGGACTATGTTTTTGAGCCTCTATGGTTACCCATCTAGCAATAGGTAAAGGTAGACCACTGTGAAAGAACTGGGTCATTGCTGACCCATGGGGTGACATCATATCAGCACATTTACTAGGCAGACTTTGTTTATGGTGGTGGTTTGCCATTGCCTTCCCCAGTTGCGTACACTTTATCCCCAGCAAGCTGAGTACTCATTTTAATGACCTCGGATGGACAAAAAGCTGAATCAACCTTGATCCGAAGTGCACAAATGTAGAATGGGTAACACCTGGCTTGACAACAGTACATGTGAAAGGAATCTGGGAGTCTTAGTAGACCGCAAACTGAACATGAGTCAGCAGTGTGATATGGCAGCCAAGAAAGCCAATGCAATTCTAGGCTGTATCGATAGGAGTATAGTGTCTAGATCGAGGGAACTAATTGTATCACTCTGCATTGGTCAGACGTCACCTAGAGTACTGTGTTCAATTTTGAGCACTGCAATTTAAGAAGGATATTGACAAGCTGGAATGTGTCCAGAGGGGAGCAACCAAAATGGTAAAAAGTCTGGAATCAATGCCCTACGGAAGAGAGGCTTAAGGAGTTGGGGATGTTTAGTTTGGAGAAGTGAAGGTTAAG
Source organism: Sphaerodactylus townsendi (assembly GCF_021028975.2). Lineage (NCBI taxonomy): Eukaryota > Metazoa > Chordata > Lepidosauria > Squamata > Sphaerodactylidae > Sphaerodactylus > Sphaerodactylus townsendi. The sequence goes on along the minus strand of NC_059429.1, from coordinate 118,023,499 downwards.
GGGGGACATGATAGCTATGTTTAAATATTTGAAGGGACGTCATGTCGAAGAGGGGGCAAGCTTGTTTTCTGCTGCCTCAGAGACTAGGACACGGAGTAATGGATTCAAGGTGTAGGAAAAGAGATTCCACCCAAACATTAGGAAGAACTTTCTGTCAGGGCTGTTCAAAAGTGGAATTCACTGCCTCGGAGAGCGGTGGAGTCTCCTTCTTTGGAGGTTTTTAAACAGAGGCTAGACAATCATGTCAGAAGTGCTTTGATTTTGTGTTCCTGCATGGCAAGGGGTTAGACTTGATGGCCCTTGTGGTCTCTTCCAGCTCCATGATTCTATGAGTACATCGATAGAACCTGTCACAGACTTCCGTCAGGACCAAACTTAGGTTGTGAGTACAGTTTTGACTGCAGCAGTACTGCAGTTTACCACTGCGCCACAGACTCCGCAACTAACAATACACGTGGCGTACATCATTAAAAACACAGACTGTTCCTTTTAAATGTCATTTAACCTGAATTTTGAAAGGGAATCAGTTTGGCTAAAAGAGGAGTAGCAGCACCGCCTTAGCATGATGCATAACCGAAGTCTAGAATATTTCTTAACATTTATTTAGCATTTTGGGGGTACTTGTTAACTATTAAATTTATATGCTTTCAACCACCAAAGTGGGTTGCAACTACAGAGCACATGTTGGTGCACACTGAAGGTCCGATGTTCAACTGAAAAGTCTGTGAGCACCAAGAGATAAGAGAAAGGCTTAAACACCCAGAATACAGCTCTGACAGAACTTGAGAGCATTCAAAGAATTTTACATGAATGAAACTGCCTTAGGGCTGAATGAGACAAATGATACATCAAGATCAGTACAGTCTAACTAGCAGCAGCTTGACCAGGGTCTCTCAAAGATCTCTTTCTCATCACTTACTGCCTGGTCCTTTTAACTGGAGGCCCTGGGGATTGAACCCGAGACCTTCGGCATACACATTACTCTTCCGCTGAACCCTCCCCTGAAAGTCAACAATCTCCTGAAGTAGCAGAAGCAAGTACTCAACCATCCGTGGAACTGGTGCAGCAGTATTTTCTTGGTTCTTCCTCCTCCCCCAGCCCATGGAGAAACCAAACATTTTATTCAGGAGGTAGAAGAAGAAGAAGAGTTTGGATTTATATCCCCTCTTTCTTTCCTGTAGGAGACTCAAAGGGGCTTACAATCTCCTTGCCCTTCTCCCCTCACAACAAACACCCTGGGAGGTAGGTAGGGCTGAGGGAGCTCTGAGAAGCTCTGACTAGCCCAAGGTCACCCAGCTGACGTGCATGGGAGTGCACAGGCTAATCAGAATTCCCCAGATAAGCCTCCACAGCTCAGGCGGCCGAGCTGGGAATCAAACCCGGTTCCTCCAGATTAGATACACAAGCTCTTAACCTCCTACGCCACTGCTGCTCCTACGCCACTGGATCGTCAGGAACAACTCTAGGCGGCAAAACAGGGGTCTGCAATCAGGGGAATTGGGAAAATCACTGTCCTCCCCCGTTCTACTAATGAAAATGCCATTCCATCAGAACTGTGAGTCTGGATTCATATTCACTGGACCCACTGAGAGGTCCAGAGTGGCCTAGGTCACCCCTAGATAATGGACAAAGATAATAAGGGCTAAGAACAACCTTAGACTCCACCTCAATAGATACTTCCAGTGACGCCCCTAGCCACAACAAAAATAAAAACGGGGCACATGTGTTTAAAAAAACCCACGTTTGTAAAACTTACCCCACGATTAAAAAAATTTAACAATTTTCTAAACCTGAGGCCAAATGGCTCTCCTGCCCCAGCTGCTCCGGCTAGTATTGTTATCCCACCACTACAAGAGAAGAGCTGAGAGGGAATGTTTGTCTAGTGAGTTCATGACAGAAACAAGAGACTTTAACTGGGGACTTTCTCAATCACAGCACAGTTTGTGGAGCCTCTACCCTATACTGTCCACCACCATTAATCACTGGTGCTTCGTAAAACAGCAGTTGTCAAAAAAAAGTCAGATCGTTATCAGTCCGACAGCCCTTTCACAAGTTACCCTGGATACTGTAACCTCACGGTGGTTGCCAAACTCATGGGTCAGTAGGTGCAGCTGAATGTCATGGACATAAGAGGTGAAAAGGGGGAAAAGATTGCCACCCTGATCGTTGCTTATAGCACCAAGCACACAGAAAAGGCACACACACGCACACAAGCAAACCCAAAGTTTTCCACCTGGATTTCTCCTTACGTCTGCACTCTAAAAACATCAGTGTCATGGTATTCAGATGTTCAGTTTTGCTTGCATCCTCCACCATTAAGCTGCTACCCTAAGCAGGCAGCCTCCATTTTAACTGGGGGAATTAGAAGAAGAGTTTGGATTTATATCCCCCCTTTCTCTCCTGCAGGAGACTCAAAGGGGCTTACAATCTCCTTGCCCTTCCCCCCTCACAACAAACACCCTGTCAGGTAGGTGGGGCTGAGAGAGCTCAGAAGCGCTGTGACTAGCCCAAGGTCACCCAGCTGGTGTGTGTGGGAGTGTACAGGCTAATCCGAATTCCCCAGATAAGCCTCCACAGCTCAGGCGGCAGAGCTGGGAATCAAACCCGGTTCCTCCAGATTAGACACACGAGCTCTTAACCCCCCCATGCCACTGCTGCTCCTAGGCACAAAGATAGCTAGCAAGAAGGGGTAACTGAGATATAACCTATGTTTACGGAGATTGTCCAGGTGGAAAACTCTTAAATAAACCAGTAAAATATACAAGAATTTTATTAGTAAAATAATGAAACGGACAAAATTGTATATTCCTGCTATAAGAACATACACACAAAAGGCATTCAAGAGCCAACTAGGAGGAAAAAGCAAGGAAGTTGGATAGGGTTTCAGGTATGGGTGATGGTTACCATTCTTGCAGAGGGGACACCCAACTAAGACAGTACTGCAGAGGAAAACAGCCAGCATTTCCACAGGCAAAAGGGCGGAGTTTACATGCAAATTTGGGGGGACGGGGTGAGCAGATCCAAGACACACTCAACGACTGGCCAAAAGAGCAATAGTTATACCCAAAAATGGGTCCTGAGGCACTAAGAACATAGGAACAAGCCAGCTGGATCAGACCAGAGTCCATTTGGTCCAGCTCTCTGCTACTCGCAGTGGCCCACCAGGTGCCTTTGGGAGCTCACATGCAGGATGTGAAAGCAATGGCCTTCTGCGGCTGTTGCTCCCGAGCTATGAGTGAAGGTGGCAGAAAAGCCAGATTAAAGAACTGCTTTTTCCGAGGTTCACACCAAAGAGAGAAGAGGCTTTGATGATCCACCAGGATGGCTTTTGAACCATTTTTTTCCTGAATACTGATTAACAGCTGGGATGGATGCAGACAAGTGCTGAGATGGGGGCAAGTTAGAATAATCAAGATTGGCTCACAGTGCTGATTGCATCACATTTGGTGAGGAAATGGACATTGAGGCAGCCCCATTTGTTCAGCCAGGCATGCCTTGGGCCTTTGGAAAAGTACAGCAGCCAACCGCCTTCCCACCCCATCTTGATGCACAAGACAGATCCCAAAATTCTCTGGAAGGCATCCGTTTTGTGTGCAGCGGTGTCTTGTGCTTATGTCAGTTCCTGTTCCCTGGGCATCTATGGCACCCTCTAGCAGGCAAGGTGTATGCTTGTGTTTTTCTATACATGCACTGAATAATTTTCATGTTATAATCAGCACCTGTACAGCGGAAGGTATCATTTAAACTCCGAATTCATCCAGGTACTGGTCCCTGGTTTCATTTGTGAACTGTATGTGTTGGCTCTTTTTTTAGGAACAGACGAAAGCGCATACATGAAAGATGAACAGCACTGAAACATGTGGAAAGGACTATTATCTTTGCAGAGATTTACAACTCGGTGCCATTTTCATTCTGCATGCTCATTTTAAGCCACAGCTTAAAGACAAAAGGCATTAAGAAATTTGACTATTATTTCAAGAAACTTTTAAGCCCTCAGCGTAGTTGATGTACCAGGGGTATTTGGATTTATTTTCTCAACATAAATAATTACAGGTATGCAAAATAAGATCCGTTCATTAAATACACTGAACAGACAACCACATTATTTTCTTTTTTTAAAAAAAATCTCATAGCCTTTTAAGACACTGTTGTAACAGGGGAACAATTAGTACAAAAGAAATGAAACCAGATACGTTTTCTAGCGTATTTAATTATCTTCCGCCTCAAGATTTATATTGTTGCCAAACTTGGCATAGAGTTGGACTTTGAGATCTGATAATACTCTCTGGATAGATCCTACTCGTGACTCCAAAGCTCCAATCTCTTCCTGCAAGTTTTTCTGAAAAATAAAAAGTTGGTTAATAATCATAGCCAAACACACCCAATGTGCACTTTTATACATGATCAACAACACATTTCCCATCTGCTTTGGGAGATTGGGGTCCATAAAGTTGGACCCCCTGAACCAAACCTGGGTGGTACCATCCAGAGAGTTTCCTGAAAATACCCTGCAAGTTTGGTGCCACTAGTTCAGGGGTCTGCAACCTGTGGCTCTCCAGATGTTCATGGACTACAGCTCCCATCAGCCCCTGCCAGCATGGCCAATTGGCCATGCTGGCAGGGGCTGATGGGATTTGTAGCCCATGAATATCTGGAGAGCCACAGGTTGCAGACCCCTGCACTAGCTTAAAAATGCACCCTCAACAGGCCAAAAACCATTAAAAAAACCCCTAAACATTTGAGCAGACCAAATTTTTGGGTTTATCAAATCAGAGATTCGGGGTTTGGGGATTTAACAATAATTTTACAGCCAAATAAAGCTGGATCCAATTTTCACTGAATTTTTTCAGTCTTGCTCAAGCTTAATATTAATAGGATTGCAGCGATTCTGGTTTAATTTGAACTACAGTGGTTGTGAATGACTTCTCTAGCACAGTGATTGTGCAACATCCGACAGTGTATGGATGCACCCATACGTGCACACAGAGAGACTCACTAACCTTTGCTTCCTCCAACATTTCTTGTGTTTCATCTTGGGGGTGGCTAATGAAGACGTCTCCAATTTGATAGGGTATCAGCAATGAATCATCATCTAGCATCATGATATCATCACAGGCATCTTCCAGGTTCTGAAGCTGTTTCTGTGGCCAAAAGATCAGTCACTTTTCCATCTGCTTTGACTACAGGGCAACATCATCATACATAAAGAAGAAGGAAAAATCCAGCAAAGGTGTGAATGCACCTATAGACATTGTCCCAAATCAGCTGGGGTTATCCAGCAAGGGTCACAGTGCACAGTTAATTGAAAATATCAACACATGTGCAGTGAAAGCACAATAAATTGACAATATTCAAGTCCAGGAACTATCAAAAAAGGCAACTGATGGTGAAAAGTGCAATTAAGTTGCAGCCAACGTATGGAAACCCTATAGGGTTTTCAAGGCAAGACATGAACGGAAGTGGTTTGCCACTGCCTGCCTCTGTGTAGGAACCGTGAACATTCCTGGTGGTCTGCCATCCAAGTGCTAACCAGGGCTGGCCCTGCTTAGCTTCCAGGATCATACTGGTCTGGGCCAGAGAATAGAAAGGAAGATCAAAATATTACATAAATGGATGGAAGACCAATATTCAGAGCACTGAATGTCATCCTCATCGCCCAACTCAAAAAAGGGTGCTGAAAAATTAGAAAAAGCACAGAAGAGGACAACTGAAAAAAACGGAAAGGGCGCTGCTCCACTGGCAGAAAATATGCCGGTGGAGGGGAGGGGGCCGTCCACACGGAGCTGCCTCTTCTGTGTCCCCCCTCCCACTCACCTCGTCCTCCAGCATCAGTCTGGAGGGCTGCAGGGACCCGTCCATGCTGCCCTCCGACCAAAGCTAGAGGACGAGGTGAGTGGGGGGGACAGGAAGGCGGCACTTTCCAAAAACCTCCCTCGGGAAGGTAGGTGGAAAGTGGCACCTTCACGCCGCTCGGGGCCGCAGCGCTGCCTGTGCGAACAGCTGCCCAGGGATGGCGTTTTTGCTGTCCCTGGGCCGCTGTAAATGGCCCATTTAGAAAGGGCCTCAGTGCTGAAGCGCCTATTCTGGAAGGGAAGATTAAAGAGTTGGTGGAGTTTTTTGTTTCCAAAATAGAGGTGATTTTCCTCCCTACAGCCAGATGTTTCTTATTTGGATGGCAATTGTATAAGGCAATTATATAAAGCAGTGGTGCGACCGCACTTGGAGTACTGTGTTCAGTTCTGGTCACTACATCTCAAAAAGGATATCGAGGAGATAGAAAAAGTGCAGAGAAGGGCAACAAGGATGATTGAGGGATTGAAGCACCTTCCTTATGAAGAGAGGCTGCAGCGTTTGGGACTCTTTAGTTTGGAGAGGAGACGTCTGAGGGAGGATATGATAGAAGTCTATAAAATTATGCATGGGATAGAAAATGTTAACAGAGAGAATTTTTTTCTCTCTTTCTCGCAGTACTAAAACCAGGGGGCATCCATTGAAAATGCTGGGGGGAAGAATTGGAACTAATAAAAGGAAACATTTCTTCACACAACGCGTGATTGGTGTTTGGAATATGCTGCCACAGGAGGTGGTGATGGCCACTAACCTGGATAGCTTTAAAAGGGGCTTGGAGAGATTTATGGAGGAGAAGTCGACCTATGGCTACCAATCTTGATCCTCTTTGATCTCAGATTGCAAATGCCTTAGCAGACCAGGTGCTCAGGAGCAGCAGAAGGCCATTGCTTTCACATCCTGCACGTGATCTCCCAAAGGCACCTGGTGGGCCACTGCGAGTATCAGAGTGCTGGACTAGATGGACTCTGGTCTGATCCAGCAGGCTTTTTCTTATGTTCTTATGTGAGATGCGCCAAAAGTTATTCAACAGAGCTGATCATAAGGAAATGTGTGCTTTAAAAGAGGAAGGGGACAGATGCAGAGAGATTTTATTTGGTAGAGGACCTGTGCAGTAAACGTTCTTTCCTGCTGCAGACTATAAAAGAAGAAGTCACGAGATGCAGCTGCTTCCCTTGCCAGCGTTATGCAAGTTTTCCCCAAGCTTAAACTGGAGTGGTGAGAAAGTATGGCACGATCTCCTCTCCTTCCTATGTTAGCCCAGGCGCAGCACTATGGCTACCAACCACACTGCCAGAGTAACACAAAAACCCAGCCTTACTGAATACCAATAGAGAGTTATATGCTAAGATCTAAGAATCCTTGAGCACACTGACTGAGAGGCGAGGTCAACAACAGTCATTTTCCTAATCGGTATGCTAAAACAAAAGTCACTGAAAAAGACAATAATACTAGGAAAGCTTAAAGGCAGCAGGAAAAGAAGACGATCCAACATGAAATGGATTGACTCTATAAAGGAAGCCACGGCCCTCAGTATGAAAGACCTGAACAAGACTGTTAACAATAAGTCACTTTAGAGAACATGGATTCACAGGGTCACCAAGAGTCAAAAGCGACTTGATGACACTCAACACACTGAGAATGCAAACTCAACAGTGCAGTCCTAAGCAGAAGTCAATGGGTTTAGATGGGTTAACTCATCTTAGGAACACATTGCCATTGAACCTTGGTTCAGAGGCTTTCTAGAGGGGATACCTTTTTATCCTCGATTTCTTCTTTCAGTTCTGTAATTCTGCTGGTGTTTCTTGCAAACTTGTTGATTTTCTGTTGATCTTCAAATGTAACGTTGACATCTTCCGCTGCCTGAACGAGAGAAACAGTGAGAGTTCAGTACACATTTGTGTTTTAGTCACCATTATTCCAAACAAGTCAAGGCTGTCCACATGGTTCACTCGCCCCCTTTTTAAAAAAAGGCTAGGAGGAGACAGGCGGCCCAATCTAAAGAGGGGACCAAATCCCCCTTTGGAGCCAGAGCACCCCTGCACTGGCATGAGTGCCCATTCCACTGGCACAAGGGGCAAGTATGCAGTGGTGGGATCCAAAAATTTTAGTAACAGGTTCCCATGGTGGTGGGATTCAAACAGTGGCGTAGTGTCAATGGGGCTGGGTGGGGCACAATGGGGATATGGCCGGGCATTCCGGGGACGGGGCATTAATGATTTCTCTGTTACTGTAAAAAACTCTTACTGTAAAAAAAAGTTCCTAATTTCCAGCTGGTACCTTTCTGTCCATAATTTAAACTCATTATAGCAAGTCCTATCGTCTACTGCCAACAGAAACAACTACTTCTCCTCTAATTGACTGCCTGTCAAATACTTAATACTTTCAAATACTTAATTTTGTTTCTAGAAATCAAAAGAAGGATACTTTCCTTAAACAAGGAACTTTGCCATATTTCTAAAACATGTTTTTAAAACAGCCCAACAGGGAGAATTATCCCGTTTTTCTACCTTCACTAACCAGCCACATAGGAAACAACAGGACTTTATGATTTTTGGACCTAATGGAATTTCTAACGGAAAAGTAGACCCAATTAGTAACCCCCTCTCGGCACACACAAATAATTAGTAACCCACTCTCGGGAACTGGTGAGAACCTGCTGGATCCCACCTCTGCAAGTATGCCTGTGGAGAGGCAGCTTACCCGGATAACTAGGTGCCACACAGCTCCGCAGTGCCCAACCTGGAAGAGTCCTCCGCTGTCCAGGCCTACCAGTGCAAAATGTTGGACTGGCAGCATGGCCAATCTTAGTTGACCTCCAGCACCCAGCTGGGCCCCAAGCACTGGTGGAGCTGCCAGTGTAGATACATCTCTATGGTGTATCTCTATTTTTTCCCATGGGTGAGTTCCCAAGTGTTTTCCTTTTTAAAAACTTTTTCAGGCTTCCCGTGTCATGGGAAAGCCCTATGGAGCGGCAGAGCGGCGCTGAAGAGGCGCCATCCCAGCCTGCCAGCTCTATCTGGGTTGGGTCGACAATGGCCATCTTGCTGTTTGTTTGTTTGTTGTTGTTGTTGTTGTTGTTATTAAATTTATATCCCACCCTATCCCTGTAGGGCTGAGGGCGGGTTATCATAGTGAACATGGAACTGACTCATCCTAGGGCAGGACTAGGCCTAATGGATGAAAATGACAAGGGAGGAGATTTCAGTTAAATATTAGAAGAAGTTTGCTAATAGTAAGAGCTGCTGAACAATGGAACAGACTCCCTCAGGAGGTTGTGCGCCCTCCTTAACAGGAGCACATTAAGCAGAGGTTAATGGCCATCTGCCAGAGGTATCATGGCTGCATATTCCTGATGCCAAGCCAGTGGTTGGACCAGATGACCTTTGACGTTGTTTCCAACACTCTATGGCCCCTTCCGCACATGCAAAATAATGCATTTTCAAACCACTTTCACAACTGTTTGCAAGTGGATTTTGCCATTCCGCACAGCTTCAAAGAACACTGAAAGCAGTTTGAAAGTGCATTATTCTGCATGTGCAGAATGAGGCTATGACTACTCTCACAACTCATGTTAAATATTTTACCCTCATCCATACTGTTTGGAAGACTCCAGAATATCCCCTATATAAATAGAGTCTGCTCCTGCAGAAAGTGCTAAATAAAATTACTTTACATGTTATTTTATATTACACTTTCTACACTGACATCAGGGACAAATTTCTCAATATATTTTTAGCCCAATGGAAAGGATTTTCTGATGAGAATAAGGTATGGTTTCTCCATTCTTGTCTGAATCCTGTTATCATGGATATAGTAGCAAAGTTTTTACAGTTGCTTATAAGACTTCAAGAATCCAAACTCCTCCGTTATTATCAAACACTGTGTTTGTGCCCTGTTAAGATACTGTTGATACACAACAACCCTATGACGGTTAGGCCCAAAGTCATACAGCAAGCTTCATAGCAGAATCAGGATTCGAACCTGGGTCTCACCCGGGACCTCAGAAAATAACTTGCCTGGGATTTGCCTTTGGCCTCTTCTGTTGAATCAGAAGAAGCAGGGCTCGCCATTAAATGTAATCTTCAGAGTAACTAGTCTAGTCAGTGTATCAGCATTTCTCCAGCAAGTTACTATCAGCTCAGTACGGACAGCATCACTAGCAGAAGAAGTGAAGTGCGTCCAGGAGCAAGACGAGAATCTCAGGAAAACTCCCCAGGGCTATTGCATACACAAGGAGTAACCCTGGGAAACACCTGAGATCACAAAGGTACCAAAAGCTAGAGCACATAATGGAGGGTGGGGAGGTCATTTCTCTCCTGAGGGCCACCTACCAGCCCTTGAATAAACGGATTATGTGTGCTATAAAAATTATAGTTCTGATTACCTGAAAAGGGGAAAGAAATTGGAAAAGGGAGCACTCTTACAGCTCAACATTGCACTAGAGCTTTGGACTCGGATCTGGCAGAACCAGGTTTGAATTTGTATTCTGCTATAGAAGCTTGACGAACAACTTTGAGCTCGTCACACATAAGAACATAAGAACATAAGAACAAGCCAGCTGGATCAGACCAGAGTCCATCTAGTCCAGCTCTCTGCTACTCGCAGTGGCCCACCAGGTGCCTTTGGGAGTTCACATGTAGGATGTGAAAGCAATGGCCTTCTGCGGCTGTTGCTGGCTCGAGGCACCGCTGGACTGTTAAAGGCATTGCAATCTCCAGATCAAAGAGGATCAAGATTGGTAGCCATAAATTGACTTCTCCTCCATAAATCTGTCCAAGCCCCTTTTAAAGCTTTCCAGGTTAGTGGCCATCACCACCTCCTGTGGCAGCATATTCCAAACACCAATCACACGTTGCGTGAAGAAGTGTTTCCTTTTATTAGTTCTAATTCTTCCCCAGCATTTTCAATGAATGCCCCCTGGTTCTATTATTGTGAGAAAGAGAGAAAAATTTCTCTCTGTCAACATTTTCTACCCCATGCATAATTTTATATGAACTTCAATCCTTATCCCCCCCCCTCAGGCGTCTCCTCTCCAAACTAAAGAGTCCCCAAATGCTGCAGCCTTTCCTCATAAGGAAGGTGCTCCAGTCCCTCAATCATCCTCGTTGCCCATTCTCTGCACTTTTTCTATCTCTTCAATATCCTTTTTTTGAGATGTGGTGACCAGAACTGAACACCACCACAGAGCTACTCCAAGTCGCTTGGTCGCTGCACCGATATTTATATAAGGGCATGACAATCTTTGCAGTTTTTATTATCAATTCCTTTCCTGATTATCCCCAGCATAAGAGTTTGCCTTTTTTTCACAGCTGCCATACATTGAGTTGACATTCCCATGGAACTATCAATTAAGAGCGCCCAAATCCCTTTCCTGGTCTGTGACTGATAGCACTGACCCCTGTAGCGATGTATGTGAAGTTTGGATTTTTTGCCCCTATGTGCATCACTTTGCATTTTGCTACATTGAACTGCATTTGCCATTTCTGAGCCCACTCACCTAATTTATCAGAGGTCCGCTTGGAGCTCCTGCGCATAATCGCTTTATTGGTTCCGCCACCACCCTACATAATTTGGTATCATCACCGCAAACTTGTGCCGCTGCTTCCACCCCTACTTCCAGGTCATTTTATAGGAGAATAGGTTAAAGAGCACTGGTCCCAATCACGGATCCTTAGGGGACTATCACTCACATCTCTCCATTGTGAGAATTTCCCCGTTTTGCGCATGGCAGCTGTTTTCTCAACCAGTTTTTAATGATCATAGGAGGACTTCCCCTCTTATTCCTTCATTGCTGGAAGTTTTCGTAGTACTCTGGTGAGGAACTTTGTCAAAAGCGCGAAATCCAAGTGAGACAATGTCCACTGGTTCCCCCTTATCCACATGTTATTCCCATCCTCAAAAAAAGAACTCTGAAGTAAGTTTGTAAGACAGGATTTGCCTCTGCAAAAGCCATGCTGACTCTTCCTCCAGCAGGTTTTGCTTTTTTGTACATGTTTTATAATTTTGTCTTTGGCGTAATTCTACTAATAATTTTGGGAACAGATGTCAAACTGACTGGCCTGTAATTTCCCGGGTCCCCCCTAGATCCTTAAAGATTGGTGTGACATTGGCCATCTTCCAGTCTTCAGGGATGGAGCCTGATTTCAAGGATAAGTTGCATATTCGGTGAGAACGTAACGAATTTCATGCTAAAGCTCTTTAAGAAGGCATATTGGGTGAATGCAATCTGTGCCAGGGGAGTTGGTAGCATTTAGTTTATCAATGGCTGCCAGAACTTCTTCCTTGTCTACCACTATCTTCGTTAGTTCCTCGAATTAGCCTCCTAAAGAAGCTTGGTTCAGGTGCGGGAATTTTCCTCGCACTCCTCTTGGAGTCAGACAGATGCGAAAAGAATTTACCCATTCAAGCTTTTTCTGCAATCCTGTCATCTTTTAGCTTACACCCTTTGTTCCTTTTGTCATCCTTGGGCCTACCACTTCCCTTGCTGGCTTCCTGCTTTTGATGTAATAGCGAAGAACTGTTGTTTGCTGGTTTTGATGTTCACAGCCATGCGTTCCTCATAATCCTTTTTTGCCTCCCATACAGCTAACTTGCCTTGCTTCTCTTTTGCCACCATTTGTGTTCTCTCTGGTATTCTTTATCAGTTAAAGTTGGACTTCCATTTTCTAAAAGACATCTTTTTTCCCCTAATAATTTCCTCAAACCTCTCTTGTTAGCCGTGGTGGCTTTCTTTTTGCATTTGGAGCTGCCCTTTCCTAACCTGTGCAGACACATTCCAGTTAGGCTTTTAAAACTGTGTTTTTAAATAGCCTCCCAAAGCATCTTGGTGTTGTTTGATATCTCTTGATTTTTCCCTTTCAGCTTCCTGCGCGCTATCCCCCCTCATCGAGAAATTTCCCTTTCACCGAAGCCGAATGTAAACTACGTAGTAGTTGTCCACTTGTTCGCATGCAGAGATACTGAATCTGACGGCATTGTGGTAAAATACCGGGCCTATCGGCTCAACAACACTGACTTCCTGCACTTGGAGGTCCTGGGTCCCACATAGAATTAGATCTAGGATCCACATCTCCCCTGGTTTGGTTCTGCAACCACCATCTGCTCTAAGCCACAGTCATTTAGCATATCCAGGAATATTCTCTCCTTACTATGACCTGAACATGCATTTTTCCAGTTTATATGGCAGATGATTTAAAATGCGCCCATTACCACGACGCATTTTTGCTTTTGTTGGCCTCTCTCTAATTTCTTTTTCCATCTCAAGTCCTCTTGTATTTGGTCAGGGGGACGATAATATATTCCTAATGTTAAACTATATAGCTTCACCCCTGAGTATTGAGTATCCACGAGTTAAGCCTGTAGAGGAATCAGCTCCCCCTGCATTGTCTATTTTATGTGACACTTTCATGCTCTCTGCTTTGATGTAGGGGACCACCCCACCCCCAATAAGCCCTGTCCTATCCCTTCCTGTAGAGGCCTGTAACTACTGGGATAACAGCATCCCACTGGTTCTCCTCGATTTCCACCATGTCTCTGTGATGCCCACTATATCAATGTCCTCCTTGCAAAACTCTGTACTCCAGCTCTCCCATTTTAGGTCGAGATGCTACCAGCTACTAGCATAGGGGCACACTTGCCTGTCTCTGTCCCTAACCTGGGATTTATGTGTTTTGCCCTCTAGCCTTTTGTAGACACAATCTCAGCCTGGCGCACCTCACAGAGGTGTTGTGACGTTACAGTGAAGGAGAAGAGAATGGCACTGCAAACCACTCTGGATCCTCCGCTGGGGAGAAAAGCGGAAGAAATAAATGAAGGCACAGACTCCAGAGGGAAAACTAGTTTTCTTCCCTCTCAAGTTTTCATCAGTTCCACACTCTCAAACCCTGTTCTAGTACAATGCTGCTTCACACATTCTGGAAATTCCTCAAATCTTAGTAGTCAATAGTTCAATAATTATCATCTTAGCAAAATCTTATATTTTGATCTCTGGGTGGTATACAAACAAAGCCAAAGTTGGCAGCAGATTCATTAACACCGTATGTTCTTAGATTCCTGCGTATCCCACAAAAAAATTTCTCTCATAAGCAATCCCCAAGAACACACATACAGTTGAGGAGAGCTACCATCTTGCAACTGCTGCCCTCAACTGAATTTGTGGAATTTGCTCCAGACCTCATCAGCTCTGTCAGCAGGCAGCTGAGGGACATTTTTATTCCCTGACTAGTTGTTTAGATCCTGTTACTAGCATCTCATAAAACAATACGATTGGCTGCACCTGCACAGCTATACACATGCAACATGCAAAATAAAAGAAACAGGGACCTCCCTGGAATGACAGTGCAATGGCAGATGGCGGCTCCCTTACTGTGTGGATGGCGTGGTGGAAGGGAGGAAAATAAAACGGCTCTTGCCTGGCCATTCACATGGGAGCAGCTGCAACCTGGGACCGTTCAAAAGGATCACTGGTTTAGCAATTTTTGAAAATCCAGGGTTGAGGGAAGTAAAAAAGGGCAGACTCATTTCAGGAACACGACCTGGTACAGTTTTTGCAGTGTCCTACATCTGTTATACATGCCCTTTGCAGAATCAACCACAAACATCCTTCTGTGCCAGAGACCCCAGAAAACCAACTCATCAGAATAAACAGTATGCATCAAGATGGAGCAATGATCTAACCCAAGCGAGGGCAGATTCATACAAACTATGCTGACGGAGTATATTTTCGGGCTCACTTTGTGGAAGAGAATCAGCTTTGCATGCAAAGGATTCTAGGCTGAGAAAAACATATATTTTTGGAAAGCACCTACATGCACAGCATAAGGCCTCAGGTATAAAGCAGCACAGCCCATGCCAAGTGTGCAGAAGGCTCCAAGTTCAATGCCCGCTTTGAGTGGGATTTTCCTGCATTTATGGTGTTGACGTTTCACAAGCCCCAAGCCCATACGGAGAAGGGGGTCCCACAGGTGGAATCAAATAAATACATTAGCAAATCAAAAATTCATGCAGTACGCTCTTTCTCTGCCTAAGATCCCTACAGGTCTGCCGTCCACCAATGAAACTAGAACCGAGCTGGGATGCATCATGGGACGTAGCAGCACATTTCAGACGTTCACACGGGCAACCAGGGTTTTGTTGCGCGACTGGTTTGCTTTCCATGCCCACCTCCCTATGGCACTGATTTAAGAAGTTTGAAAAGCAAAATACACCCCTCATAGCTTCCAAGGGGTTCCCAGCCTGCAAGCAGCGTCCATGCCGGCCCATGCTGGAGTTTAGCTGGGCTATTGCACTATATACATCCAAGCCGCAAAGCTCCCCCGGCCTCGCCACCTTTCCTGCTCCACCTTCTCCTCCAGAGCGAAAAGGACAGACCCTAAACCTGCTCCTTCCACCCCATTTCAGCCGCTTACCACTTTCTTCATGGTGGCCGCCATCTTAAGGACGGTTCTATTTCCCCTCCTCAACGGGGAGGGAGCCGCTCGCTCGCCCTGACTCTTTATAAGGATTTTTTCCTTTCTTTCTCTCTTTTTAAGTGATCTTTTGAAGACAAGGAAGGGTTAAAAGCAGCTTGAATGGGGGGAGGAAATGGAACAAATTAAATAAATTACAATACTCTCCGACTGACACCCCCATCAGCACAGCTTGGTACAGTCCGACGAAAGCCAGGAAAGAAGCTGGTAAAAAAATAGGCAGGACTTGCAGCACATTAAAGAACCCGGTAGGTGGCGGAGTGAGCCTGGAGAAAAAGGAGCGTATTTCCGCATGGATGTGGACTGCAATTTGCGCCTGGGGGGTATATGCTGTATGGAAAGGCTCAGTGGAGCATGTATTTTCGGCTTAGGTGATTGTCCGCATGACTATGCGTTTATTTAGCTATGTATACATTAACTGGTTGTTATTTTTATAATGTTTTAATGTTTACACTTTGTAATGTTTTATATTGTTGCATTTTTATAAAAATTGTAAGCTGCCTTGAGTCCCTTGGGAGGCTGACGGGGTAAAAGTGTAAAATATAAATAAATAAAATAAATATTTCTTGTCTTTTTTTGTATTTCTTATTTCTATTCCTTATTTCTATTTCTGGTATAGTGGTTAAGAGTAGTTGGATTCTAATCTGGAGGCCCAGGTTTGATTCCTCGCTCCTTCACCTGAGTGGCAGAGGCTTATCTGATGAGCCAGATGTGTTTCCACACTCCTACATTCCTGCTGGGTGACCTTGGGCTAGTCACAGTTCTTCAGGACTCTCACCCCTCACCTATCTCACAGGGTGCCTGTTGTGGGGAGAGGCAGGGAAAGGAGCTTGTAAGCCACCTTGAGTTTCCTTACAGGAGAGAAAGGTGGGGTATAAATCCAAACTCTTCTTCTCTAAACCTTTCTTTCTTTTTATCTGCAATAGGGACTCAGCACTGTTCTCCTTGCCTGCATTTTACCCTCTAGGGAAGGCTGAGAGTGACTGTCCCAAAACCAGGGAGGCTAGAGATGTCCTGGAATGATAGCTGATCTCCTGGCTACAGTTCTCTTGGAGAAAATGCCCATTTTGGACAGAGACTCTATGATATTATACACTGTTGAGGTCCCCCCTCCCCCAACCCTGCTGCCCCAACCAAAGCTTTCCTCCCCAGGAACTCTAGGAGTTTCCTAACCCTGAGCTGGCAACCCGAGGGATCTGAATTTGGGGCCGTCTTGAAGCATGGCACGCCGGGCAGTTGCTCAATGCACACGGGCCCCACAAGCATAGGGGCCCCATGCCAATCTATGCATGTTGTGACTTGTCAATAAATACATAAATACTCTGCTAAACTATAAATATTTGTTATTGGAAAATGCGTATTTAGAATGTGTTTTATGAAAGATAGCGAACAATATTAAAAAGCAATTCTCTGCAAAGAAATTTTGCAAATGTTTGTGCTGAACATTTGAGTAATAATAAATCATGCATAGTGATTTCCTACTGTGCCATCTCCGTCTGTGTTTTCAAGGCTCATGTTACATTGTTCAAATGTTTGTGTTGATTAATCTTAGCTGCACAGCTAGTTTTTTTAATGTTTAAATACTGATTTTGTTGGAAGTACCAATAAAGATATGTTTAATTTTATCGACCATTTACATTTCTATTCCTGTGAGTGGTTGTGCAAGTAGGGGCTCCGGTGCACTGCTTTGCTCAGGGACCTATAATGCGGTTAAGATGGTCTTGTCTGAATTTGGGTGTCTCAGATCCTAGTTTGATGCTAATCTCTCCTATCATAATTACCTGTTGCACTGGTTCACACTGCCAGGGGGCTGCTTATCTTGACTGCCGGCAACCTTCTGAGTCAGCAACCCAATACAAACTTCCCTGCAGGTTAAATAGCCAGTCTGTCCCTAGTGATAGATATGGGAAGGATTTACTCCTGATGTCCAGATAAGCTGCTATTAGAGAATACCAGTAAGGATGAGAGTTCCCCCCCCCCCGCCCCGCGAGTGCAGTTAAGAGAAATAGGGGTGTTGATTTAAACTTACATACAAATTACCTGTACATACACAGTGGTTGTCATCTTACATTCAGGATTGTCTTCCTTTTGGGGTAAATATGGTAATGGCTGTGTAGAATCCTGTGCTCATAATGTTACTATCGGGGAGGAAGCAAGAAGGAGACCACAGAGGACCCCATTTCCCTGGGTTTCGGCGGCACCATCTATTACTATTGGGGTAACGTGTTTAATAAAAATTAGCTAATAAGCTTGAGCCAACAAGGAATAAAATTAAATAAATAATTTTTATTCCAAACCAACAGAGGGTCTATTTCGTTCTGCGTGCACAATGGCAATAAAATGCTTATGCTTATGCTTATTTAGAAAATTTCGTTGTGCGTGCACAATGACAATAAAATGCTTATGCTTATGCTTATTTAAAATCAGAGGAGTCGCGCTGATTATACAAATGTCACAGTTCTTATAGGGTAAAAACAGCTGATGCACCATAAATGTTGCAAAGCCAAATCCTGTCAATTCATGACGTTTCAATATTCTCATCATTGTTAATCATGGTGATACACTGTTAAATAGCATTCTTAAAAATATGGTTTCTCACATGGCTTGACTCACACTTTGCTTTAATTCTGCTGACCAGTTCTTTTCTTACACACACTTTTTCAGCTAGTTGCTAAGTGAAAGTATCTTTTCTTTGGAATGTGGGGAAAAACAATAGGGCTGTTTAGAAAGCAAAGTGCCTTTGCTATATTTTTAAGCAAGAATTTTTAATACTAAACACGTCTTCAAAAAGACTTGCTTAAGTTATATATAAGTATGCTTTAGCTGAAATGTTTAAAAGCTTTATTTCTATTTTCTAATTTCTGGGTCTGTGCTTTTAGATATGCTTTAGTTGAAGATATTATTTTCATGACCTTTGACTTGCACACAAGCGTAACAAGTATCTTTTTTCTGGAATGCAGGAACATTGAACGTTTTTTTCTTAACAAAGACACTTTTTATGATTCTGTGCAATGACTTTAAGCTGTATTTTTACCAGAATCTTTTTAGAGACCTTGATTAAGGCCTGCATGATTTTGCCTCAGAAAACCTTAAACAATTTAGTGCAAAAGGCTTACGTGATCTTTTGTAGGCACAGAACTTCACAGCTTACGGTTGTCAGCACAGAGATGTAAAAGGCATTGACTGGCTTAATATAAAATAATTTCCCTGTTCCGTGCCTACAATTATAGGGCTGAATTGTGCAGGAGGTGCAGGGAAAAATTCCAGTTGGTGCATATGTATTTGGACTAAAGCCCCAATAAGTTCAGTTGATGATACAAGCGTAGGACGCTGCCTTCTACTGTTGAAAGTACATGATCAGATTCAGAGGAGAAAGTTTGTGCAAGAGGTAATTTTGGCATTTCTGACAGCTGCATCATCCTGTATGACAAATTGCCTGCTGGTTTCCCCTTCAGCTACAAAACTTACTTAAAAAAAACTTTTTCACCTGTGGAGTGATCTCTTTGGGTGGATCCTATACCAAGAAGGTATTGGAAAAGTTGTGTTAATTGTTCCTGATTATGTTCAGTATAAGTTTTCCCCCAGTACTTCAGAAACACTAATGTAGAATGGAATATATAAAGCTTCTTTACCTGGATCAGACTTTTGGACTGCCAGCGTTAGTCTTGCCTACTCTGACAGTCCACAGTTCTCTAGGGACTTGGTCACATCACCTACAACCTGCTCTTTTCAATAGGAGTTGCCAGGGATTCGAGCTGGGACCTGCCACTCAACCACAGTGTCTTCCTACTCATAATAAATGTACAAGAACAGCATTCTTCAAAAAATGCAGTTGTGGCTTTTGGCTGTCAAGTCCCACCTGGATTATGGCTATCCAGTACAGTTTGCAAGGCAACAGTTGTTCAGAGGTAGGGCTGAGAGAGTTCGGAGAGAACTGTGACTCGCCCAAGGTCACCCAGCAGGCTTCATGTGGAGGAGTGGGGAATCGAACAATATAACCCACCATTCTTAACCACTACACCACGACGGCTCTCTTCCCTGTCCCTTTAACAGAGGTTTACTGCTCAGCAATCTGCAGTTTTCCAAGGAATGAAGTTACGCCACTTGATAATTGCTTGCTGGTCAAGCTGATATTAAAGGGACTGCTGGAGAGGCCAGATTCAAAGCAGGAAACCCTATTGTACATCCTTCTCCCAGCTGACCACCTTGTGTGATTTTTCAACATTTATTTAGATATTTATAGCCCCCCCCCCCCCCCCCATGTAGGCATGCAAAAAGGCTCAGCGAAAACTGTCTCAGCTTTTTTTGCTCAGACCTGTTCTGGAGCTAGTGAGTTAGTAGGGCAATAAGGCAGAGCTAACCAGAGTCACCAACCTTCAGCTGGTAGCTGGAGATCTCCAGCTATTAGAGCAGCAGTGTATTGGTTAAGAGCAGGTGCACTCTAATCTGGAGGAACCAGGTTTGATTCCCCACTCTGCCGCTTGAACTGTGGAGGCTTAACTGGGGAACTCAGATTAGCCTGTGCACTGCAACACATGCCAGCGAGTCACAGTTCTTCTGAGCTCTCCCAGCCCCACCTACCTCACAGGGTTGTTGTTGGAGGGGAAGAAGTTTGTAAGCCCCTTTGAGTCTCCTTACAAGAGAGAAAAGGGGGATATAAATCCAACTCTTCTTCTTCATCATCATCCCCATGAGACAGAGATCAATTCTCCTAGGGAAAAAGGCCTCTTTGGAAGGTGGATCCTATGGTGTTATACCCCCCCACCTCCCCGAGGTTCCCTCCTCCCTAAACCTCCTCCTTTTCAGGCTCCCCCCCAAAAATCTCCAAGTATTTCCCAACATAGAGATGGAATAACAAACCTCCCTCCAATGGTATCACGCCCTGCAGCGAGGTGCTGCCGAAGGGAGGGCCGAGGGAACAATTTCTTCTTAATTACTAATGTCACACGAGAGGCTTTTCTTTTTGAAAACAACTACATTTATTTGCAGAAAGGAGTTAACTCTGTTCTTTTGTTTTCAAATTTGCTGTAGAATATAGGCTATACTCATGAAGTTGTTCTTAGAACTGTCCCTACCCTCTCTAGAGAGACTTTTGCATTTTCGTTTCCCCTCAGGAAATTAAACTTTCCACAGGTTACACACACAATGCCACACAGACAGCCTTCCCTCTGGAGTGCCTATCATACACTGAGCAATACAGAGAAAGCCCAGGATTTTCTGTCTAAAATGACAAAATTCCCTCCTTCCTCTAAATTACCACACCCCCAGGAGCCCCACTGCGTCCATATCTGGGTGAGACTCTCTCTCTCTCTCTCTCTCTCTCTCTCTCTCTCTCTCTCTCGATAGTAGACCATGCCACTTTGTGTGTTTCACTAGCGCTGTGGTGGCGAACCTTTGGCACTCCAATTGGCCATGCTGGCAGGGGCTGATGGGAATTGTAGTCCATAACATCTGGAGTGCCAAAGGTTCACCACCACTGGACTAGCATGACTATGATCTGGAAAATTTTCAAGACTCTCCTAAACTTTTTTAAAAAAATGAGCTGTGACAGTTTCCAGTTCTACTGACTCTTCTTCCCTGCTTTCCTTGGCTATACAGCCACAGCAATTTCCAGCCAGCCAATTTCTAGGAGCTCTCTCTTAACCCTTTATGGGTCTGAAGTTTCTAAAGTGTTCTGGAGCCTAAATCCCTTAATCCATTACGGACGGCAATCCAAGGCCTTCAAAGAGCAGATCCCGCATTTTCTAAATTTCTCTTTCTGCCCGTTCATTTGCCTTTTGTTGTTATAGGTCTTATACTGATGAAGCTTCGCAAGGGGGAATAAAAAGACTCTCCCCACTCCTCCCTTCGGCTTTCCCTTGATGTCAGCCATTTTATGAAGCCCAGCATTTCTCACTGGTGGATTCCACAGGGCAAATATAACTGGTGTAGGACACAATACAAACCTGTTTTGAGGGGGCACTTCGCACGGGCCCCATGCCCAAAAAGAGTCTGCCCTGTTTTATTTCCCTCAACCCAAGATTTTTGAAAATGGCTAAACCAGTTATTCTCTTGCAAGATCCCAGGTTGGAGCCGCTCCCACGTGAACAGCCAGGCAGGAGGGGCTTTATTTTTTTCACTTCCACTGAAGCGTCCACAGTCAGGAAGAATCCGCCTGCTATTGCCCTGAGCTTGCAGGGAGGCTTCTTTTTCTTTTGTGTGTTGCACATGCGCAGTTATGCAGGTGCAGCCGATCATATTGTGGACTATAAGCATGGCTGTGGAAGTTCATTTCTGTATTCCTGCGCAGCTACGCATGTGTTGCAGGAAATTTTTTTTAAAAAAGAGAAGTCACTCAGTGCAAAGGCGTGAAAGCAGCCCAAATTGTTTCCATGGGCTCCAATCGCTGCCTGCACAGCACACATGTGAATGGGAAAAAGGAAAACGGGTTCCTTTATAACAATTGCAAACTGTTAAACATTTGCTGTGCGGAATCGACCACTGTCTCAAGTAGCCAGCTGCTGATGTGAACCCAAATTATGCCAGAAGTTTATAAGTTGTTCACCAATTTTTCATACAGAGTCAGTTAAGCCCAGTAAGAAGTACAGGAAGCAGTCGGAAGGGTGGAGGAAAATGTTAGGATGTCTTGGCTAATGCAATGGCAAAATTAATTTTTGCATCAACATAGCGTGAGCTGGCCGTGCTTTTACTTGTTGCTTTCAGTGTTCAAATTCCTCCACGTAGCAGGTATAATTAGGGAAATCTATTTTTAAAGGTCTGGGAAGTTTCTTAAAGCACATATATGATAATGTGCTGTTTACCATCAGCTAGCAAAATAAATGTTGCAAGATATTTAGCATGCTAAATAACTCCCTTCCTGTAATGTCATTTGCATCCTCACCCTTTCTGCCTGGTTGCCATGCACTTAAAATTTTTTATATCAAACGGATTTTTTTTAAAAAAAAAGAAGTTTACATTTAAAAACACATTGGAGACAATATGCTTGTTTGTGTGTATTCAAGTCAGGGCTGACTTATGCTGATCCAGTAGGGTTTTCAAAGCAAGAGACGTTCAGGTGGCTTGCTATTGCCTATCTCTGTGCGGGCTGAGAGATTGAGAAAATATCAGAAGAGAAAATATCACCTCATAAAGCCACAGTAGCTTCAGTGGCCATTGTAAGTGCAGCACAATCCTGTGTATTATTGAAAAGTACCTTCTGCTGTGTTAGATCTAGGGTTTCCAACTCTGGATTGGGAAATCCTGGGAAATTGGGGGGTGCCTGGGGAGGCAGCATTTAAAGAGAGGAGGGGCCTCTGTGGAATATAATGGTGTAGAGTCCATCCTCCGAAGTAGCTATCTCTGTTCTCCAGGAGAACAGATCTCTATAGTCTAAGGTGACAAGTTTTTCAGCTTTTTAAAGTGGGACGCGTGTGCATGCCCGCCCGCAGCCGCATGTGTGCACTGCCTTCTGGGATGCTCCTGTTTCCCGCCCTGTCACAGGGGAGCGCCCCAGAAAGCAGTGTGGCAGCCTTCCAAAAATCGGGACATTTTAAAAAACCCCGGGACGCGGGACAAATTAATCAAAAGTGGGACTGTCCCGCCAAAAGCGGGACGTCTGGTCACACTACTATAGTCTGAAGATCAGTTGTAATTCTGGAGAGAACTCCAGGCCATACCTGGAGGTTGGTGGGTGACCACAACTGGATAGGAGTAACTCCCTGGAAAAGTTGCTTATGATTGCTTCTTTAAACTCGTAGCCTCAAATCCTGTTGAAATATCAAGATTTTTTTTTTGTCTGTTTCCAACCAGCTTAGGACAAACTATGGCCCAATGATCTGCATGGGCCAATAAACACGGGCATAGGATGGTAAAAAAATCCATTTTGGGGGGGAACTTTGCACAGATCCCGTCCCTAAAGCGAGTCTGCCCTGTGCTATTTCCTCCAAAACAGATTTTTCGAGAATTGCACTATTCATGAATCTTTTGAAAAATTCCAGGTTGCAGGCACTTGCAAACAGGAGGCACCTTATTCGGCTGCGCTTTCCTTTTTAAAATTTCCTGGCTTACATCTGCGTAGCCACGCAGGCGCAAAGGGTTGTATCGTGGTATCGTGAGACGTCAACATGGCTATGGGAGGGTTCATTTGTGCATGCCTGCATAGCTACGCATTGGTGGGAGGTAAATTAAAAAATAGACATGCCTCTGTGCAAAGGTGTGACAGCAACCTGCATTGTTTCCATACGGTCCAATTGCTGCCTGCACAGATGCATGTGGATGCGTCAACGGGAAAGCAGGTTACTTTACCCCAACTGCAAACAGCTATACATTTGCTGTGCAGAAAGGGCCAATGTATAAGCCTGTAGATCCATTACTGGATCTCCCAATATGGTATTTAATTTGGTACTGGGGGGAAGGGGGGAGTGTAGCACAAAGTAGATACTTGATCTGTCTTTTCCCATACAAACCTGGAGGCATCTCAGAGGAGTGATTTTGTATTTTTTTTTTTATCCAGGCCTGCATGTCTGCCTTGGGGGACACACACTAAATTTTGGGGATGCAACTGCAGCTGCCCAACATCACACACAGCCTGGCCCTTTAACAGAAAGAGATCAAATCAGGCTAGCCTCTGGCAGGTAAAGCCAAACCACACATTTTGATCTTAAATCTCTACGTAAAGTAGAAGAAAGGTTGCACATTTTCACACAGAGATCATTTTGGCTTTTTCTCACAACTGCATCATCCTATATGACAAATTGCTCCTGTCGATTTCCCCCCTGGGCTACACAAGTCTTTAAGACGGAAGGAACTTGTTCACCTTTGCCGTGATCACCTTGGGTGGATCAGAGAAGGATGGCTTGGAACAACTGTGCTGATTGTCTCTGGTATGTTAAGTACCAATCTTCACTCAGGACTTTGGAATCACTCAGTTGGCATAGAATACATGAATACATAAAGAAAGCTTCCTTATCCTGAATCAGACACTGTGTCTATCCTGGTTGATCTTGTCTCCTGTTCTCTGGGTCACTGATAGAGACCTTTCACTCCAGCTACCGCCTGAGCCTTTTAATGGAGACTTTGGGAATGAACCCAGCGATGATCCGTCATTCTTGTTTATTGTGTTTCCTTATCAGCCGAGCTAAAAGAGTACACTTCTCTAGAGCTTTATACTCCTTTCACCATCCTTCCTCACACTTCAGGGTGAACAAGTCCGTGTAACTAGCATAACAAGGTACCTGATCTCCGTGACATTTGGACTGATCGATTGGAACGCTGAATCCCTTTAAAAGAAGTGTTTCCTGTGAAGGGATTTAATCAGGTCTCGAGGCAAACTGATTAAACAAAGCATTTTTTTTAAAGCAGTGCTGGAGTTTGCAGAGTCTATTTTTGCTTATTACCCCATTTCCCCTTTCCTCTTTGCCTGGACTTCCAATCATAAAACTCAATCTACGGGGTGAAAGAGGTCGAAGTCAAAAGGGGGCAATCCTGACTTCACTGAAATCAATTAAAGTTCTGGGACCACAGTATGGTTTTTGTCTGCCCAGCCCCTCTTAAAACTTTGGCAAGGGCTTTGAGTTCTCACAGGGCATCCACGGACACACCTCGTTCCATTCAAGCTGCCACACCTGGCACAGCAGTTTCCCCCTTGAGTGAAAAGAGTGGGAAATATTGGTAATAGGATGTGCCTCACTGCTGCCATTGTGAAATGTTATCATTTGATCTATTTTTGTCTCTGCAATATACAGATGTGATGGCTATAACACGCCAAATTTTTACAATGAATAAGTTATTCCGCCATCTCACTTTAAAAAATCTGTTCAGATGAAAACCATATCACCAGAATCCCGTACAACCTGGAAAGAAATATTTACCCATGTTTAGGTACTGTAGATAGGGACAGAATTTTCATGCACACCTTACATCCAGATGGGATTTTTACTTTAAGGAATGCAACATGCCCTTCCATTTGGGGGGAGCTTCCATATGATGTCATACAGTTTTTGACAGGGTGGTTAATAGACCTGGAGGCAAATATTCCATCCTTTGTATTGTCGAAGGCTTTCACAGCCGGAATCACTGGGGTGCTGTGTGGTTTCCGGGCTGTATCAGGCTGCGTTCTAGCAGCATTCCATCAGATCCTCTGAAGATGCCAGCCACAGATGCAGGCGAAACGGCAGGAGAGAATGCTGCTAGAACACGGCCATACAGCCCGGAAACCACACAGCATTCCATCCTTTGAGAAGAGGGGTTTTTGTTTTTTTTGTGGCACAGGGCATGGAAGGAAGTCCCCAGATATTTGTAGCATATCAAGCAGATATTAAAGAGACCGTTACAGGGACCAGAGGAAAAGTTGGCACCCTTAAATAAGCAAAGCATCTCTGAACATTTGGACGGAAAGAAGAGCAGGGTAACATAGCAGTAAGCCAAGCCCCGCTAGGACTTATTTACAAAGAAGAGAGGAGACAGTTCCTTAGGCCCCTTCCGCACATGCAGAATAACACACTTTTGATCCATTTCCACAATTGTTTGCAAGTGGATTTTGCTATTCCACAAAGTAAAATCCAGCTGCAAAATGCATTGAAAGTGGATTGAAAGTGCATTGTTCTGCACTCATGTTCGGCATGTAAAAAGACTCTCTGGTTCAGTCCTTGGATTTGCTAGTCAAATGATCTCTGGTTGCCGATGACAAAAAAGATCTTTGCCTGAGATTTAAAAAAAATATACATTGTTTTTCAAAAAGAAAAAAATACATGAATTATTAAAACATATTAACAGAGAAAAAAGAAAATCTATGGGGTGGCTGCTCTTATAAGCTATTCTTGCTTTTCGCTCACTGATCCAGATGTTTTCCAGGGTCTGTAGCCTCCTTGCAGCAGGGACTTCATGACTCACCTGTTGAATTAGGTCCTCTTGCCATGGAAGAGGTGAAGGGGAGCCATAAACCCCTCTTCCTACTCACATTAATATCCCTCAGTGAAGTATAGCAAGGAGACTTTTCAAGCTCAACCATTCAAAGCGCTATGTTGCCAGAAAGTCCCCTGTCTGAGATGCTTAAGCTATGCTGCCAGTCAGAGCAGACTGTACTAAGCTAGAGGGGCACGCTGTTCTGACACAGTTTCATGGCTGAGTTAGTGAATGAAAAGTGTCAGGGGTGTACTATATTATGTGTGTTCTGCTCACTGGTGCTGTATGTCCTCGCGGCATATTGGAAGATGCAATATCCCTTGCAACATGGCAAGAAATAGAAAGAAGTGGCATTAAAGCGTATGGTCCACAGGGGAGTATCTAATAAACTCAATGCCCAAAACAACAGGTCTCTGTGTCGGTGGCTTCGGAACAGAAGTGACTTTAACATGCCTGCCCCAAGCTGTGGATGGTGGTCACCAGTAACGACGGTAGACAGGTTCATCAGGAGGCAGACGACTCATGCCAAATAAGCTCATTGGTTTGTCTGTTTATTACACAGATTGAAAAAGGTTGAGTCCATTGGGACCTTTAAGATTAACAAAGTTTGATTCAAAAACAAAAGAATAGAAACGTGTAAAACTTTGTGGGTCCTAAAGGTGCCAATGGGCTCAAACTTTTTTCTACAGCTTCAGACCAACACAGCGACCCACTTGTTACATGCATAGCCTACCTTCTATAAAATGCACAGTGGCACACAGGGGGGTCTCAGGGGGCCTTCCATCCGGGCATCATCCAGAACAGCTTGGAATCAGCCAGGTTGCTACATCATGTGCTTTCAACTATACCTGTGACCAGCATTTAACACAGCTTTGTCTACTCTAGCAAGAAGTGGCTCTATGGACAGTGTTCTTTCCTTGTCCTGAACCAGAAGGTTGTTTGACTAAAGATGCACCTCGGGGCATGACATGTTCAAGGAAGAGTTGCCAACACACCTCATGAAAAACGTCCCTTAACACAGGTTTTAATGGGCTGTTATTTACAAGACAATGTTCCTTACCAGTAGTACCTCTATGCCTCGAACATCTTCAGCTATTTCCTGACATGAGCCTCTGTTAATGGGGCACAACATTTTTCTCCACGCCTCTTGGCAGTCCTGTTTCTTACATGTATTATATAATGATGTGTTCTGCCAGGTAAAATGGCCAACTTTTAAATTGGTCCCTTTGCCTGTGCCTTTTAATATCATGATCTGCAGCAGCAAACACTGAGTGATATGACTGACCCACCCTCAGCTGCCCAGATCAACCAATCAAGCTTCTTTCCAAAGGGAAGGATATTTGTTTCTCCAGGCCTCTTGGCAACCCCAGCCCCTTGCCTTTTCATGAGTAAACGTCACTGAAAGGAGTAGGAACAACACTATTAAGCACAGAACAGGTGGATGAAGTCTGAATCTGGAAGGCCAGGAGCTTTAGCTTGATCATGAACTCCAATCAACAACTGGACTTTGACTTCTGACCTGTAATACTGGAGGGATGGAGGGTATTAATAATATTGACCTACGTTGCAGGGTTTTGGAGGGATTTCTGAAAAAAATTGTGCACGAAATGTTTGAGGAGCTTAAAGAGCTGTAGTCTTGCTGCATACGGTTAAGTAACCTCTGTGCAACTGCCATTGGCATCGATAGCCTTGCATTGGAAAACATCACGCGCATTCGAAAACAAGGGAGGGTGCTATTTAGTTCTGCCACCCCGGGCACCAGAATGTCTGGGGTTTTCAGAATGCCAGGAGGATGCTTCTGAGGGACCTGCCCTTCTCCCAACTCCACCCTTTGTGCTTTTGCAAAGGTGACTGGGTTGCTTTCCCTTTTTTGGAAGGGTATTACCCTAGGTTGGTCCCATCAGCGACCTGACGACTTCTTCAAGTGAATAATCCGTGTTATGTCTGAGTCAATTTTATTTGTTTTCTTTCCAGATGAAAGGGAGAGAAAAAAGGTTCCAGAGCTTAACAAAGAAGCCTTTCCCCCACAAGCACAGGCAAGATTTGTGCGAGAAGGTAGGTGTTATTTAAAAAAAAAACTGCCTTGCCGTTCTTCGTCTTGCCTTATAAAAGCGAAAGTCTTGTCCTGGGAGAAATTGGATGAACTCGCTGGCCTCTGTTACGAGGAAGCAGCTTGCGATTTAGACAGCTCTGCAGGGTGCCTTTTCCTCCCCCTTTGATTATTTTTGACAAAATATGAATAATTTCATTCTTGCACAACAATGGAATCCCACAAAACCCAAGATAATCAGCCCTGTTTTATAACAGCCAATGTTGTACCATTTCAACGCTGGAGTTTTGTCCAAGGATTCTATAACGCAGGTTCAAGGAGAGGGGTTGTAGTTCGGTGGTAGAACACCTGCTTGGCATGAAGAAGGGCACGGGTTCAATCCTTGGTATCTTCAGTTAAGGGTAGGGTAGAAGATGAGAAGACAGACCCCATCGTTGGGTCCCTGGACAGCTGCTGCCAGTCTGAGAAGACAAGTGGAAAGGGCCAATAATAATGCTGATGGACTAATGGTCTAATTCAGTGTAATATAGCTTCATGTGCGTGTGGGTGAGGATTGCTGAAGGTCATGCAGATTACAGAAAGTCCAGTCAGATTTATGTTCTTGCACTGCACCACACAGGAGATTCACCAGCATCTCAGCAGACCTCCAAGTGGTGGCTGGAGATCTCCTGGGATTACAAATGATCTCCAGGCAAGAGAGATCAGTTCACCAGGGGGAGGTGGGCCTTGGGAGAGTAGACTTTGTGGGATTATACCACGCTGAGGTCCCGCTGCTCTGCAAACTCTGTCCTCCTCAGGCTCTACCCTGAAAATCTCTATGGATTTCCCAACCCAGAGCTGGCAAACTTACCCAGGCCATAGAAGGAGACTACTGCCACTGTTTGCTTGGCTGGCTGTGTTATGGAGAGCAGAACGGAAATCGCATGAGGACTTGCGAAGTCCTTGTACTACGTGCTGTGATCTGCCATTGTGGGGTGCTCAGGGCCGGCATCAACATGCCCTAAGGTGGAGCAGGTACTTGGGCTTCTGGCGGGGCCTGCTGCTGCCACTCTTTCCTCATCCACACGTCTCCTCTGATGCCCGCTCTCTTGCCCTTCTTTTGCCAGCTTACGAGTACTTTGTCGTCCACGTTCCCAGCTGCATACGCTGCCTGGCACTGCTGAGGAAGGACTCCTGGGGCTCCCAGCTGCATCCCAGCACCCCACAGAAAAGAGTGTATATGGCTATTGTGATCATAAGCAGTGGGAGCGAATGGGGAACAAGCAGGCAGGTGGACAGGCAAGAAAGGGCACCTGGTAGGGGGCATAGGGAACCTCTGACACTTGTTTTCAAGGGCCCCCAAAACCTGGAACCAGAGCCGGTTGCACTTCTAAGGGTAATATTCTGACAAGTGTAGGAAAAGGTGCTGCAGAATTCCGGGGCTGCTTTCTTATTTATAAGCTGTCAAAAAGGAGCGCGCCCTAGGATGGTCTTGTTTTGCGTACATTGCAGGCCTGAAGTTTTAGTTCACATAAGCCTCCCAATGAGGTGGGTAGACTCCTGAGGCAGTTGGATAGCCAAGGGATCTTGCTGATAGGAAAACTGAGCTGTGAACTGCCTCTTTCATTGGCTTTTTAAATGCCCAGCAATAACTGGGTTAAGCCATTGAAGCACGGAATCAGTCCATAGTAGGGTTGTAACAAACCGAATTGTTCAGGAGGGCCCTGTTGTAAAGAGAACGTGTTTGCCGTTTATTGCCCGGTCGATTGTCTGTGTCATCTGGCTTCTTCTACGATGTTTTCAGATTGCATAATCCGCCTTGAGTCTCAGGGCATGTTCGTTTGCATGATCCATCATATAAAATATGTGCCGAAAGCTAAACAGGAGCATCCTGAGATAGCAGGAAGAAGGTATGTATAGTGGTTAGACCATTGGACTAGAATCTGGAAGGCCCAGATTTGAATTTGCACTAGGATCCTAGTGGCCACAGCAGTGGGTAAGGGTAGACCTGGATATTGGGGGGGGGGAGCCTAGGGAGGGAAGGGACCTCAGTGGGACTTAGTGCCAGTGGTGGGATCCAAAAATTGTAGTAACAGGTTCCCATGGTGGTGGGATTCAAACTATAGCATAGGGCCAATGGGACTGGGCGGGGCACGATGGGGGCGTGGCCATGCATTCCGGGGGCGGGGCATTCCTGGGCGGGGCTGTGGCAGCGACGAAAGCCGCGCAGCTGGTCCTGGCATGGAACGAATGCACGAGGCGCATGGGCTGCCACACACGCCAAAGTGCACCTCCTGCTAGAGGGACTGCTTCAAGTGCTCCCATGCTGGGCTACATTGCTGAGAGGAGGGGTGTAACTAAGGCAAAAATCACGTGGCAAAATCACCAATTAGTAACCCCCTCTCGGCACACACAAATAATTAGTAACCTACTCTCGGGAACCTGTGGGAACCTGCTGGATCCCACCTCTGCAAAGTGCCATAGAATTCACTCTCCAAAAAATCCATTTGCTCCAGAGCATAGGTGTCAAACTCGTAGCCCTCCAGATGTTATGGACTACTGGCAGGGGATGATGGGAACTGTAGTCCATAACATCTGGAGGGCCGCAAATTGACACCTGTGCTCCAGAGGAACTGATCTCTGAGGTCTAGAGATGAGCTATGGTTCTGGGAAATGTTCAGGTCCCATCTGGAGGCTGACATCCCTAACCCCACTCTGCCAAGGAGGCTGACTGGGTAGCCTTGGTCCAGTCACTCTCTTTCAACCTAACCTACCTCACAGGGCTGTTGTTATGAGGATAAAATAGAAGAGAACTAAACAGAATATGCCAGACTGAGCTAAATAATGAATAAGTTCACGATTTTGGCTGTATTGGTTTTCTGCTTTTGCAGGGAGGGGCTATTTAAAAATATAATTTCTCACCTGTACTTCGCAACTTTGGAAGATATTTGTTAGAGTTTTATCCTGCCCTCCTCAGGTCGGTATACATAGTTCTTTATCCCCCATGGATTCTAACAACAACCCTTGAGAAGGTTAGGTTGAGAGGGAGGGAATGTCGCAATGTTACCCAGCGAGCTTCTATGGCAAAATGTGGATTCGTACCTAGATCTCCCAGATCCCGGCCTGATACTCTAACCACTGTGCCACACTCTCCATTCCAACACCACCACAACTTGTTATCTCCCTGTATTGCATGTATAGATTTCATTCATTTCATTGATTAGATTTGTATACAGCCTGCCCCCGAAGGGCTCAGGGTGGTGAACAACAGCTGCAATATCAATACTATAACCATAATAATAGGCAACAATCAAGGAAAATACTATCAACAACATGAAATAAATATCGATTGTATCACAATGAAACAGTCTAACTACAATAAGTATAACCCTTAAACATAGGGTTATGACAAAAGCAACCCCCGCTGTCCATTGACTCCACCGCTATAATTAATGGTTTATCTTCTTCCCTATCCAAAGTCCTCCCTCCCTTCAGTTTTCATCACTGAAGAAGACTCAGACAGAGAAAAGGAATCTTGAGCAGTGTCTAATTGGAACCTGATCCATATAATAGGATAAAAATCTGCAGTCCTTCACCCTGTGACAACGTACTCTTTAACCCATTCCTACAGAGGGAAAATTGCCAACCGGGCAGGGAAGAAGTGAACGGGTGGGTCCAAGGCAGAGAGTTTGTCCCAAGCGCTGCTAATCTTTAACATCTTTGCACAAAAGGATTGAGATATCTGGGCTGGTTCTCAGAGGGCACTGAGTTCACTGAACTATGGCCAATGGGTTTGGAGTTAACTGACATTGCAGGAAGATGGAATGATAGTTCATGTTGTTTATTCTTTGTATGTATATGTAAAAGAATGAAGGGCATATATAATTGGCACACCAAAGTGCTGACTGTGCATATATATAATTTTCTTCATTTATATTCAGCCAGGGTAGCATTAGACTAGGATTTTGCAAAGTTATCAGTAATTGACATATTTATATTTTAAAAGCTCTCGTTGTCAACTCTCTCCATATCATCCATAATTTGGTAAATCTCTATCATATCAACCCTTAGTTTTGACTTCTCTAAGCTGAAAAGTTCCAGACTCCAATTCCCCTAATCATCTTGCTTGCCCTCTTCTGTATTTTTTTCCAGTTCTGCTATGTCCCTTTTGCGATACAGTGACCAGACCTGTACATAGTATTTCAAATGAGACCACAACATAGATCTACACAGGGGACATTATGATATTGATAATTTTATTTTGAATCCCTTTCCTAATAATCCCAAACGTAGAGTTTGCCTTTTTCACTGCTGAAGCACACTGGGTTGACACTTTCATTGAGCTATCTACTATGACCCCAAAATTTAGTTCCTTAAGAACATAAGAACAAACCAGCTGGATCAGACCAGAGTCCATCTAGTCCAGCTCTCTGCTACTCGCAGTGGCCCACCAGGTGCCTTTGGGAGCTCACATGCAGGATGTGAAAGCAATGGCCTTCTGCGGCTGTTGCTCCCGAGCACCTGGTCTGTTAAGGCATTTGCAATCTGAGATCAAGGAGGATCAAGATTGGTAGCCATAGATCGACTTCTCCATAAATCTGTCCAAGCCCCTTTTAAAGCTATCCAGGTTAGTGGCCATCACCACCTCCTGTGGCAGCATATTCCAAACACCAATCACACGTTGCGTGAAGAAGTGTTTCCTTTTATTAGTCCTAATTCTTCCCCCCAGCATTCTCAATGGATGCCCCCTGGTTCTAGTATTGTGAGAAAGAGAGAAAAATTTCTCTCTGTCAACATTTTCTACCCCATGCATAATTTTATAGACTTCAATCATATCTCCCCTCAGCCGTCTCCTCTCCAAACTAAAGAGTCCCAAACGCTGCAGCCTCTCCTCATAGGGAAGGTGCTCCTTCTCAGTCTGAGCAAGCCCAGACCCCATTAGTCTATATCAAGTTGGGATTTTTTTGTCCCAGTGTACATCACCTTACATTTACCAACATCAAACTTCATTTGCCACACTGTCACCCAGTTTGTGGAGATTCTCCTGGAGCACTTCACAGTCATCCTTGCTTTTCACCTTGCTGAATAATGTTGTGTCATCTACAAACTTGGCCACAACACTACTCACTCCTAGTTCCCACGAACAAACTAAACAGTATTGACCCCAATACCGATCCTTGTTGGACACCACTGCTTACTTACCTCCATTGTGAGAACTGTCCATTGATTCCTCCTCTTTGTTTCCTATTATTTAGCCAATTTTTAATCCATAAGAAAACCTGTCCTCTTATTCACTCAGGAGCTTTGGTGAGGAACCTCATCAAAAGTCTTTTGAAAGTCCAAATGTACAATGTCTACCAGGCCACCATTGTTTACGTTGTCCCCTTTGTTTAGTTTCTCAAAGAACTCCAAAAGTTTGGTGAGGCAAGACTTCCCTTTGCAGAAGCCATGCTTATTTTTCCTCAGCAGGTTTTGTTCATTTATATGACTAATAATTCTATATTGGATTACATTTTCTACTGATTTGTCTGGGAGAGAGGTTAGGCTGACTGGCTTGCAATTTCCTGGCTCCCCTCTGAACCCCCTCCCCTTTTAAAAAAATGATGTAATATTTGCTACTCTCCAGTCTTCTTTTACAGTGGCTGAATGTTTTACACCACCACAACTCATACATTTCTCTGTTAACATCCTCCCCCCTCTGTTGTGGTGGTCTTCCCATCTTCATTGCACCATGCTGCAGTCTCTGAATTTCACCATTACCCGGGTCTACAGTCCCACTGCCAGCTGTTTGCAATCTCTGTGGGCTCCTGGCTTGTCGCGACCTTGCAGAGGCTGCAGCAAGTTCAAAATTCAAGGCTTCTTGGTATGCCGTTTGAAAAGTCAAGTCTGTCTTTGCCAGCAGCAACTTTTGCAATGGTGCCTCTCTCAGGCCACAGACCAGACGCATCCCTTTGGCATTTCTTTCCAAATTGAGAAATTACATTGCAGCCAACCGCCGTAAGACTGCAACATAATCTGCAATGCTTTCAGTCCCTCCTGATCACGCGTTTATAAAAAGCACTCCGCCTAGCTATTTCTGACGGTTGGGAAATGAAATGGTTCCTTAATGCAGTCAGTATCTCTACAAGCAGTGTTGCTGATAAGTCTCTTGGCGCTTATCAATGCTGGAGTATGCAGGTCAAACACCCCTTCACCACAGAGGCTCAAAAACACGGCTCTTTTCCTTCTAATCTGTAATGCCATTTGCCAGAAGATAAAATTCCAATCGGGCCTCATAACTCTGCCACTTCAAAGGAAACTCCAAATTAAACTGTTCCAGCTGCCCTTGAAAAGCCATAATTTACTCACAGTCCTTGCTTCACAAAACTTGCTAGACTTCGCTATAAGTTTATCCTCGTCGCCAATATGTTATGTCTCAAAGAATCAGGAGTCGGAGGAACAAAACATGGTGCTTTATTTCAAAGCTGCTACTCACACATAGCCTAAAATCACTCTGCAGCTGTGCTCAATATAACACACCTACTGATTACCAATTCCAGTGCAACAGCTGCAGACTCTTAAAACAATACAGTACCTCACAATCAATACAATACATTACAATAGATAAGTTACATATATGAGTTAGTAGATCAACAATCTCACATTGGAGTTCTCTAAGAAGTCTCAGTGCCACCAGGACCTGGAGATTTATTAGTTTTTAATTTCCCCAGTAGGTCTAGAATTCCATCTCTCATCACCTCAACTTGACTCAGTTCTTCAGACTCCTTTCCTCAAAATAGTGGTCGTAGCATGGGTACATGCCCCACACTTTCCACAGTGAACACAGAAACAAAAAGATTCATTGAGCTTTTCCTACCACCTCAGATGTGCTGCCATCTCTTTGAAAATATTACAGCAAAGACAATTTGGCAAAGATCGAATAAAATAGAGGGAAACTAGGGAGGTGCACTAAGTAATCAAGATTCTACGGGGAAATGACAGAAAAAACTTGTTTCCTCACAGTATTCGTATCAGGGTAATATTATATCTTCTTACACTGATCATTACAGCATGTCCAGACTTTCTGGGCACATGCTCAGCACCGAGAATAAATCTTACATTATAGACTCATAGAATCATTGAGTTGGAAGGAGACATATGGACCATCTAGTCCAGTGGTTCTCAACCTACCTAATGCCACGACCCTTTAATACAGTTCCTCATGTTCTGGTGACCCCCAACCCTAACATTTATCCATTTTACAGGTGGAGAACACTGATGCAGAGAGTCTTAGGTGACCCCTGTGAAAGGGTCGTTCGGCCCCCAAAGGAGTCCCAACCCCCAGGTTGAGAACCACTG
Source organism: Sphaerodactylus townsendi (assembly GCF_021028975.2). Lineage (NCBI taxonomy): Eukaryota > Metazoa > Chordata > Lepidosauria > Squamata > Sphaerodactylidae > Sphaerodactylus > Sphaerodactylus townsendi. The sequence continues at coordinate 117,987,934 of NC_059429.1, read as the reverse complement.
ATCAAGTCCAATCCCCTACTCAATGCAAGATCAGCCTAAAAGATCCCTGGCAAGTATTCATCCAGCTACTTCTTGAGGACTGCCAGTGAAGGGGAGCTCACCACCTACCCAAGCCACCAAGAGCAGAGAGTAAATGTGATAGAAAAGAACAGCTCTAGATTTGAGTCCAGCAACACTTAGTAACCAACAAGACTTTGGGGGCATAAGCATTCCAGAGTCAGTTTTGGTTCTTGATAGCTTATGTCTAAAAATTGTGTTGGTCTCTATTACTGGAATCTGGCTTGGTGGTTTACTGCAGATCGACATAGTTTCCCTCTGAAACTATCTTCTGTTTCAGTCTGTAATGGCTGGGTGAAAATCAACACAGCGTGTTGCCTTCATCAGATGCTGCTTGCATGGGCTGCATTTCAAAGGATGCATTTCAAATGGCTCCTGTTCCACTGATACAAATGTGCTCTGGGCCAAAGTGATTGTTTGGTTTCCTTAAGGTGGTAGGAAGAGAAGTTGAAGCTTGCAGCTTTGGAAAAAAGCTCAGCAAGACCCATTTTCCTGCATTCCCAATCCAATTTAACTAGGGCCGTTTCTGCACGGGCAATTCATGGCGGCCTGGAGACGGTAAAACACCGCATCTGTGGCTGCTATTCTCGCGACGGGCATGAAGCAGCTGTAACGGTGCCGCTACGCCTTCGCTACTTCCAGTCACCGAAGGCCTTAGCCTGGCAAGTTTCCCCAGGCGGCTTTGGCGCTTCCAGCTTCTTTGAATGCAGCTGGCATGAAGCTTCACTGCCGAAGCGAACCTGCAGCGTTTCTTATGTTACCCTCCCCACCGGCACTTCACCTTCCTTCTCCCGGGCCTCGCTGATAGCCGCCAGGCCTGGGACACGCCTTGGCCCTCGCGCCAGCCTGTTTGTAGCCAGGCCAGGCGGTCTGAACCCTCAGGCGATACCGCCACCGGGAGGTCTGGACAGGCTGGTCGGCTGGGCTCCGGTGTTTGCAGCGGCTGGCCACGGCTGCCCAGCTGCTTCTACTTCAGGACCGGCCCATGCAGAGCCGGTCCCTTAGCGATCTTACCCATCAGGTGCGGCAGCAATGCCGCGCCGACTTCGCTGTTCTCGCCGCCAAAAGCGGAAACGGCCTAGACTTCACACAAGTCTGGCTCTTATCAGTTCTCTTGGCCTCTGTGTTTATTCACTGATAACAGGGCTCTTCAGTGAACCTGGTGTTGCAATGTTTATAGCTGAAAGGGACTTCTCCAAAAAGCCAGCTGAAGAAAAAAAATATTATTTAGTGCATGTGAATTCTGAAACGTTGCTACACCATTGTTTCCCCTGCTCCTGGATTGTTTCACCAAAACTGCATTTCAAGTTTCTTAAGCAGGATAGGTAATGCATGGTGATTTGTTGTTTTGTGTTGGAGGGGGAGGACTACATGTTACACCTGGCAGCACGACCATTTCAGAAAACTTTCCGGTAGCCCAGCTGTGGTCCAAAAATCGCATTTGTAAACCATAGGGGAAGTTTTTCCTTTTTAAAAAGAAACCTTCAAAGATTCTGATCACAATTTTTCTGCATCAAATGTAAGCTTGGCTCTCAGGGTGCAATTAAGTAAGAATGAGCTGCCTCCAGAGTTTCTGGGCCCTGCCCCTCTAAATTTTCTCATGAATCTCTTAACTGGACAAATCTTCCTGTTGGAGGAGCCGAGAGCAATGACTCATATGGAGACGAAACCAACAGACTCTGCTGAGGGAAGACAATTCTGTTGTCAGTTATGAATAGATATGTCAACTATTCTCTATATAATGAAAGGAGGGAGATGCAGAGATTTGGTGGGGGAAAACATTTGCTGGACCCTTCGTCCCTCCTCCTCACACCCACACACACACAAAACAGAACAGGAGTCCTCCAGGCTCCCATTGTTTCACAGCCATCTTGAAACACAGCTTAACAAGCCACACCTGCCTATTTGGGCTTTCCAAACTCTCATGAAAGATACGCTTGCCAAGTCCTGGGGGGCCTGCTCAGCTTTTCAAGATATCTGAATAATAAGGGGTGAAAGAGGGTTGGCTGTTTCCTGGGGTGAGGCGGCCAAAGGCGTTCACACTTGTAGAGCCAAAACTTTTGACCAGCACTCTAGTGACTAGATTTGGGGTCAAACAAAACATGAAGAGAAGCTGCCACCATCTCTGCCAACCTTCCCATCCCCCACACGTTGTAATCTTCCCCATAAAATGAATTCTCAATATGACCTTCCTTTCATGTATCTGAAGAGGTGAGATGTGACCGATGAAAGCGTGGTATTCTTAGATGTAGCACTTGCTATGACTAGGGCTGCCAACTTCCAGGCGGTAGCTGGAGATCTCCTGCTATTACAAATGGTTTCCAGTCGTCAGAGATCCATTCACCTGGACAAAATGGCTGCTTTGGAGGGTGGACTGTATGGCATCCTTCCCAAGCAAAGACCCTCTCTTCCCCAAACCCCACCTTCGTCAGGCTCCACCCTCAAAAACTTCAGGTATTCCCCGAGCTGGCAACCATAGCTATGAACAACATAGCCTGCTAGGAGATGTAGTATTGCATGACTGGAAACAATAAGTAGAAGAGTAGAGTTTGGACCTGGGCCCAGGCTGCCTTGCTGAACTGTTTAAGATTTACAGTTGTGCCTGTTAAAGATTTATAATTAGGGTTGTCAGCTCTAGGTTGGAAAATACCTGGCAATTTGAGAATGGAACCTAGGCCGTTTCCGCACAGCACAATCCTACCTAGTTACAACAGGTTTCTTACAATTTGGGTCTGTTTTATCCTGGTTTCTCCCTTCTCACCAGCTGCCCGCCAGAAGGGAACAGGCGAAAAAAACTGGGAGGAAACACCCGGAATTTCTTCTGCACTTTAAGCTCAGGACTTCTGCATTTTACATTGGTAAGCGCATATCAAGCATGCCTGGTCGTATCCTGTATCTCTGCATTCTGATTGGCTGTTGTTTTTTGAGTGGCAGCTTGAATGAACATCGGGGGCGGGCAGAGGGGCAGGGAGATAAGGCAACTGGGTGGGAAAAATAAACTGGTTCTGCTCTTGTGGTGTTTGCACAGTAGTGGGCTCACCCCGGGAGTTTGGAAAAGAATAATCAATTTGGAGATTTTAGAATACCCCGGGAAGAGGGAAATTTCACGGGGCAAACCCGCTTGATGACTAGGAACCATGCAAAATGTTTGTACGGAACGGGGTATTTCTCTTGCTCAACCCAGGATATTCAGACCGTGTGGAAACGCCCTAGAGAGAAACTTCAGTGGGATATAATGCCTTCAAAGAAGCCGTTTTTTCCCAGGGAAACTGATCTTTATTGGTTAGAGGTGATCTACAATTCCAGGAGATCTCCAGGTACCATCTGGAGATTAGCAATCACCAAAAATCTGCACCTAGTGGCTAAACCAGCTGAGTGGCAGCCTGTATTTCACAATTTATCTCAATAAAGGCCAGTACACTCGATATAACATAAACTGATGTCTATATTTTCTCATTTCCAACTCATATGTTTGAATGAAACCACAACTCAAGTGCTTAATCATATACCCTCAATTATAAATATTTCACTAAATATGACTCCAACATAGACAATGGTGACACAAGATTCAAACACTTGTAATCTTGTATTCAACAACAAGGTACTCAGCTATATTTTTCAATAAGTAACATTAGATCTTGTGCACATTTGTTCAAAACAGCTTTCCATTTTTCCCACAAATACATCATCATTCATGAATCAAGTAGGAGCTTTCTGAATACGTAATCCCCTCAGGATTCTTGAGTTAGTTATATAATCATTTAAAGTTTGTGTGTGCCAGTGAAAATGAGTTCTTTTTCTCAGAATTTGTGCAAGGGAATTCCAATCTCCCACGCCCTCTTGTAATACCGTGCTTGTACCACCTACACACTTTAAAAGTATTCTGTCTCTGTCAGCTTCAGTGAATGGTAACATCCTACTGTGCCATTTTCTCTTCTAGTGAATCCCCAATTTATTAATTCACTTGGGGAAGGTGCACCTAAAGTCAGTAATCACCAAAAATCGGCACCTAGTGGCTTAATTGGCTGAATGTAAGGCTGGAGTTAGGGCAGTGGTGGCGAACCTTTGGCACTCCAGATGTTATGGACTACAATTCCCATCAGCCCCTGACAGCATGTGGCCAATGGGCTGGCCCATGCTGGTCAGAGAAAACTTGATGTAAATTGTGGTAGTCCATAACATCTGGAATATGCTCAGCGCCACCACGAAGCTAGGGGGAACTGTGCCTGGGGCATGTGTGCGCCTGCACTCCTGCCACGCCACGCCCGCCATGCCACGCCCCGGAATGCCCCCACCACGCCCCCTCACCAGCATGCGCCTGGTGCATCGTGCACCCCCCCTGTCCCCTTGGCGTTACGCCACTGGCTGAATGGCAGTATGTATTTCATAATTTATTTCAATAAATATTCACTGCTATGGGTCATTAGGGACAGCCAGAGGCATTTAAGTGTGACTGCTATGTTACTTCCCTCTTTTTGAAAACACAGACTGGACATGAGAGTCAAGTGGTCTTATGCTGTTATGATTGATATACCAGCCCCATGTAAAACATGCTATGTATATTACATTATTATTCATTTGTTGGGTCATGTTTTTTTTTCCTAGGGGGGTGACCTAGAATAATTGAGAAGTCTTTTGATTAGAGCATTTTAAGAATTGTCTGTGAAGTAAGTGCATGCAAAGCTTTCTATTTACATTAAGAAAGGTAAATGAACAGTGAAAATAATACTTATATAATTTGAACTTAAACTGGCACTTTTGCCAAGCTGAAGCGTGAATCACAGGGTCAAACCCAACCTGGGGGTTGACTAGTTGGGTACCTTATTGTGGAATACAAGATTACTTGCGTTTGAATCTTGCGTGACCTTTTTCTATACTGAAATCATATTTAGTCAAATATTTAGTCAAATATTGTACTATAATGGTGTGTTTATGATTAAGCATGTGAATCGAGGTTGCATTTAAGCATATGAGTTGGAAACAAGAAAGTATAGACATAAGTTTATGTTATATTGAATTTATTGATCTTTAGTGAAAGAAATTGTGAAATACAGGCTACCATTCAGCTGGTTACAACACTATGTGCAGATTTTTGGTGAATACTGACTTCAGGTGCATCTACCCCAATTGAATTAATAAGATGGTGGACCCACCTGGAGGTTGGCATTCTTGCTATAAACTTTGTTTGGAATCTAAATAGGACTCTGTTGTTGGATACTACAGAAAGCTCATATTGCCAAAAAAATTAGTTTTTACAGTACCGCTGGCCTTTAGAGAATTAAGTGCCTGATCTGTTTATAATAAAGGGGGAGGGAGGAGTTGACTTCAACATCAAACAAATGAGAGTGGAGGAAGATGAATTTTCTTCTTGATTTACCTGCCACCTGCCATCCATTTCTTCCAAGATTCCAGATGCCAGACCACCTTACTTCCAGAATCAGAACCAGACTGGGGGGAAAGGAGTTGGAGCAAATGATCCTGACATATAAGGTAGAGAAAGGGAGAAATGGGTTCCTTTGGATGTTTAAACCAGATCACACCCCACCCCTTAATTTGTACATGAGGAAGAGGAATACCATTAAACCAACATGGATGCTGCCATCAAGTCTAGCTTGATACAACAAGGGTTGGTGATAACCTAGCAGCATGTCACCCCCTTTTGTGCTAGAAATCAGCTTTCGGTAAAATAGCTGCTCATGTGAAACAAAAAAATGCAGGAAATAGAAATGTTTTTTTAAATTGTATCTTGCCTTTCTCCCAAATTGGTTCAAGGCAGTTTAGAGCAACGGAGATCAGTGGTATCCAAAACACAATGGCAATAAACTAAAATCAGATAACAAGAACATTCCCCCTATGCCCCCCCCCCAAAAGTGCCAAATTAATGCACCAAATAATAAAATCAAAACTCTTTCTGCATGGCTGTCAATGGACTGCTGGTATGTTGGCTAAGATCTAGGAGTCTAGGTTTGAACCACCGCAGTCATGAAAGCTCATTGCAACAGCTCTCTATAAACTGTATGTACGCATGTGCCATCACAACTGACTTATGGTGAAACCAAACAAAGTGATTTCTAGCCAAGTGAGAAGCAGAGGGTTTTTTCACTCCCTTCCTCTGCAGAGTTTTCCTTGGTAGTCTCACATCCAACGCTGCTTTAGCTTCCAGGATCTTGTGAGATTGGACTATACTATGCCATCTCCCCTCTTTCTGTCTTTATATGTGTGTAAAGTATTGTCAATTTGTAGCCGACTTATGGCAAACGCCAGCAAGCGGCTTTCTAGGCAGCTGAGAAGCAGAGCTGGTTTACTGGTGCCTTCCTCTGCAAAGCCTTACTTGGTGTCTCCCATCCAAGTACCGACCCAGCTTAGCTTTCAAGACCTGACTGGATAGGGCTGTACCATTCCATCTTCCCTCCCTTTCGGGGAGAGTAGCCTTGTTTAAACAAGATGTGTAAAGACATCTGGGTAAACTCTTTTGGCTCACCAACATCACAATAAAATCAGCCTATGATGCATTTATGCCTGTTTGTTTATGTATTGCCATTTTTGCCAGCAAATCCAGAAATAGCAGAATTTGCTTTAGAGTTTTTTCCTGTCTTTTGCACATTCCTTTAGCTTTATATACTCCAACAATAAGCCAGCAACTCCCAAGTTTGGACCAGCACCAAAACATTATGTGCAGACGCAGTTGGTTGAGGCAGTTTTCAATTTCGGCAGCTCTTGTTGGTGATTTCATGAGCCCAGTGCGATGCCTGAACATGTCCTTTGGCGCAAGAAGTTATCATTTAATAACACCTGCAACTGTGGCTCAGTTCATCAACTGCATCAAGGTCCCATTTCATTAAACAGCAGCAGCCCAGTGATATTATGATCACTTAATTAGATGTGCCTCCACTTGTGATCCCGAACTCTTTGAAATACCAGCAGCATCTTTTTCATGCTGTAAATAAAGAGGACCCTTTTAGTACCTCTCCCAAAGCTAATTTTAAAAAGTATTTTGTTGGTCAAATGAAAGAACAAGATGGTTTTGTGATGTCCCGCTTGGCAGAAAAAAAATCTAGAATGATGCAAAGGGAAACAGGAAAGAAAGTTTCCTTTAGCATTTCCATGGAATACTAAAGTTCTGTCTGGTTTGATGAAAGGAATAGTAAAGTTCTGTCTGGTTTGATGAAAGGAATTGACTTTATTTAGAGAATATTTATAACACGTCATCAAAGGAAATGTATACGGAGCAAATACAGACAGTTCCCGGAAATGCGGGTGAATGCAAAGCATAACTCAAGGAGTAGGTAATACAAAGCAGGAATATATCAGCATGCACTGGGAGTCCGGTCACTGGGGTGCACATTTAAGGTCCATAGGCAAATAGTCCACATTGGGATGGCACACATTGAAGGGCCATAGACAACGATCATTGGGGTTTACATTTAAGGTCCATAGGCAAATAGTCCACATTGGGATGGCACACACTGAAGGGCCATAAGCAACTAGTTCATAGCAGGAGAGAACACATGGTCCAGGCCTGCAAGATCACAGTCCATGGTGGGGGAGCAGGCCTCTCTGCAGCAGCAGACGGCGGCACTTAGGCGGTCTCACCTGTGGGCCCGGTGGTTCCCCTCTGGCAGTCACGGTGGGGTCGCTGGTCCCTCTACTAAAGTTCTGTCTGGTTCCAAGGAATACTAAAGTTCTGTACGGTTTGATGCACTTCATAACATACCCATCTTTTTTACTAGCGTAGTTTTTTCCTGTTGATTCTACAGGAATTAATTTGAGCAGCAGGGGGTGGCGTCTGTTGGCATTACAGTCCTGGGTGAGGTCACTGTGTCAGTCTCATGATGCACTGGCTTTAACCCTGCTCTGGCGAATTCGAGAGGAATAGTAATGCCAGTCTATTATAGCGAACGTTTGCTAACATCTTAAAGACTTAGGCCTTTTGCATGCATTTGGTCTCTTCAGATCAAATGTACATTACCTTCAGGTCAGATCCTCAGTTGTGCATGTGTTTTCCTCTCTTCAGAACTCCCCAAGTTGCAAATTGGAGAAACCCCACAGTTTCTGAAAGCGGGCAAAGTGCAATGTGTTCCCTGTCTGTGCAGGAAAAGCAAAGCACATCATTGTGCATTCTGCTTTGTTTAGCTTTTCCGCTCTTCCGTGCTTTCTCCTGCCCACACAGGAGCCGTTCCATCCACTCTACCATCAGCATTTCCGGAGAATCGGTGGGAATTCTTTTTAATTTTTTGGGATACTTTTGATTTATTACTTCTGTGGTAGATAATTAAACTATTTTTTAAAAAACAACACAAAAAGAGGCAATCAACAACTTTCCGACCCGGAAGGAGGGGTCAGGCTAAGTTCAGGGGAAGAAGAAGGGCACTTCCTCACATGAAAATGAGGAAACACAGGTAGGCCCCACTGTGAAGCACCAAGCCATGCCGCAAACTGTATATGCACAAAGCTCCTTAGAGTTATTGAGACAAAAGCCCTTGGGGGCTAGCATCTGACGAAGTAGCCCCCAATCCATGACAGCTTGTGCCACAATCTGCTAGATTCACAATGTGCCACCCTTAGAATGTAACACAGAAAAGGTGTCAAGTCATTTTACATCTTTTCTGTGTTACATTCAGAGATATTGTGTATTTGATCTTTGAAACTGAGGTTTTCTGGTTGCTTATGATATATTTTGTGATACTCTACATGTTTTTAGATATGAATATATATTTTCTACTGCGATTTTCATATATAGTGTTTTATTGTTAACAAAATAGCACAGTGCAATAATATATATATAATATATAATATATATATAATGTATATATATAATATATATTATAATATGTGTGTGTGTGTGTGTATGTGTGTGTATTTAATACATATTAATGGATAGTTATTAGGCTTCTCAACCTTTTTTGGTTCCTAATACTGCAACTAGCCCTATCAGGCTTTATGTGGAGGAGGGGGATCAAACCCCCTCCTCCAGATTAGAGTCTGCTGCTCTTAATCACTACACCACACAAGCTCACCTACTGGGATGTTTACATGGCAGTCCAGAAGTGGAGGCACCACAGGAAAAGCCCTATGGTAAGTTGCAGATAGCCTAACCTAATAGAAGGGTCAGACAGCGGAAGCGGAGAAGTTGCTATAGAGAAAGGTAGTAGTGTAGCGGTTAAGAACAGGTGCACTCTAATCTGGAGAACTGGGTTTGATTCCCCGCTCTGCCACTTGAGCTGTGGAGGTTTATCTAGTGAACCAGATTAGCTTGTGCACTCCAACACATGCCAGTTGGGTGACTTTGGGCTAGTCACAATTCTTCGGAGCTCTCTCAGCCCCACCCACTTCACAGGGTGTTTGTTGTGGGGGGGGGGGAGGGCTAGGAAATTGTAAACCCCTTTGAGTCTCCTTACAGGAGAGAAAGGAGGGATATAAATCCAAACTCCTCCCCCTCCCCCTCTTCGTCTTCAAATCAGAGAGACAGTCCTTATGTAGCAATCAGAGCTCCATTACAAATGAGGTAAGGGAAAATGTTTGAAGCATAAATTTATTGACATGGTTTTGGCCATCTGGAATTAGAATCTATCACCTGTGCCAATCTATCACCTTTGACCTGGCAAAATTATTACACCCTTCAATCTGCTTTGTACTGAATCAGACCTTTGCTCAGTCAAGTTCAGTATTGTCTACTCAGACTGGCAGCTGCTATGCAGAGTCTTAAGCAGAGGTCTTTCATATCTCCCTCTGTCTGGTTCTTTTAAACCGGAGATGCTGGACAGGCTGCCTGCAAAGCAGATACTCTGTCTCTGAGTCACGGCCCCTCCCCTGAAATCCTTCACATTCTCAAGTCCTACTGAGTAAGTCCTACTGAGGTCAAAGGGGTTTACTTTCAAGTAAGTCTACATGGATTTCTTCTGTATGTGTATTCTGTATTTTTAAAAGGTTGCAATTTAAAAGTCCAAATCCAAAACACATGCAAAAAACTGACCAAGTGATAAAGTACTTATTTCACAGAGGCTTCCAGTTTCTTCTGCACTGAATATTAACCCTTAAAGTTTAAACCCTAAACTTTCAACCTTTGGCCATTGAACTTCAAAGTAAAATTAAAACTTTGGCATCGGTATTGATAAAAAGTCTCACTTTTTCTCCATTGGATTTTATTTTAACATTCCTTAATCTTCAAAAACACTAGTGATAGTTTCACTTTTCCCCCCTGTTTTGTCCAGATATTCTATCGAGGGTTTTCAATGGAACTTAACTATGTTATTTAAGTAACAAAGTTAACTTGGCCATCTCAGCCAGTTCTAATACCCACCATTCTAAAATGTGCAGGTATAGCTGGAATAGTATAGAGAATTTAAAGGGAGCGGGGTTTAGCCTGCACTGAGTTTGTGGAAGTGTCTGGGGGTTGCTAATTGTCCGGCCTGCGCCATCCTTGACCTGGCAACTTGCACGTACCCGGCTCCCTGCAGATGGCCCAGCCATTATCATTTGCTCACAAGTAACTAGTACAATAGTGCTTGATGGTTTCTCCTTATCTGCCTTCCAGAGGGAGTAACCTGCCTGTCCCAAAAACGCCTCTTTCTCACTGTCTTTTCACATGCTGATATTAGGGGAATGCGAGGGTGGGGGGAGTATGGGCTGAGTCAAACTGTAACTTTTAGGTATATACTGGGGCCAGAGAGCCAAGCCCCAGTTTCGGCTATCTGGCCGTTGGACTGACACAGTTCCAAATAAAACTCTTGAGTTTTCATTGAGTCTTATTATTGACTGGAGAACCAGACTAATGCTTGAAGAAAATCACCTTCCATGAAACTTTCAGCCGTTTTTAAAGCCTGAGGAAAGCTAGTCAGTAGCTAGCTAGCCCGACCATTTCGTCCCAACCACGAAACTGGAATGCAAAGCAAGAACCAGCTCAGATTTTTTCCATGAAGGAGTAAATACAACAGGGAGTGGCTCCTATGTTAAGTAGGGATTAGAACTGCACTGAAGATTTCTCCCAGCAGCTGCAACTGTGGGGTGGGGTGGCAGTGCGCTCCCTCTCTCGGGCATTGGAAGCACAAGACAGTGAATGGGCCAGATCCGGCCAACGTGAAAGCCACGTGCACACGTGATCCACAATTCAGTCTCTTTCTTCCCTTGCGTTTGCTTGTAAGGGTGGAGGGGGTGGCTGGAAAGAAAGGCGAGGGACTCCAAACAAAAAGGGACCCCGCCCGCTATAAGGAAAGTCAGTGGGCCGTCCAAAGGGAAGGATAGGAGGACAGACTTTCGGAGGGGGGGGGAGGGGTTGAGGAGCTGGGAATGCATATGATTAGGATCCCTTAGGAAGCAGCCCATAGGGGAATATTGGCCAAACAGGTTTCCGCCCGACGTCCTGGCTTTATCTCTCATAAGGGAAAAAAGCCTTGGGGCCGGCTGTAAGGAATATAAAACCAAGATGATCATGTTCTCCACGTGCTTTTTTTTTTTTTGCAATAATTCTGCGCACGGGCTGCAACGGGGCGCAAAGGTGCCAGGCGAGGCGGCGGCACGCGTTTTCGACGCCGCAGGGCACCAATTCGCTTGGCACTGCCGAAGCAGCGCGGCGACCCAGCCAAACCTCCCCGCCCCGGATCAAGTTGGCACGGGAGTTCGCGCCCCAGCTTGGAGACACGGGCGGAGGAGGGAGCCTTGAACCGGCTCACCTCCCCGCCTAAAGCGCAGCCCGCCCACTTGCCGGCCGGCAGAGGCTTCCCCTCTCCCGGGTTAGCCGCCACGCCCGGCGCTCCGCTCTCCTCCCCTTCTTTCCAATTGGCCCCGGAGGAAAGTCCGGCGCCCGGCCCGAATACTATATATGCCTCGATCTGTACCTTCGACAGGAATGCAGCCGGGAGAGAGCGGGCATCTCTTTGCTTCGCCTCCAGGATCGCAGCGGCTGCTGGATCTAGCCCACAAATCCGCCTGCCGCTGTCTAGTGAGGAGCCCAGGAGGACATTCGCAGGCGCCTTCCTAGTAGATCCCTTGACACTCCAGATCCCACCCCACCCCCTTTTACCACTAGATCCCTGCCTCTAAGGCTCCCAGCAGCGAGCGGAGGTTCCTGTTGGATCCCCTTTGGGTCACTGTGAGACCTACATTCCGATCTCCTCGTCCTCTCTCCAGCCTGCATTGCAATCAGTCTCCCAGCCGGATCCCCTTCCAACCCATTAAACAAGATTAATTTGGGCTCGAGCCTCCGGCTGCAGGATCCCCCGCGCGTATCGCTCGCCGCCTTTCTCCGCCGGCTGCGCGCCCTCCTGCTGTCGCCCACCATGGCCTCCCCCTTCAAACGAGCCCCACAGCTCGGTTCCCTGCTGCAACGCCCCGCCCTGGCGACCCCGCCGGCCCCTCCGCACCAGCAGCAGCAGCTACTGCCCACGTCGTCGGTGTGCGCCTTGCAGCCCAAGGCGGAGGCGCCCCGGTGCCCCTTCCGCTCGCCCCACGCCCTCTCCGCCCTGCCCGGCCCGACCAAGTGGCCCTTGGTGGGCAGCTTCTTCGAGATCCTGCGGAAAGGCGGCCTCAAGAAGCAGCACCTGACGCTGGTAAGTGGCGGCTTAATGTTAAATCGACGGTGAAATTTTCCATCCAGTATTTCATGTGCATCATTTTTAGTGGGGGTTTTGTAGGATTGCCGCGAATCCGCGTGGTGTAGTGGCTCAAAGCGGTGGGCCCTAATCCGGAGAACTGGGTTTGATTCCCCGCTCCTCCCTGTGAACAGCGGACTCTTACCTGGTGAACTGGATTAGCTCCCCTGCTCGGACACGTAAAGCCTGCTGGGTGATCTTGGGCTAGTCACAGTTCTTTCAGAACTCTCTCAGCCCCACCTACCTCACAAGGGAAAGAAAGGAGTTTTTATGCTGCTTTGCAACTCCTTACAGTTGAGAAAAGCGGGGTATAAATCCAAACTCTTCTTCATCATCATGTTTTATTGCAGCCTGGTCATTGACTGTATAAATAAACTAAATGCTGGCAAATCACCCCATGGCCTCCTCCCCAACCACATATGCAAACTAGGGCTCCATTTGGGGGAGGGAATGGCTTGAAAGCCCACCCATCATTGGCAAAGCACCTGCTTTCCAGATAGAAGATTCCAGATTCCATCCCCAGTGGCCTTAGGAAACTGATACTGGGGAAAACCCACCTCCTGAAACCCTGGAGAATCACTGCTGGATGGCCCAGTGGGCTGCCTCAGCTCCCTTCCTCACCTTACATGAAAGATTAGCATTGGTTTTCATGCAATGCAATTCTGCAGTTAAGTGTCTTGGTGCAAGCTGAGAGCTGCACTTCAGCATCTTCTGTGATTTTGCAAGGCATTCTGGGGGTGGAACTGTCAGAGTGAGCCATGAAATTGCTTAGATCAGCAGTTCTGCAGCAGTGGCGTACCTGCAGGAAATGGTTCCATGGGCCAGTACTGATTGCACCGCCCCAATTGCACCTCCCCCCAAAACTCAGAGGGGCAAGCGGAGCAGACGAGTGGCTGGCAGGCAGCCAAATGTGCCCACAAGTGGTGCCTGGGTCTCGAGCCCCCTCGTTCTCCCCCCTATGTATGCCATACATAGGAAATGCTTCCATGGGCATTCTCCCCCCTATGTACGCCATACATAGGAAATGCTTCCATGAGCAAGTACTGATTGCACCGCCCCAATTGCACCTCCCCCGAAAACTCAGAGGGGCAAGCGGAGCAGACGAGTGGCTGGCAGGCAGCCAAATGCGCCCACAAGTGGTGCCTGGGTCTCGACCCCCCTCATTCTCCCCCCTATGTACGCCATTGCTCTGCGGAGCGCTGGGTGCTCCACGAAGCATCTCCAAGTGCTTCACAAAGAGTTTGAAATAAATGTGACAAGATCTCAAATTTGAATTTGTACAACCATCAACAGTGTAGATAGCGAGTATTATAAATAAATAAAACCTGATGCTTGACATGGCCAGATGCTTAAAAATACCTTCCATAGTCAAAACAGTTGTCAGTCGGTTTATTACCTATGTAGGTGATCGGTGAAGAAGAAGAAGAGTTTGGATTTATATCCCCCCTTTCTCTCCTGCAGGAGACTCAAAGGGGCTTACAATCTCCTTTCCCTTCCCCCCTCACAACAAACACCCTGTGAGGTAGGTGGGGCTGAGAGAGCTCCAAGAAGCTCTGACTAGCCCAAGGTCACCCATCTGGCGTGTGTGGGAGTGTACAGGCTAATCTGAATTCCTCCAATAAGCCTCCACAGCTCAGGCGGCAGAGCTGGGAATCAAACCTGGTTCCTCCAGATTAGATACACGAGCTCTTAACCTCCTACGCCACTGCTGCTCTTATGCCAAAGACATGCATGGGCAAAATGGATGTTTTGAGAAAAGGATATTTAAAATTCCAATTTTTAATGGCTTTCAATGGGAAAAATTGAGTTGAGATCAAAATTTAAGCTGTTTAGAATTCAAAAAGATAAATTTGCGCTTTTGCTTTGTATGTGATAAAAGACAAACAACTTGAAGGATACAGTTAGATTGAAACATCCAAGAATGCCCAGGTGTGCCTTCAGCATAAGGGTGATGATAGTGCTCCATGACAAATTTCTCTCCTGATAAGTACTCCGTGACTCAAAAAGTTTGGGAATATCTGGCTTAGGCTCATTCCACACATGCAGAATAATGCACTTTCAAACTGCTTTCAGTGCTCTTTGAAGCTGTGCAGAATAGCAAAATCCACTTTCAAACAGTTGTGAAAGTGGTTTGAAAACGCATTATTTTGCGTGTGCGGAAGGGGCCTTAGTTTAACCAGGTGCCTTGGCACAGCCTTAGTACCCAAATCAGTACACATGCTTGTTGTCACCTTCTGGGAAAATTCCCCCTCCACAGGCAGGGCTCAGTGGAAGAACAGCTGCTTGTCTTACAGAGAATTCCCCATGTTCAAATCCCCACATCTCTGGGTTTGTTTTTTTAAAAAAGGAGGATCAGTAGGCAGTAGGTGCTGTGACAGACCTCTGTCTGAGACCCTGGAAAGCCACTGCCACCACGGGTCTGACGAAAACAGCTTTATCTGTGCTCTGCTGCAGGCTGACTACCACCGCAAGTTTGGCAAAATATTCCGCATGAAACTGGGTGCCTTCGACTCGGTGCATATCGGCGCACCCTGCTTGCTCGAGGCTCTCTATAGGAAAGAAAGCACCTATCCGCAGCGCCTGGAGATTAAGCCCTGGAAAGCCTATCGGGACTACCGGGACGAGGGCTACGGACTTCTCATCCTGTGAGTGGGAATGGGGCTGGGGTACAGGCGGCCTCTGAAGACCATGTAGGGCAGTGATGGCGAACCTTTTCGAGACTGAGTGCCCAAACTGCAACCCAAAACCCAGTTATTTATCGCAAAGTGCCAACATGGCAATTTAACCTGAATGCTGAGGTTTTAGTTTAGAAAAAACAGTTGGCTCCAAGGCACATGTCACTCAGGAGTAAGCTTGGTGGTAGTCGGTGGCTTTGCTTTGAAGCAACTGTGCAACGCTTCAAACGGGTGAATCATAACCCTAGGAGGGTTTACTCAGAAGCAAACCCCATTGCCAGCAACAGAGTTTACTCCCAGGTAAAGGATCACGCTTTCATTCTTCCCATGAAAATCAGTAGGGTTTAACAGCACTTAACAGGGTTACCTACACTGCTTCCCCAAAACTAGGTCTTAGGTTTAATGCTAATAATCTCCCTGAAATAATTACAGTATTATCACATGACGAACTCTGTGCACGCGTGCCCACAGAGAGGGCTCTGAGTGCCACCTTTGGCACCCGTGCCATAGGTTCATCATAGGTTCGCCACCACTGTTGTAGGGGAAGGATTCTCTCTTCTCTAGCATTTGGAAGACCCCATGCACCTTCTACCCCAGATGACTTTTTCCCCCTTTTGCTGTGAAGTCACAGCCAACTTATGGTGATCCCATAGGAGTCATTGGCCCCTTCCGCTCATGCAGAATAATGCACTTTCAGTCCACTTTCACAGTTGTTTGCAAGTGGATTTTTCTATTCCACACAATAAAATCCAGCCTCAAAGTACACTGAAAGTGCATTATTCTGCATGTGCGGAAGGGGCCACTGCCTGTCTCTGTCTATTGACCTTAGTATTCCTTCGTGGTCCCCCATCCAAACACTAACCATGGCTGACTCTGCTTAAGATCTGAGGAGATCAGGTTAGTTTGGCTGGTCTATCCAGGCAACACAGAACTCCCTGTGGATTATATTAGATTTGTGTAGTTGTTGCACCCCAAATGATGCACAGTGGTGGTAGAAAGTGCTGTCAAGTCAAAGCCTACTTACAGCAATCTCACAGGGTATTTTTTAAGCAAGCGTCAACATTGTCTACCTCTGTGTAGCAGCCACAACTTCCTTGGTGGTCTCCCATCCAAATACTAAACAGGTCTAACCTTGCTTAGCTTCCAAGGTCTGGAGAGATTGGCCTAGGCTGGGCCATCCAGGTCAGGGCAGAAATACAGGGGCTGAGTTTCCCCATGCCTCTCAATCCACACTGATCAAGGCTGAAGACCATATTAAATGGCATTTAGATCATTTTCATGTGTGGTCACTATCTCCCCATCACCCCACCCAATCTCAGAGCATCTTTCACGCTCTTTGAGCTGCATATGAATATTTATTAAAAAAAATAAAGGACAGGCTATAGAAAAGAAAACTAAGGGACATTCTGGCCAGCTGAAATGTTACAGACCTGTTTAAACACAAAGTGCATTAAGCTGTGTGTCAAAATTGTGTTGGGCTGCAGTCCTATTGGAAGGCAAGGGGGTTGCCAACCAACTGTATATCAGAGCAGGCTGCTAATTTGGAATGAGTTAACTAGTGAACGTTGTAACAAACCTTAGCAGAAAATGACTTTAAATCGAATGGCTGTTCTGGCCAATATGTTTACATTTTGTCCTAGATGCAGGGAATTTAAAAAAATGTTCTAAGCATCTTAAGAAACTGTTTTAAGGATGTGCTTTTTAAAAAAAAATATGAGTTCCCTCTGATTTCTATACTAATTTAAAGCCAGTGTGGCTGTACTTGGATCCTGGCAGCAGCCCTAATAGCCCAGACTAGCCTGATCTTGTCAGATCTCGAAAGCAAAGCATAGGATGGGAGACCCATCAAGGAAGATTCTCCAGAGGGCGGCAATGGCAAACCTGGCCTTGAAAATCCCATGAGGTGGAAGGGAAAGGTCCCTTCCGCACATGCAGAATAATGCACTTTCAATCCCCTTTCAATGCACTTTGAACCTGGATTTTACTGTGTGGAATAGCAAAATCCACTTTCTAACAATTGTGAAAGTGGACTGAATGTGCGGAAGGGGCCAAAGTCAGGAGATAAGTGTTTTTAGACAAATATCTGTTTTGACCCACCATTTGATTCCAAAGGAAAGTGCAAAGTATGGAGGAGGAAACAGTACAGATTTAAGCATTACAACTGGAACCATCATGCATACGAATCTAAGATCTCTCTTTTTAGAACATATTAATCAACCAAAAGAGCTGGGATAAATTTAGCATTTATTTGTTAGACCTTCAAACATGGGTCTTGGCTGAGGAACTTTACAGTGCCATAGCATTATAATCTTCTAAATCCATTGTCTTCAATGCACTCAGAACAGTGTAATTCTGCTACAATCATACTGTTTGTTTAATTCTTGACATTTGGTAACATTTCTCATGAGTTTCCCCAAAGTATTAATTAAAAAATGTCCAAATGGAGAGAACCTCTGCGAATTAACGTGATAGGCTTGTTTAGAATGGCAATCTCTTTTAATTCTTTGCATTTTTATTTCATACAGAGAAGGGAAGGACTGGCAGAAAGTAAGAAGTGCATTTCAGCATAAATTAATGAAGCCCACAGAGATTGTGAAGCTGGATTCCAAAATCAACCAGGTACAAGATTGAGGGGGTTGAGTTTGATGTTATCCTCTGAATCAGTGACATCAAGAAAGTGTGTTTTGATTGGGGTGCTGTGTGGTTTCCGGGCTGTATGGCCGTGTTCTAGCAGCATTCTCTCCTGACGTTTCGCCCGCATCTGTGGCTGGCATCTTCAGAGGATCATGCTGCTAGAACACAGCCATACAGCCCAGAAACCGCACAGCACCCTAGTGATTCTGGCCATGAAAGCCTTCGACACTGCAATGTGTTTTGATTGCTTGAGAAGGACGGTCAAGAAACTGGGGACCCCCCCAGTGTGATAGAGTTCTCTTTACATGGTTTCATTTCAGGGCCACATAAAGGAATGTATTTTAAATGCTGCCACAAACAATACTTTTGTTTATTTAAAATACCTTTTTCCTTCCAGCTCAAATGGTTCTATGAATAGGAAATTGGTATGTTAGGCACTCAGATGTGCTAGATTTTTACATGTAGGGATATTTTTGTGTATGTAGGGGAGCACTGAAAAAAATGTAATTTCTACATTCAGTTTCAAAGGGTAAAATAAAGGAAGCACTGTACTGCTTGATTTCTATTAACATGTAACTTCATTTTAATAGGAGTTGCATGTGTGTCTCTCCCTGTGGGGATTTACTTTGAGTGGATTCCAACAATCATGATAGGTTTTATGAGCTTTGGCTCTTACCATGACCAAGTAGCAAGACTCCTTTTGTCTTAACAAACGGTGACTGTAGATTCCATTGCTCACTGGGCACGTTCAGACTTTCTAGTGTCATTCTTTCACATGGCCTCTGCCAATATTGGCACTCTCTGATGGGAAATATCTGACAGTCCAAAACCATTTGAGAGACAGGCAGCCCAATCCATAGCCCCAGGTGACTGGGGACAGTGCTACTACTGTGCTGTCCCACCGCCTCAGAGGTATTTCCAGCAGCACAAGAGGCAGAAAAAGACACCCCCCCCCCAAAAAAAAACACCCCACTGCCAGAAAGCCCTCCATAGGGCCACATGGATTTCGGGTGGCATATGTCCAAGTCCAAGTCTGTGACTCAACTGCCTGCAAACCCGGGGAGAAAGTGGACTAAAGTCAGCTGTGCCCCCAGGGTCCGCCCTCCTTGGTGTCTGATTGGATGCCGGTACAGCTCCACAGTGGCCCCGATTTTTGAGTGTTGCTGCTGTGGAGCTGAGGAGCAGCTGGACACTGGCACCTTTCCCCCCTCTGCCAGCAGGGGTGCCCCTGGGGGTGCCCCCCTCTGCCAGCAGAGGGAGTAGCTCCATGCAGCTCCATGCCAGCTCCGCAATGTGATTCAGCCACCCCCAATAGGATTGGGCTGTAAACGACATATTTCTTTGTGTCCTTCTCCTTCTAAAATGCACATATGCGTTGGTAGAAGCTGTACCTGATTCCTCTCTCAAGCAAAAATACAATACAGTTAGCAGGTGGTGCCGTTTGCCTTGCTTTTTGTTATTAAGAACAAACAAAATAACAAAAAAGTGGAAGTTTTTGAGCTCTCCAGAATTCTTGCGCCAGGGTGGGGAGAATCTCTGGTCCTGATCTTATGACTACTTATTAGCATCTTGTGTTGAATAGATTAGATTGAGCAGTTTTCTGAGAAGGACAAATGGCAGCCTAAATTGAAAATATGAAAACCAATAGATCTGTTGAACATCAAAAGATGGTTTGTTGAAAGCCAATAGATCAGTGATGGCGAACCTATGCCATGGGTGCCAGAGGTGGCACTCGGAGCCCTCTCTGTGGGCACCCGCACACAGAGTTCATCATATGGGGGGCATAAAATCACACACACACACACCCACATCTAGGCTGGCCTGGGCCACTAAGCACCGCGGTGAGCAAAGAGGACTCGGCTGGTGGGCCTGGTGCCTGTGCTCCAGGTGGCTGCTGCCCCAGGGGCGGGGGGCGGGTGCAGAGGAGGCAGGGATGCTAGAGAGGTACAAAGTTGTGCGCGTGGGACTTGCTGGAGGCTAGAGCAGGCTGGCCCCTGCTCAAGCCGGTGGGGCGGAGGAAAAGGGAGCCAACCGGTTTTTTCTAAACTAAAACCTCAGCATTCATGTTAAATTGCTGGGTTGGCACTTTGCGATAAATAAGTGTGTTTGGGTTGCAGTTTGGGCACTCGGTCTCAAAAAGGTTCTCCATCACTGCAATAGATGATCAAATGCCAAAGAGAACAAGTCACTTAAAAGTCTGAGAGCAGTGGAAATGTGGGGTAGTTGTAAAATCAACAAATCTGGAGACTTAAAATTTGGGTGATGCGCTATGTATATAGTCAGTGGAAGTCAGATTGGGTTATAGTATTCAGCTATGGAGCGGTAAAGACCCCAAAAACTTGTGTCTTTCATTTGATGAATCCCTCTCTTTGTTCATTGATTATGGTATAGCCAAACAGAGATTTCATGCAGATTTTGCTACGTGTGGGATAGCATCAGTTCAAATATTTAGCACCTACTCTAATCAGGGTCAAGATGCATTTCTAAAATGCAGTTTCGCACATTTCCCAACTGGTGACAGCTATACCACAGTTGGCAGTTTGAGGGGTTTAGATTTAAAAAAAACACATATGGACGTGAGGTGGGGCTAGTGAGTCAAATAGAACTGTTAAAATCCTTGAAATAGTCTACACATCTCTCAGCGGAAGAAAGTGAATATAGCAAATTTTGGAGTTTGAAATGGGGGGAAATGATTTAAATTGTTATGCCAAAACTTACCGGCACTTTTTTTTTTTTTTTTAAAAGGAAGCGCAATGCATGCCATGATTTCATATATGCTTCTAATGTATATGTAATATTTCTAATGTATCTTTTGTAGGTTTTAGCAGATTTCATGGATCGAATGGACACACTTTGTAACAAGAATGGAGAAATAGATGATTTATATTCTGAACTGAACAAGTGGTCATTTGA
This sequence comes from Sphaerodactylus townsendi, assembly GCF_021028975.2. Lineage (NCBI taxonomy): Eukaryota > Metazoa > Chordata > Lepidosauria > Squamata > Sphaerodactylidae > Sphaerodactylus > Sphaerodactylus townsendi. Next base: position 117,967,068 of record NC_059429.1, on the reverse strand, counting down.
AAGTAAGTGTTCTTCTTAATTCATAACTCTGGGTTAGGTGTGTTGTGTTGTCCACTTGATTCTTTTCTGACGTTCAGCTTCTAACTTTGACAGATTCCTTTCAGTGTATAGAAAAAAGTGAAAGTATCTTAATGCTCAATAGAGTAGGAATAGCCATGTAGCAAGAGGATTTAGTTTAGATCACTGATCTTCAGTTGATGGGTTAGGACTCACAAATGGATTACACCCTGATCTAAAGCACATGTGTTAATTTTTGGTCGCTTTGATGCAACCTCTCCGGAAATGTATGAAGCCAGTTAACAAATGAGAATGGACTGTAAAAGATAGAGTTTAGAGCAATGCATGTGTGCAAAACCACTGAAAACAATGCAGTACAATTCTGCAAATTATGGGTCCATCAAAATTTTGACTTTTGTACAATTTTGTATAAGAACTCTATCCTGCAGTCTGTCTTGTTACCCTAGCTCTTGAAAACAAGGTGAAAGATGGACATGTACAGCTAAGGTTCAGAAGTGAATTCTCGTATTGTAGATTGATGCATCTTGGTAAACGTCTAGATGCTGCTGTTTAAAAGTCATGTTTTTCTCTCTCAGTCATAATTTCCAAACAAAACAAAGCCTGTGATGTAGGTAAACACAGCAATGTGCAACTTTATTTGCTTGTAATTATTACTTGTGACTGTTGAATTTCAACTGTAAGCTCCCTGGGGCAAGGAACTGAGCGGGTGTCTATTTATGCTTGCATTGTACAAAAAAAAAGTCCCAGACACTAACAGCACTGAATAAATTACTCCATTTTCCAAATAGGTATCTGTCTAGTGCTGTATGGGAAGAGATTTGGGCTCCTGCAGCAGAATGTGGGGGACGAAGGCTTGAACTTTATCAAGGCCATCAAGACGGTAAGAAGTTTTCTTCTCTAAGCATTTTTGGCAGTGGATGCTGGAGGTCCAGAAGTCCTTCTGGGTATATCCTGTTCAGTGTGAGAGGCAGAGGCGTAGCTCCAAGGGAACGGGGGGCGGGGGTGTGCGCAAGGCACTGGGGGCGTGCCCCTGTGGGTGTGTGGCGGGGCGTGGTGTGGCGGGGCTGGGGCGGAGGACGCACTTGTGCACCGGGTGCTTTTTCCCCTTGCTACGCCTCTGGTGAGAGGGGATGGGTCATTCACGTTTGAGTAAGCAACATCTAGTATACAAAACAAGAGAAGACAAACCTGCAGGATCTGCAAGGGTTAGATAGGAAAGTGGGCTCAGCACCCTCTTTCCAGATAAGTGTCATTTCTTATCTATCTCCAGATTGCTACTGTTAGGGAAGTATCCTTCTCTTTCTCAGAGGTTCTACTCAACAGAACTTTCTCTCTCTATTTTTTCTCTTTATTCAGGAACTGAGGCCCCTTCCGCACACGCAAAATAATGCGTTTTCAAACCACTTTCACAATTGTTTGAAAGTGGATTTTGCTATTCCGCACAGCTTCAAAGAGCACTGAAAGCAGTTTGAAAGTGCATTATTCTGCATGTGCGGAATGAGCCTGACATACTTGATAGTAAAGCTTTCCCTACTCTTTAGTCAGTTTGCATGGTAATTCTCAGATGTTCTACTCAACAGAACTGCATGGTAATTTCTCAGATGTTCTACTCAACAGAACTTTCTCTCTCAGTTAGCAAGGTAGCCAGGAACCAATCTCTATTTCTTCTCTTTATTCAGGAACTGACATACTTGATAGTAAAGCTTTCCCTACTCTTTAGTCAGTTTGCATGGTAATTACCATGTCATCACCCTGCTAACAATTCATAGAAACTTTGCAGACTTAGAGTAGCTGATATAATCTGCCTGGAATGAATGAACAGACAAGACATCCAGGATAGATGTGGGCCATGTCTGGCCTCTTCTTCCACCCATGGGATGCTTCCGTTTTTCAGTGGAGAAATACTCCCTCGTCAGGTCTTGAACCGATGACTTATTTAATGGGCCAGTGGGGAAACCTTTGTCCTTCGTTCTGGCTTGTTCTTGGTTGAGCCTAAAAGGTTCGGCAAGTTTGGTCAAACCACAGATCTCTGCTACAGTGGAAAGTCCCATCTCCTCCTTGTCTTGTCTTTCCAGTCCTATATTTTTGTTGCATGTTTTAAATCTGACGTTTATTTGTTCCTTTGTCTTGTAAGATGATGAGCACTTTTGGGATGATGATGGTGACTCCAGTTGAGCTCCACAAAAGTCTAAATACAAAGGTCTGGCAGGCTCACACAAAGGCATGGGACCATATCTTCAAGACAGGTAATTTTTTAATGCTTGCACCAACACCACCCCAACTCGCATTGCAAAAGCTGCTGCCATCTTCTAATAGGAAGGGTGGAGGGGACATGTAGAAGATCCCAGGTTCAAGATACGGCACCTCCATTTAAAAGGATCGGGTCACAGGTGATGTGAAAGATCTCAACGATAGACTCTGCTGGTTTGAGTAGACAGAACTTACCTTGATGGTCTGATTCAGCAGCTCCATGTGCAGGACTTTAAATGATCAAATGCTTTTCTGTAGTAAGCCAGTGATAGTCACTTAGTGACTTGGGAGCCACCTGTGACTGTTTGGGATGCCACCTGCAGCTCTTCCGAGCACTGTTCTACAATGTGGCACCTGCCCTGTGTTTCAGGAAGGAGAGCAAGGCCCTCCTCACCTGGTGGGGTTTATGGTTTGCAGGTGGTTCTTACCTTGAAGCGGCCAGTGCAAGAGGGACAGGTAAGCTGCAGGCCTCTCTGAAGTGCAGGCCTCAAGCCAGGGATAGAAGATGTGGCTGTTTTCATTGATGGTTAAGTGAATATGGCTTTCTGTGAGCTGTAGATTGAGGTCTGCTGTAGTAAACGATCATATCTAGAAAGAGGCTAGGCTAGGGTTGTTTTCCTTGTCATGCTCATTTGTCTCTGTGGAGATTTTTAAAAAAAATCATTTGGAAGACTCCTTTTACTTCTCCGTGATCACTGATGGCTTTTCTCCTTTCCTTCATCAGCAAAACATTCCATCAACAGCAGGCTGGAGAAGTACTCTGCAAACCCCAGCGAAGACTTCCTTTGTGATATTTATTTTGAGAGCCAGCTGTCAAAGAAAGAACTGTATGCCGCCATCACAGAGTTTCAGATTGCAGGAGTGGAAACGGTACGGAGACGTTGCTTTTCTTCATTAAGAAAGAACCTTCTCTGTGGCTATTGGCAGACTGTCCATAAAGATAGTCTCCCTTTCAATTGAGCATGATTCTCTTTTTCTAATCTTGAGTTTCATAGTGGCAATACTCGCTGTTTAATAGATCATGCCTCATGCATGAACTTTACAGGGTCTCAGGCAGAGGTGTTTCCTATAACCTAACTACCTGATCCTTTTTTAACAAGAGATACAAGAGATTGAACAGGTACCTTTTGCATGCAAAGCAGATCTTGTGCTGGTGAGCTGTGGCCTTCCACTGGAACAGAATCACTGTGTAGATTTTCTCCCCTTTGAAGAAGAAGAAGAGTTTTGGATTTATATCCCCCCTTTCTCTCCTGCAGGAGACTCAAAGGGGCTTACAATCTCCTTTCCCTTCCCCCCTCACAACAAACACCCTGTGAGGTAGGTGGGGCTGAGAGAGCTCCAAGAAGCTGTGACTAGCCCAAGGTCACCCAGCTGGCGTGTGTGGGAGTGTACAGGCTAATCTGAATTCCCCAGATAAGCCTCCACAGCTCAGGCGACAGAGCTGGGAATCAAACCCGGTTCCTCCAGATTAGATACACGAGCTCTTAACCTCCTGCACCACTGCTGCTCCTACGCCACTGGCTATATCATATGAGTAGAATTTGCTATGAGAATCCTGGACATCATGGACGTTTCCATTCCAGGGATGGCCAGAAGTCCCCATCAAAGGCATCCGGCGTAGGTTAGCCATTCAAACTCTTGAGCCAGGAGGGTGTAGTGGTTAAGAGCAGCGGACGCCAATCTGGAGAACTGGGTTTGATTCCCCACTCATTCATGAGTGGTGGACTCTAATCTGGTGAACCAGTTTTGTTTCCCCACTCCTACACATGAAGCCTGCTGAGTGACCTTTGACTAGTCACATTTCACTCAGAACCCTCTCAGCCCCACCTGACTGACAAGGTGTCTGATGTGGGGAAAGGGAGGAGATTGTAAGCTGCTTTGAGACTCCTTAAAGGTAGAGGAAATCAAGAGCATAGATCCAATCTCTTCTGTTCAATTCATCTGGCAAGATCCATCAAATGACATACAAGGGTGTGGACCCCTGCTGCAAGGACAAAAGGGACCGCTCCCAGTTTTGTCCTATTGATGACCCCGGGGCAGCCTAAGAGAATAAACTTGGGCAAGATGGTGATCCAGGGAGCTCTGACACAGTGTTGCTATGGTGTTCTCACCATCACCTTTCTCAGTCTTACCAACCACCTCATATTCCAACAGGCGAAGAGTGTCTGGTGAATGTATGGGGAAAAAACCCATAGAAGATGAAACCTGCCCTTTAGGGCTGAGGGGGAGCGGCTGCCAGGGCTTTTGGCAGAGCCCAGTGCTTCTGACTCTCCACCCTCATTTCCCCCCTGGTGCTTGCATGTCCGTCGTTGCCCCGCTTGATTGCAAGGACTCTTATCGCCTCTGTTCTTTGCTCTGTATGCTGCCTAGTTCTGCCAGGGACGGGAATGCACAGTGGCAGCTCTCCTGGTAGTCACAGGGTGGCACTGCCGGCCACATGTATGGTCCGGTGCCATCAGGAAAAGGATGCGCAGATGGGGCTTGCATTTGTGACCACAGCAGGTGGGGAAAGGACAGGGGCAGGAAGGGTGGAAAATATGTGGGCCTTGGGCATTCTCTGTCTGCTACTTCCCCTCTCCCCCCTCCCCCCAAAAAAGCTGGAACTGACCTGGCTTTCAGGCAAATGGTTAAAGGGGAGCAGAATCGACGTTGGGGTTCGGATCTGGCTCCTTTGCTGCTGAAATCCATGGAAACGTAACAGTCCTTTCAAAGTTAACTGCTTCACACAGCCTCTGTGGATGAATCTGCATGTTAGATCTGGGTCCAAAGTGCCACTCAACTACAAGACCCGCCCAGAATCTTTGGCAGGCCGTCACCTCTCAGCCAAAAAGGGTGGTTGCAAATATACAATTAGATAGTCCCACATATTCCATCTTGAGCTCCTTGCAGCAGTGGCGTAGGAGGTTAAGAGCTTGTGTATCTAATCTGGAGGAACCGGGTTTGATTCCCAGCTCTGCTGCCTGAGCTGCGAAGGCTTATCTGGGGAATTCAGATTAGCTTGTACACTCCCACACACGCCAGCTGGGCGACCTTGGGCTAGTCACAGCTTCTCGGAGCTCTCTCAGCCCCACCCACCTCACAGGGTGTTTGTTGTGAGGGGGGAAGGGCAAGGAGATTGTCAGCCCCTTTGAGTCTCCTGCAGGAGAGAAAGGGGGGATATAAATCCAAACTCTTCTTCAAACTCTTCTTGCCAAAAGGGTGAAATTCAACAGCAATCGCCAGTCTTTCATGTGGCAGCCCCAATCATGACATGACAGGTTATTGTAAATCTGTATATGTCGGATTATCCCTGTACCATATAACGTTACAAAAATGCAAGCCAACTTTTTAGCCAAGTAAGAAATTCTCATTCTTCAGGCTTAAATCCTGTACTCCTGCAGATGGCCAAATTGTATTGTGCGATCCTAACCTAGGGCATGGCCTTCTTTTTATAATAGTAAACAGACAGCTGCAAATATATTCCTGAGGCATAGTGCTGTTAATCCACCGCAGCCAAAATAGCAAGAGAGTTTTGTGGTGAAAGAGCTGTTGAGACTAATAAATTTATTGTTTGTATTCACTGTTGCAAGCCAGAGGCCACTGTGGAAAAAAATGATATGTATTCGGAATGTTTTGCCTTTGATTAGTTGTGCTAACAATGGAGTCTGCTGGGTTCTGAGGTGCTGTATTGATCTGCTAATTTTTCAGACTGCCAACAGTTTGCTCTGGGCTCTTTACAACCTCTCACGCAACCCACGCATCCAGGCAAAACTGCTTGAGGAAATCCAGAGTGTACTCGCAGCTGGAGAGAGCCCAAGCGCCGAACACCTGAAGAGAATGCCCTATTTGAAGGCCTGTCTGAAGGAATCTATGAGGTAAAGTTCTTCATACACTTTCTGGCATTACAACGAATGGGTTTGGGGTTTGGGTTTTTTGCCACTTGGTTTCAGTAGGCTGATAGTTTCTGACTAGACCCATGAATGCTGCTCATTCAGAAAAAATCAGTTTTAAGAAACAGAGGCTCATTCCGCACACGCAGAATAATGCACTTTCAAGCTGCTTTTACAGGGCGTATTGGGGGTGGGGTGGCCCTCTACATCAAAGAGAGCATAGTGTCACATAAAATAGACAATGCAGGGGGAGCTGATTCCTCTACAGAAGCACTGTGGATATCAATACCAGGGGTGAAGCATAGTTTAACAGTAGGAATATATTATCGTCCCCCTGACCAAAGTGCACAAGAGGATTCTGAGATGGAAAAAGAAATTAGAGAGGCCAACAAAAGCAAAAATGTCGTGGTAATGGGCGATTTTAACTATCCCCACATAAACTGGAAAAATGCATGTTCAGGTCATAGTAAGGAGAACATTCCTGGATATGCTAAATGACTGTGGCTTAGAGCAGATGGTTGTGGAACCAACCAGGGGAAGTGATCTAGATCTAATTCTATGTAGGACCCAGGACCTGAATGCGGAAGTCAGTGTTGTTGAGCCGATAAAGGGAACAGCCACAATGCTGTCGAATTCAGAACAAGTGAGAACTACTAATGTAGTTACATTAGCCTTCAAGAAAGGAAATTTCTCCAAAAGATGAGGGGATGTAGATGCGCCAGGAAGGCTGAAAGGGGAAAATCAAAGAGGAGTCAAAATGTCAAGGTGCTTGGAGGTTATTTAAAAACACCCGTCTTAAAGAAAACAACTGGAATGTGTTCCTTGGGTTAGGAAGGGCAATTGCCCAGTCAAAAGCCACCATAGTTAACAAAGGAGGTTAGAGAGGTAGTAGGAAAAAAAAAGATGTCTTTTAGAAAATGGAAGTCCAACCCAACTGATGAGAATACCAGAGAACACAAATGTGGTGGCCAAAGAAGAGAAGCAAGTTAGCTGTAGGGAGGCAAAAAAGGATTATGAGGCATGGCTCGTTTTATCAAGACTAGCAACAAACAGTTCTTCAAGTACATCAAAGCAGGGAAGCCAGCTATAGGGAAGCGGTAGGCCGATTAGATGATATGAAGGAACAAAAGGTGTGCTAAAGATGACAGGAGATTGCAGAAGCTATGAATGAATTCTTTGCATCTGTCTTCACCAAGAGGTGAGGAAAATTCACGCACCTGAACCAAACTGTAGGAGGTGAGATCAGAGGAACTAGAATGAAATTGGTAGACAAAGGAAGAAGTTCTGGCAGCCATTGATAAACTAAATGTTACCAATCCCTGGCCCAGGATTGCATTCATCAAAGAGTTCTTAAAAGAGCTCAAGCATGAAATTGCTGATGTTCTCACATTAATAATATGCAACTTATCCCTGAAATCAGGCTCCATCCCTGAAGACTGGAAGATGGCCAATCTCACACCAATCTTTAAGAAGAAAGGGTCTAGGGGGGACCTGGGAAATTACAAGGCCAGTCAGTTTGACATCTGTTCCTGGTAGAATTAGTAGGAATCTCTATCATTAAAGATAAAATTATTAAACATGTAGAAAAGCAAGACACTGAGGAAGAGTCAGCATGGCTTTTGTAGAGGCACGGAGTCCTGTCTTACAAACTTACTAGAGTTCTTTGAGGTGTAAGAAGCAGACATGTGGATAAAGGAGACAGTGGACGTGTCTACTTAGTTCAAAGGCTTTTGACAAGTTCCTCACCAGAGACTGTTGAAAACTCAGCAATGAAGGAATAAAAGAGGAGAATCCTCCTATGTGTGTATTAAAACTGGTTGAGGAACAGGAAACAAAGGGTGAGTATAAATGGGAAGTTCTCACAATGGAGATGTAAGGAGTGGTGTCCCCAAGGATCCATTATTGGGACCAGTGCTCTTTGCTTATTCATAAATGACCTGGAAGTAGAGGTGGGTAGTGTGGTGGCCTAAGTTTGCGAGATGATACCAAATTATGTAGGGTGGCAAGAACAACAAAGGATTGCGAGAAGAGCTCAAGTGGACCTTGATAAATTAGGTGAGTGGGCTAGAATTTGGCAAGTACAGTTCAATGTAGCTAAATGTAAAGTGATGCACATAGGGGCAAAAAATCCAAATTCACATGCTACAGGGGGTCCAGTGCTTTATCAGTCACAGACTAGGAAAGGTTTAGGCGTCTTAGTTGATAGTTCCATGAGATGTCCACTCAATGTATGGCAGCTATGAAAAAGGCAAACTCTCTATGCTGAGGGATCATTAGGAAAGAGTTGATAATAAAACTGCAAGGATTGTCATGCCCTTATATACAAAACAGTGGTGCTGAGCCGCGCCAGGTACTGTGTTCAGTTCTGGTATACATCTCAAAAAGGATATAGAAGAGATAAAGAAAAAAGAAAGTGCAGAGAAGGGCAAGCGAGGATGATTGAGGATTGGAGCACCTTCCTTATGAGGAGGCTGCAGCGTTTGGGACTCTTTAGTTTGGAGAGGAAGTCTGAGGGGATATGATTGAAGTCTATAAAATTATGCATGGGGTGAAAATGTTGACAGAGAGAATTTTCTCTCTTTCTCACACAATACTAGAACCAGGGGCATTCATTGAAAATGCTGGGGGGGAAGAATTAGGACCCATAAAGAAACACTTCTTCATGGCGATGTGATTGGTGTTTGGAATATGCTGCCACAGGAGGTGGTGATGGCCACTAACCTGGATAGCTTTAAAAAGGGCTTGGACAGATTTATGGAGGAGAAGTCAATTTATGGCTACCAATCTTGATCCTCCTTGATCTCAGATTGCAAATGCCTTAGCAGACCAGGTGCTCAGGAGCAGCAGCAGCAGCAGAAGGCCATTGCTTTCACATCCTGCATGTGAGCTCCCAAAGGCACCTGGTGGACCACTGCGAGTAGCAGAATGCTGGACTAGATGGACTCTGGTCTGATCTAGCAGGCTAGTTCTTATGTTCTTATGCTTTCAGGGCTCTTTGAAGCTGTGCGGAATGGCAAAAACAGTTGTGAAAGCAGCTTGAAAGTGCATTATTTTGCGTGTGCGGAATGAGCCAGAGTTAATCTGGTAAAGTTATTATTCAGCTACACCCCACCCACTCTCAGTTTTTCAGTATCTCTTGGGCTCATTCTGCACATGCAGAATAATGCACTTTCAAACTGCTTTCAGTGCTCTTTGAAGCTGTGCAGAATAGCAAAATCCACTTGCAAGCAGTTGTGAAAGTGGTTTGAAAACGCATTATTTTGCGTGTGCGGAAGGGGCCATAGTGTGATTGGGAGAATAAAATGGAGGGAAGAACTGAGCTCCTTGACAAAAGGCATTTACTGATAAGCCTCATCTGGTGTTTGTTCTGGCCACGGTTAACTGAGGCACAGTACCTATTTATATAGGGGCTGCATTTGGCTTTTGTGGCTATTGGTTATCATTTATTTTATAGGCCAGGATTGATCCCATATTGCAGAAAGTCGAGTTACTTTCCTTTAGGTTTGAACTAAAGACTTTCATACTGCTCAATACCTCTGCTAGAAATATCCTGTAGGATTGGTGCGAAAGAGGTAAAATGCTAAAGGGACTATTTATTTTGCTCTAGGTTAACACCCTCTGTGCCATTTACCACTCGGACCCTTGACAAAGAAACAGTCCTTGGAGACTATGAACTTCCTAAAGGAGTAAGTATATGTTTCCACTACCCAAAGCTAGTCCACATCCCTAGTCAATGGGAAGCTTCTTCATGCAAATGTGGAAATAATGTGGTTATCATAAGTCAGCTGTGACTTGATGGAAATACATACTTGAGAGCCAACATGGTATAGTGGTTAAACGTGGTGGACTCTAATCTGGAGAACTAGATTCCATTCCCCACTCCTCCACAGGTCTGTTTGCCTTCCCCGTGACATTTTCCCAACCCGGAATTGTTTTGGGGGCATTATTTGTTCTATCAGGAGGCTGTATGTGCAGATATACCTCCCTCACCAAGCAAATAACATGCATGCCCCAAAATTGTTTCAAGTCATGAAAATGGAAGGTTGGAGGCCCTCCTTTCTCCACCTTATGCTACAGCTTCATTCTGAATCAGGCCTTCCGGCACTTGTGAATGGAATTCCCACAGGGAGCTTGAAGCTGTTGTACAGTTGTGCATTCATTGTGGCAGTCACATGGTAGACGTAACGTGAATTGGTGTGAATAACGTGTGATTGGTGTTTGGAATATGCTGCCACAGGAGGTGGTTATGGCCACTAACCTGGATAGCTTTAAAAAGGGCTTGGACAGATTTATGGAGAAGTCGATCTATGGCTACCAATCTCGATCCTCCTTGATCTCAGATTGCAAATGCCTTAGCAGACCAGGTGCTCAGGAGCAGCAGCAGCAGAAGGCCATTGCTTTCACATCCTGCATGTGAGCTCCCAAAGGCATCTGGTGGGCCATTGCGAGTAGCAGAATGCTGGACTAGATGGACTCCAGTCTGATCCAGCAGGCTATTTCTTAGGTTCTTATGTTCTAACGTGCAGTTTGATCCATGGGGAGCATCAATGCAATCTCATGGCTTTGGTGGCGAAACCCAGTTTCTTAGACTCACACACGGCCTTTTTCCCAGAAAAAAACAGAACTTATCCCCACCTCTGCTGTTTTTGTCTTTACAGACAGTGTTGATGTTAAACAGTCATATCCTAGGACGCAGTGAAGAAAACTTCAGGGACTGGACTCAGTTCAAGCCAGAACGGTGGCTACAGAAGAACATAAATCCATTCGCTCACATTCCTTTTGGCATCGGGAAGCGGATGTGCATCGGACGCCGTTTGGCGGAGCTGCAGCTTCATTTGGCCCTCTTTTGGGTAAGGTTTTCATTACACCATTTTCCCCTGTTATCTCTGTTTACTAAAACGAAGAAGGAGGAGGAGGAGTTTGGATTTATATCTCCCTTTCTCTCCTGTAGGAGACTCAAAGAGGCTTACAATCTTCTTTCCCTTCCCCACTCACAACAAACACCCTGTGAGGTGGGTGGGGCTGAGAGAGCTCTGAAAAGCTGTGACTAGCCCAAGGTCACCCAGCTGGCATGTGTGGGAGTGTGCAGGCTAATCTGAATTCCCCAGATAAGCCTCCACAGCTCAAGCAGCAGAGTGGGGAATCAAACCCGGTTCCTCCAGATTAGAATGCACCTGCTCTTAACCACTACGCCACTGCTGCTCGCAACTGAGAGGGGAATGATGCCACGTGAGCTTTGTTTTTCATCAAAGGAAAAGGGTATTTTCCTAATCCCTGAATGTTCTTCTTTTTCTGACAAAATTCTATTAAAGGAGAACTATTTTTAATAGCTTGTATCTAAAGTCTAAAGGATCAGATAGTAGGTAGTGTGTAAGACCTCCACCTGAGATCCCAGAGAGCCAGCATGGTGTAGTGATTAAGGTGTCAAGACTAGGACCTGTTGGAAAACCAGGTTTGAATTCCCACTCGTGCCATAGAAGGCTGTTGGGTAACCTTGGGCCAGTCACTCACTCTTAGCTCTAACTCTGGCTAGTATTTGGATGAGGGATCTCCAAGGAATAGCAGGGTCATCACACAATGTCTCTGGCTTTGAAAACCTATGGGGTTGCTATTCAGCTGTGAATAGATGGCCAAAAATCCCTTTAACTGAGGACAGAGGAAGTGAAAGAGCAGAGAAGACTGGGGGAGAGATTTCTGCCAAGTCTGCCAATTTCCCTCTTTTACTGATATCAAGGGCCTGCTGACCCTCAAGATCATCATTTTAGGGGGCTCCTTATTGAAATGAATGGGATTTTAGCTTCTTTTAACTACAATTGGAGCATGCTGGTGATTAAATTTGCACAGAAATAGATTTTGTGAGTTCCAGGAATCACCGGTTTGGCTTTGGTTAAATGAAACTTGCCCAAACCTGGATAGCCAGATTGTTTGATCTCATCAAATATTAGAAGTTAAGCAGGTCAGACCTGATTAGTTCTTGGGGGTGGGCGATCATCTCGGAAGTCCCGGGTTGCTGCGTAAAGGCAAGCAATGGCAAACTACCCCGAAGGTCTCTTGGCTGAAAACTTCACAACTTGACAGCAAAAAAGAAAGAAACTTCCACCAGGTTGAATAGGATGAAAATAATTGGTTCCTTGGAAGCTTCAAGGGTACGTTCCAGAGACCCCAAGTAGTTTCTCTTTCTCTTGCAGATTGTACAAAAGTACCAGATCATCGCAACTGATGACAAACCAGTAGAAACCCTTCACTCGGGACTCCTGATCCCCAACCGTGAAATCCCTGTAGCATTCAGAATACGACCAGGTAAAGAGAAGGGCTTCCTTGGGGGATTTTGTGGTCATGTGGTTCCCAGAGAATGGCAGAATGAAACTAGAGTGATGTCTGTCTTTGGTCCTTTTGTCATACTGAAAGCGTTGCAGATCCTGAGTGCCACAGACCTGCCTGAAGAACAGCTTTGGGAAATTGAAAAGGTTGCACACTTTTCATTAAGCATTGGTGCAGTGTGAGATATCTCCTTTGCCCTCTTCCATCTGCTTCTGAGGTAGCATATACATTGACCACCAATGCTTAAAGGAACCAATGCTTAATGGAAAGTGTGCACAGCTTTTTGGATTTCCCAAAGCTATTATGGCAGCCATTGAAAAATACTTCTCTCAAAATGTAGAAAAATTATTTATGAGCCACCGATTTCTGACATATTTGAAAAGGATGTGTATTGAAATAAAATTTTGAAAGAGAGAGATCTTTCCACTAAGAATTCTTCTGATAGAGAAAGCAAAAGAGAGGCATTGAAGCCAACCCTATATAAATTAATGTATCTGGGCCATAAATTTCCAGTAAACAAGCTGCCTTCTTCACTATTGAGCAGGTTCCTTCTCTAACTAATATGACTAGTCAGGTTTCTTCCTCACAGTTGTCAGATATCTTGAGTATGGCCTGGATTGTTATCTGTTATTTAGATATGTTACTCCGATATACACAGCCTTGCAGTATGAGACAGTGACGTTTACTTTGAAAGGGATATGTCCGTTTTGTGAATGGAGCTTGTGCCTGTATGATCATTTGGCCTTTTCAGAACTGCAAAGTAAAGCGATCCTCTCACTTTTTTCCTCAGATGCTGTTAAAAGAAAAGACTAATATGTTCATTGGTTGCTTTTTCTGAAGACAATGTCCATGAAGGCCTGGATCCCAACTCCCGCCACCTCAGTGAGGAAGCAGCTTCATGCAGGCGTATTTTAATGGCAGTGTGCTGATGGCAGGGAGAAAATAAGGACCACCTGATGTTTATTCCATCATTGAGGGAGGCAAATGTGTCAAATGACTGGAAGCTCACCTGGGAAATCCCTCAAGCACCAAAGAGAAACCTGAGATAGCCTTCCCCACACACCTGAGGGTATTTTTTAAAGGGATGAAATGGAAGACTGGTGGAGGTTGAGAGACTGTTAGCGGATAGTGGATCTCTTCAAGTAGACCTGACAGAAATCGATTACTATTTGGGTGCTAACACAAAAGTCACTAGTCTATTCAGTTATGCTGGTCATGGGTGTTAGCTTCCCAAGAATGGATGCTATGAAATTGGCAGCTCATTGTTGAGTTACAGGGATGAGAATATGGAAGGAGATATTTTTTTTAACTTTGAAAATTATTGACATATTGTACAATCTGTGAGGATTTTAATTGAATGGAGCACCAGCTTCTTGTTCTGATTTGCCTTTTTGAAGAAGATGATAAAAGAAACTTTCCAAGAGAGTTGCAGTATTTACCTTATTAAAGAGGGAGGAAATTAGCAACATTCCTGCAAGCTCAATTGAGCCTATTTTCCCCTTCCCCCACCTGCCTGTGTTTGTACAGGCAGCACAAATGGCCATGGGTGAGGTGTCTGTATGTACCTTCCAGAACCCAATCCAGCCATCCCTCTACACCTGTGGCTCTTGAGGACTAATAACTTGACTGCAGCTAAGCAAAGAATTAGATGGGTTGTATATAAACAGAGTTCCACTCAGCCTATGAGAATACTCAGGTGCCAGAGCTGCAGTGGGGCTGAATTACACTATGTGTATTTTTTCTTCTTATGCACATCCATATTGTATTGCCTGTTCATGTCAGTCCAGGGGGTTACACAAGTGCTACTACAGTTGGGCCTGCATATCTTGTAACTCTCAAAGTGTAATGTCACTTGCAACTCTTGAGTGGGTAGCTGACCAGTGTCTGCAATAAGTCCTTGTTTGGAAACACTGGAGGTTGTGAAGGGTCAAATATATGACTGGGTGTGCTGCCCTGAATTTGGTACATTACTGATTATGCAGACTTTCTCTCTAGCGGCATGGTGTGCCGTCAAATATGAGTGTTTTGGCTTACCAATGTTTTTTATCCATTCCTTTGTAATAAGGAAACGCCTTCTCTTTTTAAAAAATTGTACATAAATGTGTCTCTTTTGTACATTTTTATATTTACATTTTTTAAAAAAAAATGAGTGTGGGAAAACTTAACAGTTGATGGTCAGTTGTACATACCTGAAATATATTTTGAATTTCTGTCACTGAGGCTCGATGTTTCTGTTCTTGAGGCTGAAGACTTTTGTAATAAAGAGAGAATTCTTTTTCACACGGGATGCCTGTTTTATTCAATAATCTTATGTTCCAATTTAATTTTGGCAGTGTAATTTGAAATCCTGTGAGACTTGTTTTGTTACATTTAGCCACTAGTCTAATGAACCATTTATGGAGCACAGTCAAACTCCATTCTTCATTTGGGCTATTTCATGTGGGCAGGGAGCTGTCCAACCTTATGGAGCCTAGGTACGCTCCTGAAACATTGAGAGAAAGGGGCATTTTCAAAAAATATTGAGAAAGCACACAAAATGGCAGTCGCGGAGGGTGGGGCCAATCACAAAATGGCTGCTGGGTCAGGACTGGCTCTTTGCTTTGAGGAAGAAACATGCCGTAATTTCATCTTAAAAGAAAGAGGACAGTTTGCTTCTCAAGTTTCTACAGGGAGGGGCTGGCAATTCCCTAGAGAAGGGAAAGTCTATAACCACAAAAAGGGTGAACTGCGATGCCTCTGGCCAGGAGGGCCTCAGGGCTTTGCTAGTCACACAATGGATGCGGGTTGCCATAAAGCTCCATTTGTTTCTCCTGTTCCATACATAGAATCATAGAGTTGGAAGAGACCGAAAGGGCCATCAAGTCCAACCCCCTGCCATGAAGGAACACACAATCAAAGCACTCCTGAAATGTGACTACCCCAAGGTCACCCAGCAGGCTTCATGTCAAGGAGTGAAGAAAGAAATCCATTTCCCCAGATTAGAGTCCACTGCTCTTATAACCACTACACTATGGCCTCTTCCGCACATACAGAATAATGTGTTTTCAAACCACTTTCACAACTGTTTGCAAGTAGATTTTGCTATTCTGCACAGCTTCAAAGAGTACTGAAAGCAGTTTGAAAGTGCATTATTCTGCATGTGCAGAAGGAGCCTCTGCTGGCTCTAACAATTATACAATAACAATATTAAGTTCCTGATTTTTTCTTTTTTTAAAAAAGCACCCATGGGCAGGAGAAGGAATGGCCACTGGGGTGGGGGTGGCGGAATAGCTGTTGTGGAAGTAGGACCAGGAAAATCTGTCTTATTCTTGAAAGGCATTAATCCAAGCTTTGCTATGATCTTTCTCAAAACTCTAGAGCAAAGCATTTTGGGGAAAGATCAGGGAAGTCATGGGAGGTGTATGAATGCAGTACAATGCTGTGGGGAAGCAGGGGGAGGGACCACTCTTCCAAAGGCCACTGAACGCTGGGTCAAATAACCTCTGTGGAAATGACCTGTAGCTCAGTAGCTATGCCTGTTGAGAACTGAATCCGCTACCATAAGCCAGGACATTATCACTACTGCATACATTTCCCTCTTTGAATTGCTGCCATTCACATTCTTGGGAACAGGCTTGTGCTTGTAGTTGCTGAGATTACCATCTACTTACCTGAGTTATGAAAGCAGGAGAGTTGGATCCCAAGCCAAGCTGGTGATATAATGGCAAGCAATCACATCAACGCTTACAAAACGATTTCCAGGTTTAGTCTTTGCCTGTAGTGTTCGCCTTAGACATAGCACCAGGAAGCAGTTCATGGAAGGTTTATTGGTTTGGTTTTCTGTTCAGAGTAAAAAAGGAAAGACATTTTATGTACTCCATAGTATACATTAAAGTTCCACTTCCAGTTTCGGTATTTTTCTACGTCAGTTAGAGGATATCAACGCAAAAGAATGAGGTGGTTTTTACAAGTTTTTGATCAAAATAGTCTTATCTATTAGAAGTAAAACAATATTTTCAATATTTTTTTTCTTAGTGGGTGGTGGTAGAAAGGGCCATCAAGTTGCAGCTGACTTAGGGTTTTCAAGGCCTGAGATGTCCATAGCTGTTTTGCCATTGCCTGCCTCTGAATGGGTTGAGAGATCTATGACAGCCCAAGGTCACCCAGTAGGCTTCATGTAGAAGAATGGGGTATCATACCCGGTTCTCCACTGCTCTTAACTACTACAGCACACTGGCTCTGTTTCTTAGTGTAAACATCTACTGCTGCACCTCGAGCAAACGACTGTAGAATATTTAATGTAAATGAATGTTCATTTGTGAACCTTTTGGGTAGCTGATTCAGTGATTCAGAATGACAGACTCTACTCTGGAGAACTGGTTTTGATTCCCCACTCCTCCACATGTGCACCAAAGTTTAATCTGGTCTGGTTCCCTGCACCTCTACATACAGCCTGCTGGGTGACCTTGGGCTGCTCACAGTTCTCTCAGAACTCTCTCAGCCCCAGCTACCTCACAAGCTGCCTGTTGTGGGACGGGGAAGGGAAGGTGATACTGAGCTGCTTTGAGACTCCTTAAGTAGAGAAAGGTGTGGTATACCCCCTCCCCCAAGTCTTCTTAATTGTTATGGTTCATTATTTGTTGCATGTGCCCCTAAGATATTTTAAGCTGTTTCCTTTTCATTCCAGAAGCTTGTCAAGATTTCTTCTGGGGATAAAATTATAAAATCAAAGAGATCCACCTCCTGCTAGACTGCTACATGATTAAAATCCAAAGCTTGAACAATTTCCAGAGTATGGTTGTCCAGCTTTTGATTCAAGCCCGCCAGTAAGACAGCTATCTAGTTTCATTGTCAAACCATTCTGCCTTAATGTTCTCCCTAAATTTTAACTCAATTCGCCTTCCTGTAATGTAAACTTATTAGATCTAGTCTTGCCCTCTGGAACACTACACTCTTTTCCCTCTTCCATGTGGCAAGAGTCTCCTCATCTCCCTCTGAAGTCTTCTCATCTCCAGACTAAACACAACCAATTCATTCATCTTCTCTTCATAGAACTTGTTTTCCAGAGCTCTGCCTGACCGTAGCGGATTATAAACAAGGTGTCCGGTGCACAATGGGGGCGAATGTCCATCACTGCAAGATTTCTTGTACGGACAAATTTCCTTGAGCCCCACTTTCGCTTTCCGTACTCTTTGCAGCAAGCAAGGTCCCCTTCTAGCATGACTTTTAATCTGCTTCGCTGTCAGAGCAGGCAGATTTGCCCTGGACATGTTCCCTCTGTCCACAGCTAGCATACCTAGCTCCACCCTTCCCACTCCCTCATGTTGCCGTTTAAGCCTTCTCCTTCAACCCACCCTTCCATGTTGCTGGCTACTTCCTGCTTCTCTAAACACTCATATCAAGATATCAAAATCTCAATATAACAACAACAGAGAGGACTTTCCCAAGGAACAGTACAAACAGGGTTTCTTTTGGGCTCCACCCCACCTCCTCAACTCTTCTTCTGCCCCCTCCCCCATGACAGGGAGGCAGAGGTGTATTGGGGGTAATGGCGCCCAGGGACAAAACCTGCTCCAGGCACCCCCCCATGCCATTCCCCAGTGCCCCCCCCCCAGTGCTTGAGGGCAAGGCATGGGGGTGGGGCGACTCAGATGGGCACCGCAGCGGCAGGTCAGCTTCTGGGTCAACCCGATTGAGCTGCCCCTGCACCAAGCCCCACCCCCGAGGGCTTGGGGAGAGAAGGAGGCAGCTCAGAGGGGCGCTGCAGCTCATCTTTAGGCGCCTCTCCTGCGCTGACCCAGCTCTTCCGACTCGGGTCGGCGTGGGGGAGGAGGGGGGCAATTTTGCACCCCCTGCCGGTGCACCAAGGCAGGGGTCATTTGACCCCTCCGTACCCCTGCGGGGAGGGATTTTTAAAACTTTATTTCAAGCATGGCTTTATTTTAAAGGAAGCCTCTTTTTTTTCTCCTGTGGCAACAGCAGCGGTAGGAAGTGTAGATGTATGTGTAGAGGGGAGGGGAGGGTAAAAGAATGGTCCCCTTCTTCAGCAGTGTGCAGTCCAGGGAATTGCTTTGCCTTTTTCATTTAAAGGGGTGATTAATTTCGGGAAAGGCTACAATATTGATATAGCGATATAACAGTAATTAAAAGGCTTTTACAAAGCCAGCAATCTTGAGACTAGTGGGTGGAATGAGATCTCGGCCCTTAAGAAGAATTTGATGGGCAGAGTTCAGAGAATCAGGAAAAGCAGTCCCTGGAGAGTTCACAGCAGGCCCAGGAGAGTTCTCTGCAGAGAAACTGCGTGGCAGGAATGGGTGCCTCCTCACATGTAAACCGGGAAACACGAGGAGACCCCACTACAAGCCCACTGCACAGTGGAAAGCCCCAAGGCAATCCATGCATAATGGGCCGACCTCTCTTGATCTCCTCTGAATCTGTGCCAGTTTGTCTACTACATGGAAAGGAGAGCGCCAGTGAGCCCAACTCCTCTGCTTTCCAGTTGTAATAAAAATGACAAGCAATTCAACTTGCCAAGCGCACCCTTCCCCCTAGCTATGTCTGCACTACTTAATATTTCAGGGCTCAGACTCAGACTCATATCAGATGAATCCCCAAATAAGCAACATGTTGAAAGAGGCAACGGGGAATTGTCCCCTCTGCAACTTTGATGGGACACAGTGCGTTAAGCCCCCAACGGATGTTCTATGTGGCATGCCTTCAGCCACTAAGTTTGACTTCTTCTTTTTTGCAACCTTTTTTCCCCTGCTGTTATATAGATATAAAATGTTGGTCACATTCATGAACTGGATGGAAATTTCTCCTGTCATAGCTCTATTGTTCATACTGGGAACGTGAGAAATTATATGCATGGCTATGTTATTGCTAAGGGTGGTTTTTCCCCCTGTGTCCATTGGAACACCTTACTTACGACAGTTGAAAAAAATGGGTACCATCAGTGGTGGGATCCAAAAATTTTAGTAACAGGTTCCCATGGTGGTGGGATTCAAACTGTGGCGTAGCGCCAATGGGGCTGAGCGGGCCACAACGAGGGCGTGGCCGGGCATTCTGGGGGCAGGGCATTCCTGGGCAGGGCTGTGGCAAGGATGCAGCTGCTGCACCGGTCCTTGGGCGGGAAACGAATGCACGCAGGCGCAGGCTGCCACGCACGCCGGTGCACCTCCTGCTAGACTGCTTCAAGTTCTGCGCGCTACTGCTGAGAGGAGGGGCGTAACTAAGGCAAAAATCATGTTGCAAAATCACCAATTAGTAACCCCCTCTCGGCACACACAAACAATTAGTAACCTACTCTCGGGAACCTGTGAGAACCTGCTGGATCCCACCTCGGTACCATGAAGGAATGTACTCTAGTAGAGGTCCATTCAAGACATACTGGTAACATCTCCTGCAGGAAATGCTGGGTCCCACCTAGTACCCAGTCAGCTGTACATTACCATTTCATACTTTTGTCACTTCTTTGGGAGAGGGGCTGTGGCTTCTTCTTTGTACGTAGATGCCAGGTTCAATCCCTCGCATCTCCAGGTAAAAGAACCAGGAAGTGGCTGATGTGAAAGACCTCAAGCTGAGACCCTGGAGATTTATACTCATAAAAAGTCTCACAGCTGCTTACAAACTCCTTTCCCTTCCTCTCCCCACTCCTTGTGAGGTAGATGGGGCTGAGAGAGTTCAGAGAGAACAGTGATTAGTCCAAGTTCATCAACCAGGTTTCATGTGTAGGCAGTGGTGGGATTGTTACATTTTAGTAACAGGTTCCCATGGTGGTGGGATTCAAACAGTGGCGTAGCGCCAATGGGGCTGGGCGGGGCACGATTGGGGCGTGGCCGGGCATTCCAGGGGCGGGGCATTAATAATTTCTCTGTTACTGTAAAAAACTCTTACTGTTAAAAAAAAGTTCCTAATTTCCAGCTGGTATCTTTCTGTCCATAATTTAAACTCATTATAGCAAGTCCTATCGTCTACTGCCAACAGAAACAACTACTTCTCCTCTAATTGACTGCCTGTCAAATACTTAATACTTCGTAAATACTTACCTATGTTTCTAGAAATCAAAAGAAGGATACTTTCCTTAAACAAGGAATTTACTTTACCATATTTCTAAAACATGTTTTTAAAACAGCCCAACAGGGAAAATTATCCCGTTTTCTACCTTCGCTAACCAGCCACATAGGAAACAACAGGACTTTATGATTTTTGGACCTAATGGAATTTCAACGGAAAAGCAGACCCAATTAGTAACCCCCTCTCGGCACACACAAATAATTAGTAACCCACTCTCGGGAACTGGTGAGAACCTGCTGGATCCCACCTCTGTGTGTAGGACAGGGGAAACAAACCATGGCTCATTCCGCACATGCAGAATATTGCACTTTCAAACTGCTTTCAGTGCTCTTTGAAGCTGTGCAGAATAGCAAAATCCACTTGCAAACAGTTGTGAAAGTGGTTTGAGAACGCATTATTTTGCGTGTGCGGAAGCGGCCCAAGTTTACAAGATGAGACTCACCAACTCATGTGGAGAAGTGGGGAATCAAACCTGATTCTCCAGATTAGAGTCCTCCTGCTCTTAACCACTACACTACTCTGGCTTTCAATACCACGCTGAGTCTCAGTGACCTTGACAGACCAATGGTCTGATTCCATATAAGGCAGCTGTATGTATGTGTGTATTTTTGTTTGTTCCTCCATCTGAAATTACAAAAAGGGCATATGGAAGAAGAAGGCTGTGACCTCTTCTATTGCCAGAATCAGATCACTAGACTTCAAACATTTCAAACCATCTAGGCTACTGTTGTCTCCTCTGACCAGAGACAGTTTTCCAAAGGGTCTTGCAGGGACGTTCTGGAGGTATGGCTGGGAGTAAAATCAACGTTATTCGGATTCCACCCCTGCTTTCTTTTTGGATGCGCCATGGTCCAGGGCTCAGACCTATACCTTTTGGGTAGCATAGGTCCATAGAGACTTTGGCTCATTCCGCAAATGCAGAATAATGCACTTTCAAACTGCTTTCAGTGCTCTTTGAAGCTGTGCAGAATAGCAAAATCCACTTGCAAACAGTTGTGAAAGTGGTTTGAAAACACATTTTGTGTGTGTGGAAGGGGCCCTATGGAGGGCTTTCTGGTGATGAAGAAGGGGTTTTTTTTTCTTTTTTCCTCTCTGCACCATTGAAAAGCTCTCTTGAGATGGCAGGGTGTCACAGCAGCAGCACTAGCCTGGCCCTCTGGGCATCTCTCGATTGGGCTGTCCCACAGATAGTTTGCCATGGCCTTTCTCTGCACAGTGACCCTGGAATTCCTTGGTGGTCTCCCATTTGAATGCAAACCTGCTTAGCTTCTGAGATCATGCTAGTATGCATGGGAATTATGAGTTGAAAGATAATAGAAACTTACTTACTTACTTTGTTATTCCCCTCCCCAACATATACTGAGTAGTAGGATAGTCATTTCCCTGCCTACAGTGAATGTCAGCCCCAATCCCCATTTTCAGGAAATTGAGAAGCAAGAGAAAAAAGAACCAGCAAATGGCCTCCATAGTAACACTCAAGGAATTTCAAGGCATGTCTCCATGTCTTTAACATAGAGGTCAGGAAAATTCCAAGAGCAGGTTTCTGGCACTGTGCCCATGAATGCAATGGTGCCTACTGGCACCTTCCCTGCTGCCACTAATGTTTCTAGAAAGCTGGTGGGACCTGGTATGGCTTTTTCATTCATTCATTCATTCATTCATTCATTCATTCATTCTTAATCAGTTTTGTATACCGCCCCTCCCCCGGAGGGCTCTGGGCTGTGAACAGCACAATAAAACAATTACATTAAAACAGCAGATTAAACAAAATTACATCAGCGTCCAGCATAAAACTTCATAAACCGACCCTGGAGGAAACAAACAAGGGAGCGGAGGGCCCCCATAAGAATCAAGGGGCCCAGGTGTAAAGGGGGGAGAAGGGGCGCTCATCAGCGGCCGGTCCCCTCAAAAGCCCGGTGGAACAATTCGGTCTTGCAGGCCCTGCGGAACTCTCCAAGATCCCGCAGGGCCCGGATAGCTGGTGGTAAAGTGTTCCACCAGGCAGGGGCCAGGGCTGTAAAGGCCCTGGCCCGGGTAGAGGCCAGCCGCATCATCGAGGGGCTAGGGCTTTGAGTTTTCAGTGTTGATGGTTTAATGCAGACAATGGCTTTATGTAATGCAATGTATTCTACCTGTGCAAAATAGCACAGTGCAAATAATGAAGTGAGTGATATTTGAATAGCACTGATTACGGGACCTGAATATGACTTGTCATGCAACCCTAAGCAGTTTTTAAAATTATGGGTTTTTGTAAATGTTTTATGGGTTTTATAATAGTTTGCTTTATGGTGTTTTTCTAATGTTTTATATTGTGACCTGCCTTGAGTTCTGCAAGGGAGAAAGATGACTAATAAATGTTTTAAATAAATAAATAATAAACACCATTGGGCAGCAAGGTTTTAATGCATAATGCACCTCATTCTACTGAAGTCATCAGACCTTCCAATTTCTAATTTATTCTTATAATTCATGTGGAAATTGATAATAATATCAAATTTTGTTATAATAGTGGTAGCTTTTCCCATTTCAAAAGTAGAGAAAAGCTATCACTGGAAAAGAAGTTCAGCATACATGCATATATCCAGGCATATGTGGAAGGCATGCATTGATCTCTCTAGAGCAGCAGTGGCGTAGTGGCTAAGAGCGGTGGCTAAGAGCAGGTGCACTCTGATCTGGAGGTACCGGGTTTGATTCCCCGCTCTGCCGCCTGAGCTGTGGAGGCTTATCTGGGGAATTCAGATTAGCCTGTGCACTCCCACACACACCAGCTGGGTGACCTTAGGCTAGTCACAGCTTCTCAGAGCTCTCTCAGCCACACCCACCTCACAGGGTGTTTGTTGTGAGGGGGAAAGGGCAAGGAGATTGTAAGCCCCTTTGAGTCTCCTACAGGAGAGAAAGGGGGGATATAAATCCAAACTCCTCCTCCCCCTCCTCCTCCTCCTCCTCCTCCTCTTCTTCTTCTTCTTCTTCTTCTTCTTCTTCTTCTTCTTCTTCTTCTTCTTCTTCTTCTTCTTCTTCTTCTTCTTCTTCTTCTTCTTCTTCTTCTTCTTCGGTCCTGGCTAAGATTTGAAGGCAGAGATTAAGTACTGAATATAAGTCAGTGGTGGGATTCAGCAGGTTTGCACCACTTAGGTAGAACCGGTTGTTAAAATGGTGCTTGTAAACAACCGGTTGTTAAATTATTTTAATCCCACCATCGGAACCAGTTGTTAAATTATTTGAATCCCGTCACCAGTATAAGTGTTCAGTTTATAAAGTGTGTAAGTGCTCAGGCTTGGAAACAGGACTCATTGTCCAGTTCCAATGAACTCAACCGTCTGCTGCAGCCATGAGCTACCTTATGAAACACCAGCGTTTTAGTTCCACGGGATAGTTTCAGAACAACAACAGGGAGGAATGTAGTTCATTATCTGGAAAAATTACACTTTGCTTTCTTGGACGTGTTTCTGCTGATGAGCCAAAATAGTTTGGCACATAAGTGGAACATGTGCCCATTGAACTCAAAACTGGATGGAAATGAAGAAGAGGTGGCAAGTCATGTGCTCAGTGAGATTGAAAGAAGGGCACAGGGGTAGACAGTAGTAGCAACCCAATCGAGTGGGCTTGGACAGATTCCCAGGCATTCTTAGTTGTCATACGCAGAAGGATTTCTTTTGGTAAATGTGAACGTGTCTGAACAGCAAAACCAAGAAGGCGGAGAAGTGCCAATTATTTAAACATCTCATTCAAAGTAGCAGAAGGGAGAATTGTGTGACATTTCACACAGAAAACATGTTTTGCACTGGGTGCTACACCTGTGCTTCTTTACCACAAACCCATGAAGTGCAGGCAACATGCATCCTTAATAGGGCTGCAGAAATTCCCGGAGTGAGGCCTGGAGAGGGCGGGGTTTGGGGAAAGGAGGGACATCAACAAGGTATAATGCTGTAGAGTCCACCCTCCACAGCATCCGTTTTCTCCAGGGGAACTGATTGCTGTAATCTGGATATCAGTTGTAATTCCAGGATATATCCAGACACCACTGGGTCCTAATCTGGTGCTGTAATAGCTGTACCGTATTGGCCCTCTGATTTGTACTCAGTCTAGCTCAGTGATGGCGAACCTATGGCACGGGTGCCAGAGGTGGCACTCGGAGCCCTTTCTGTGGGCACGCAGACAGAGTTTGTCATGTGGGGGGTGGAAAATAACCCCCCCACACACACACACACACATCTAGGCTGGCCTGGGCCACTGAGCATGACGTGCGTGCACCGCAGTGAGCAGGGATGACTCGGCTGGCAGGCCTGCTGCCTGTGCTCCGGGTGGCTGCTGCCCGAGGTGGGGGGTGCAGAGGAGACAGAGATGCTAGAGTGGCACAGAGCGGTGCACCCAGGACTTGCTGGAGGCAAGAGCATGCTGGCCCCTGCTCGAGCGGGTGGGGCGGAGGAAGAGAGAGCCAACCGTTTTTTTCTAAACTAAAACCTCAGCATTCAGGTTAAATTGCCGGGTTGGCTCTTTGCGATAAATAACTGGGGTTTGGGTTGCAATTTGGGCACTCGTTCTTAAAAAGGTTCTCCACCACTGGTCTAGCTAGACAACAGTAAAACACTGTATCCAGGCTGCTCAATCCAGTAAACAGTTTAAAGTGCATACAAGTGATTTAATAAAGCAAAAAGTGCCAAAGTGAAAATCAACTTTCAGTTCAATGCAGAAACTCACGGCATGCTGGCAACTGCTAGAACGTGTTCCATTATGAGACAACATTTTTTTGAAAGATTCTACCTCAGCATCTAAGATCACTTTTTCTTCCTGTTTGTTATTTTAAGGGATAACATGTTGTGCAAGAGCATCTATGTGTTCACATATGTGGCTAATTGATTTCTAACTCAGACACTGGGATACTCTTGAGAAAGAACTTTGCACAATTTAGGAGCTGTATAGAAGGGACCATTGATGCTGAATACACACCAAGACTGTTAGTAATATAAAAAAGGGCCCACGGCGTTAAGGTTTATAACTAAGCATGCAGAGATTCTCTGATGTGACTATAGCACTTAATTGTAGTTCTGTTTAATGTTGTGTGCACTTTGGCGCTGTTTGCTTTATTAAATCATTTGTATGCACTTGAATCTGTTTGCCGAATTGAGCAGCCTGGGGACAGTGTTTTACTGAGATGTTATACTGTACTCATATCCTTTTTCTCCAGCCCCCCCCCCCCCCCCCGCTTCCCCCTTTTCTCCCCTTTTGAGTTGCTCAATCCAGCTAAGACATCTATTCTGTTCCAAGGCCAGGCATTGGGATCATGGGACTGTGTACCTCCACTCTATAGTGTTCGAATGGCCTCCAGGTTGGTGGATCAGCAAGTTCCCTACAGTCCTTCCTACCTTGTCATGGAAACATTTAGAGTGATGTACAGCTTTTTACCTGGTCATAGCAACAATTAGAGTGATGTACAGTTTTTCCGGTTCAGTGGTACTGAACTGGAAAAGTGCATTCATGATAACAATGGCAGTGCCATGGTGTTGATCAGAGGAGAGACCACCTCCTTGAGTCTCTCACCAGTACATCTGGAAGGGGGTGGCAGTTGCTCGCACGGGAGCATTGTCACATATTGCTGCATTGATGACCTTGCTAGGGGAGTGCTCATATTCCCGCTGAAATGCATGGTACTAGAAGAGAGTGCAGTCCTTGCATTCAACAGTATCAAGTTTAGCTAAAGAACTAGTTTAGTTCAAAGGTCTTTTTCGGGGTTTTTTTGCAAGGAAGATTAATATCAGCTGGTGCTTTGCCCTGTCTTTTTGCTCTGACGGTTTTCTACCTCAGCTAGGCCACGTTTGTTACTCAATCAAAACTTCCTAGGAATATAAAAGCCCTGCTTAAACAACTGGGGAAAAAGAGGCGGATACGCTATGACATACATTGCATAATTATTTAGAAAGGAACACATGGGTAGTAAAAATATTTCTCCCTCCTTTTAAATGATGACGTTTTATACCATCCTTCCTAGAAGGGGTTCAATAAAGTACACACAGTTCTCTCAGTGGTGGGATTCAGCCGGTTTGCACCACTTCGGCAGAACTGGCTGTTAAAATGGTGCTTGTAGACAACCAGTTGTTAAATTATTTGAATCCCACCATTGAGTTCTCTCTAATACCATCATCACCCTTTGCTGCCCTGCTCAGCCACAGAAAAACGAGTGGATCCTCAGGAACAGCCTAGTGGGGTCTGAAGAGGGATGGGAGAATTGGTGGAAACTGGCATAACTTTCTATATGAGCACTTCACAGGTATCTTTTCCTTTTAATAAAGAAGCACTGTCAGCAAGTGAGCTTCATGTCTGAGCATGGATTTGAGGCAGGTCTGCCCAATTCTAATCTAATCTCTACATCCCACAGCCTCTTGTATTATTTCGGATGAGTTATTCTCTCAAAGGACGGGTTGAGGCCATTGGATCATGTGGGGGAAAGCTCCCTGCTGTCAAACAGTCTCTTTCTTCATGTTTCTGGGATCAACTGTTTAGTTGAATCCTCCAGACCACTAGGGGCAGGATATCCGGATAAAGAATCCTGCCTGGAGGTTGAGACAGTAGCTTGCCGTGCGTTGAATATAATTGTGTGAGGAGGAGGCAGTAACGTCTAGTCTTCAGTTAGGTAGTCAAGGCCATTCCTACATTTCCCTGGATATTTGAGGAGGACCATACACAACTTACAAATCCTCATTCAGGATATAGTTCATAAGTACTACACACATGTTGAAGGTCAGCTGGAGCCCCTGACATTTCTGTTTAAAATTATCTCACATAGTGGGATTGTGATCAATCTCTTACTGAGACTCTGGAGATCTAATGCCTGTCAGAGTAACCACTATTGGACTAAGCAGATCAGTGTTCGGTCATAGCATAAGGCACAGGTGTCAAACTCGCGGCCCTCCAGATGTTATGGACTACAGTTTCCATCATCTGGGAACTGTAGTCCATAACATCTGGAGGGCCACAAGTTTGACACCTATGGCATAAGATAACGACGTTGAACTTAGCCATGATGGTAGGTGCTATAAGTGTCTATCTTCCCACAGACTCACAGGTTCCACATGGCACATGAACATATGGAGCTGCCTTCTACTGAGTCAGACCAACGATCTGTCAAGGTCAGTAACAAGTACTCTTGACTGGCAGCCATTTTCTGTGGTCTCAGGCAAAGGACTTTCGCATCACCTGCTAATCGATCTTTTCAGTTAGGGATACTTGGGGTTGAGCCGGGGACCTTTCGCATGCCAAGCAGATGTTGTAGCCCTGAGTTACAACACAGACTATTTTGAGCTGCTTATCAGAGGTCTTCTTGTTGGCTCAGCTCACCTGAACCATCCTTTGCCCTTTTAGTACTTTTTGCTAGCAGTGTAATAACAGGGCACATGAATCCACAGTCTAAACTTCAAGGAATGCCATGAAGCTTCAGAAGGGTGTGCCAGAAAGCCAGGAGCTCAGCATGAGTGATCTTGTACTCATTTACTAAAACATGTTGCTTTATTTCTTTCCATTAACTGGACACCTTAAGCCTATTATTAAACCATTATTGGCAGATACGAGAGCAGCCTCACCCATAATGAATTTACCAGCCGCTGGTATAGCACAAAGGGGCATTTTTAATAGTTAAGGGCTAAACTCATGAGCATTTAAGATTTTCCAGCCCATTAAGAAGTATTGCACAACGGGCAATGTTGTGAAACTTCTCAACGACTTCGAAGGATTAAAAACAACTGGATCCATTTTTTGCATAAAGTGTTAGGATATCTTTAGTGCCATCTACAGCAAAGTTACTCCCTTCTATAGCCATTGAACTTAATGGGCTCAAAAGGGTGCCACTCAGCTTGGGATGGCACTGCTAATAAGTTATTTAGCCACACATGCTGCAGACTAAGCAGTTATATTTTTGTCATTAAAAGTAAAGGTAGTCCCCCTGTGCAAGCACTGGGTCATTACTGACCCATGGGCGGGACATCACATTACAACATTTATTAGGCAGACTTGGTTTTTGGGGCAACTTGTCATTGCCTTCCCCAAGCATCTACACTTCACTCCCAGCATGCTGGGTACTCAGGCCCCTTCCGCACATGCAAAATAATGCACTTTCAACCCACTTTCACAGTTGTTTGCAAGTGGCTTCTGCTATTCCGCACAGCTGCAAAGTGGATTGAAAGTGGAGTGAAAGTGCATTATTCTGCGTGTGTGGAAGGGGCCCTTATCTCCTATGTTTCTGTCCAATCTCCCTTTTGAAACCATCAGTGCTTCCTTTAGCAGACCATGACTAAACAACCCAGAAAACCCACAATAGCCAGTTGAGCCCATCTATAAAAGCCTTTGATAATACACTTCATCCCCATCCTGATCTACAATCCATCAGCTTCCTTAGATGCCCCAACCCACATTGCCAGCATGGTGTAGTGGTTAACAGCAGGTGGATTCTAATCTGGAGAACTGGGTTTGATTCCCCACTCCTCCACGTAAGTGGCAGAGGCTTATCTGGTGACCAGATGTGTTTCCACACTCCTACCTTGGGCTAGTCACAGTTCTTTGGAACTCTCTCAGCCCCACCTACCTCACCAGGTGTCTGTTGTGGGGAGAGGAAGGGAAAAGAGCTTGTAAGCCACCTTGAATCTCCTTACAGGAGAGAAAGGTGGGGTATAAATCCAAACGGTTCTTCTTTCTCTAAAAAGGCTGTGCTTGTCTATTCACCTCCCATTGATTTCAATCACATTTTTTAAAAAAAAATTGTTTCCATGGAGAACCCAGTTCAGTTGCACATTATGAGAAAGAACAAATGTGGGAACTCTATCCAAACAATCAGTGGACGGGTTTACAGTCAACGGGTTCATCCTGTGGGAGGGAAAAGTCTTTCCTTTGAATTTCACTATTTTGATTCATTCTTGACTGAGGAAAGACTAAGCTTCATTGTGAAGCTTAGTGTGTTGCCTGCCTGCTTGGTTGGGGATGAGTAAAACCCAGAGGAATGTGTGTTCGGACAAAAAAAACTCAAAAACAGCAAAATTGCTACTTGTACATAAGCCAAATGATTCTTCGGCATGACTGTTGAGAAACAATTTCAAAATTCATTTGTCCAAAGGGTCTTATTCACCTTAGGGCTGGGCTATGAAGAAGAAGAAGAAGAAGAAGAAGAAGAAGAAGAAGAAGAAGAAGAAGAAGAAGAAGAAGAAGAAGAAGAAGAAGAAGAAGAAGAAGAAGAAGAAGAAGAAGAAGAAGAAGAATTATTATTATTATTATTATTATTATTATTATTATTATTATTATTATTATTGGTTGTATACCCCAGTTTTCTCTACCTTTAAGGAGACTCAGAGTGGCTTTCAGTCATCTTCCATTCTCCCACCCAGAACAGGTACCTTGTGAGGGAGGTGGGGCTGAGAGAGTTCTGAGAGAAATGTAATGGGCCCAGGGTCGCCCAACAGCAGTGGTGTATTGATATAAAACAGTGCACAGGGCATGCTTTGAGCACCGTACCCCCTTCATCCCCATGCCCAGTCCCCAGTCAACCCCCCCCGCCCCCAACTCCCCCTGCAAAAAAACCAAAACACAAACCTTTCCTCTATCCCTCTGAGTAGCAGCTGGCTGGCAACACACTGGGATCAGCGGGGACAAGACCAGAGAAGGAGTGTTCCTTGGCCCCTTCCACAAAGGCAGAATAATCCACTTCCAATCCACTTCCAATGCACTTTGCAGCTGGATTTTACTGTGCAGAATAGCAAAATCCACTTGCAAACAATTGTGAAAATGCATTATTCTGCATGTGTGGAAGGGGCCAACTTGTTATAATACAGTTGCTAAATATTTAACTGTGAGGCTGATTCTGCGCTATATGGCCCATGCCAGCTCTATGCTTCTGAAACAGTACCAGTTTTCAAGTTTGTTTGAACCCTTCCTTCCTTCCTTCCTTCCTTCCTTCCTTCCTTCCTTCCTTCCTTCCTTCCTTCCTTCCTTCCTTCCTTCCTTCCTTCCTTCCTTCCTTCCTTCCTTCCTTCCTTCCTTCCTTCCTTCCTATGAGCAATGCATAGTCGCTTCACCAGATCTTAACACTTCCACCTAAGATGGTGTTTCCACTGTTCATGCAATAGATTTTCCCAGCATTCAGAGTACGATACCTATTCCAGAAAGATAGCCATGATGCAGAAGTTATCTGGGGTTCATTTGTGTGATGGCCCATTCATTCATACCTTTGAGCAATAGGCTGATTGTTCCCCTCAAGTGGGGAACAATCAACTGTGAACAAGTGTGAACCAGCCTGAAGATTGCATTTACCTCCACAATATGCTGCAACCAATTATCGCCTAATTATGTCACGTTATGTCACAGCTGCTCAGCAGGTCAGATTTTCAATCAGGGGTGCCATTTGCCCTTTTTAGCACTCATTTACAGGGATTCCTTGTTCTGTCTTTCAGGAAGCGGACAGCTCATAATATTAAAAAGAATATAATGACCATTTAATAAAGAGTCCATTGAAGAGTTTCTGGCAATCTGCCCTGGTGAATGGAGGTAGCACTCTAATTCCTAGTCTCATTCACCGCTGTGCATTTAGAGCTATGTTGAAAGAGCCAGAGAATTACCCACAATTATAGCAAAGTTTTGTTTTGTTTTGTTATCGAGCAAGCTCTGTTGTCCCATAACTGGTGATCACTGGTGAAAGCAGGCTCCACAGTTTCGAAAACCTGGCTGCTGCAAAGTGTCATAAATAAGAACCAAGGATATTTGAACTGAACCTTCTAAGTCACTAAGATGCTCGCATCAATTCTGCAGCAGGCTCTAATGACAGTGATGTTAAACGGGAAGGCTGAACATCGCAAGATTCGCTATGGTGATGCTGGGTGGTTGGATGGTTTGGCTTGTCTTCAAGCTGAGAAACTCAGTGACCCTGTAGCTAGTCAAAAAAAAATAAGATAAGATCAAAGTCATTTCCATTTACATCTTTCCCATCTTCCTCTCACACCCTGTGTGATATGCATGCAGTCAACAAAACGGATCCCGCAACAGCATGTACTGAGAATCAGGCTCAACATCAAAACCAGCGGCTTGGAGATCATTAACCTTCCAAGAACAGAGTAATCTTCTCTCTATAACATCTCCTCATTCATGCTAATCATGTTAACCTACTTATTAAAGAATAAACACATATTTTTTACTTGCCAGCTGCCTCATGATTCACAATGGCTGGAGGCTGAAGAAATATTTTTCAACTCAACTGCTTGGTTACTCGACAACAATAACATGTTGGGATGTTTGAAGAAACCCATCGGCTCATTATACAACCAACCTCAAGAATCTTCTTGAGTGGTCCATCTGGTGGAAATTTTCGGCTGACCTGATTAAGATTCCCAGCTATTGCTTGTTTCTGTAATGCAATCACCGGTGTACATTCTGCATCAGGAAAAAGAGGATTTCTCTTTCTGATTGTGGTGGGTTTTCCGGGCTGTGTGGCTGTGATCTGGTGGATCTTGTTTCTAACATTTTGCCTGCATCTGTTGCTGGCATCTTCAGAGGTGTATCACAGAGGGAAGTTTGTTACACACTGTGTCCAGCATGACTGTGTGGGTTTATTTGTGCATGCCTGCATAGCTACGCATGGGTGGGAAGTAATTTTTTAAAAATAGATGCGTCTCTGTGTGAAGGCGCAGCAGCAACCCGGATTATTTCCGTGGGCTCCAATCGCTGCCTGCAGAGATGCATATGAACGCGAAAACAGGAAAATGGGTTCCTTTATCCCGACTGCAACTCTTTATACATTTGCTGCACAGAAGAGGCCTTACAGTTGTGGGTTTTTCAGACTGTGTGGCTGTTGTCTGGTGTTTTCATCCTAAAATTTTCTAAAATGTGCCACAGAGAGAAATACATCTTACTGTGACCTGCCTCTAAACATGCCAGACATAGATGTAGGCAAAACATTAGGAGCAAAAACTACCAGATCACAGCCACACAGCTTGGAAAAACTACAGCAGCCAATTCCAACCTTCTGTATGACTGCTTTCTTTCATCTTTGTGCATGCTAACAGTTTACTAGGGGGTGAAAGTCCACCTATCCCTTCCATCTGTAGGGCTGGTGGTTTGATTATTTTTTGGAGAGGGGGAGCTTGGACCTCTCATTCTAGCCTCAGATAACAGAACGCTTCAGAGAGAGAGAGAGAGAGAGAGAGAGAGAGAGAGAGAGAGAGAGAGAAACCCTCTCCTCAAGCCTCTGTGTCTGAACAGTGAGAGGGAGGGAAAGTTTCCCGAATGCAGAAACACCAGCCTAGGCCATCCTATTTAGTATGAACATAGCATTACTGTTCTGATTGAACGAGGGATGCTATAAAATTTGTATACCACCCCATCCTTGTATGCCACCCCGCACTCACTCCCCTCCCCTCCCTTGCTTGCCACCCCACCCTTGCATGCCACCCCTCACTCACTCCCCTCCCTTGCTTGCCACCTTTCTTCCTCCCTTTGCTAGGGTGGATGGGCCATGTCCAGTTGCCGGGGCCCCTCCCCCACCCTTGCATGCCCCCACTCCCTCCCCTCCCTCTCCTTCCGCTAGGTCCAGATGCTGGGCCCCTCCCTTTCCCTCCCTTGTGGACATTGTCTACTTGGATTTCCAAAAGGCTTTTGACAAAGTTCCTCACCAGAGACTGTTGAGAAAACTCAGCAATCAAGAATAAGAGGGGAAGTCCTCCTATGGATTAAAAACTGGTTGAGAAACAGGAAGCAAAGAGTGGGTGTAAATGGGAAATTCTCACAATGGAGAGATGTCGGGAGTGGTGTCCCCCAAGGATCCGTTTTGGGACCAGTGCTCTTTAACCTATTCATAAATGACCTGGAAGTAGGGGTGGGTAGTGTGGTGGCCAAGTTTGCAGATGATACCAAATTATGTAGGGTGGTGAGAACCGCAAAGGATTGCGAAGAGCTCCAAGCGGACCTTGATAAATTAGGTGAGTGGGCTCAGAAATGGCAAATGCAGTTCAATGTAGCAAAATGTAAAGTGATGCACATAGGGGCAAAAAATCCAAACTTCACATACACGCTACAGGGGTCAGTGCTATCAGTCACAGACCAGGAAAGGGATTTGGGCGTCTTAGTTGATAGTTCCATGGGAATGCCAACTCAATGCATGGCAGCTGTGAAAAAGGCAAACTCTATGCTGGGGATAATTAGGAAAGGAATTGAGAATAAAACTGCAAAGATTGTCATGCCCTTATATAAAGCAGTGGTGCGACCGCACTTGGAGTACTGTGTTCAGTTCTGGTCGCCACATCTCAAAAAGGATATTGAAGAGATAGAAAAAGTGCAGAGAATGGCAACGAGGATGATTGAGGGACTGGAGCACCTTTCTTATGAGGAGAGGCTGCAGCGTTTGGGACTCTTTAGTTTGGAGAGGAGACATTTGAGGGGGGATATGATTGAAGTCTATAAAATTATGCATGGGGTAGAAAATGTTGACAGAGAGAATTTTTTCCCTCTTTCTCACAATACTAGAACCAGGGGGCATCCATTGAAAATGCTGGGGGGAAGAATTAGGACTAATAAAAGGAAACACTTCTTCACGCAACGTGTGATTGGTGTTTGGAATATGCTGCCACAGGAGGTGGTAATGGCCACTAACCTGGATAGCTTTAAAAGGGGCTTGGACAGATTTATGGAGGAGAAGTCGATTTATGGCTACCAATCTTGATCCTCTTTGATCTGAGATTGCAAATGCCTTAGCAGACCAGGTGCTCGGGAGCAACAACAGCAGGAGGCCATTGCTTTCACCTCCTGCATGTGAGCTCCCAAAGGCACCTGGTGGGCCACTGCGAGTAGCAGAGAGCTGGACTAGATGGACTCTGGTCTGATCCAGCTGGCTTGCTCTTATGTTCTTATGTTCTTGCATGCCATCCCTCCCTCCCCCCTCCCTCCGCTGTACTCACTGATGAGTAGGGTTGTCAGATACGGCAACTAGTGAGACCCTGGAAGGGCAGAGACATAGAGGGTGCCATTGGGTAACAGTGTGTTGTCACTTTTGGGACACCTGAAAGTGACATCCGGCTGACATCATGGAAAATTCTATTCGAACTCTGATCTGCTCGCTTCATGGCTGCCTAAGCTGAATAGCTATCAAACCTCTGTGGTGCTGTAGGAGGGTTGCCAGGCATGGTTATGGCAACTGAAAGGAAACTGGGAAGAGGGGTGCAACAGCATGACATCACTTCCAGATAACCCCTAGAAGTGCTGCCATGGTTGGAAACTCTACAGTAAAACTGTAGAATTTCTGGTGATTCCTGGAGTGGACTGTCAGGGGCTAAACCTGGTGATTGAGGGGTACTTTCACTACAATGTAACTATTGCAAAATATCTGTAAACTGATTGGTATGTAAAGGGCCTTTCTTTGTCTTCCTCTCTCTTCTGATCTTTATGACTTTAACACGAATTGTAGATAACTAGGCTAATGACCCTGGCAAGATAATCCCCAGAGATACAGGTTGTGCCTGTTGCCCTGAGGGAGGAGGCGAGCCAGGTGGTGAGCTTTGGGGCACCTAAGCCTCCAAACAACTCTCTTCACGCTTTCTCTGGGAAAATGGGAGGGGAACTGATCGAGGATGGAGGGAACCAGGAAAGCCAGGTCTGGCAGAACTGGCTTTCTCAAGCTGGGTGCTTTGTTGGCTTTCAATAAACGCTACTGATCAAGAATCTAGATCAGGGGTCTTCAAACTATGGCCCTCCAGATGTTCATGGACTACAATTTCCATCAGCCCCTGCCAGCATGGCCAAGTGGTAGGGCTCATGGGAATTGTAGTCTATGAACATCTGGAGGGCCATAGTTTGAAGACCCCCTGATCTAGAGCCTGTTCATTGATCAAAGGTTCAAGACCTGACATGGACCGATGTAACTTCTGGGCTTTTCTCCAGAAATGCCACCACACGTTCATGAATGGCATTTCTTTTTTTACATTATTTTTCTCCTGCTGGCTCCAGGAGCTGCAGCAATAAACAGGAGCCAGGGGCAGGGGATTCCCCAACCCTTGTGGGAGAATGGCAGTCCTACACTGTAGCTGTGGTGCTGTTCATTTCCTTGTAGTGATGGAGTTTAATTTCTTTGCCTTGCAGGTGATTTTTATCTGCGCAGCAGGTGAAATCGATTTCCCTCCAGGGTCATGGATGTTCAGTTCCATTCGTACATTTTACAGGAAGTGTTTGGTGCAAGGAATTAGAAAACAGTACCAAACAGTACCTCGACCCGGGCCAGGGCCTTTACGGCTCTGGCCCCTGCCTGGTGGAATGCTCTACCTCCAGCTGTCCGGGCCCTGCGGGACCTTGGCGAGTTCCACAGGGCCTGTAAGACAGAGCTATTCCACCGGGCTTTTGGAGGGGCAGGCCGCGGTTCCACTGCCCCCCATTAAAACTGAAATCAAAGCTGCCTATCTGGACCATCTTGGTTGGGCCCTAATTCCATCTTGGGCCCTGCCTATCTCCTCCCCTTCTTTCCTTCTCTCCTTTCCTTTTTTCTTTTTTGCTTTGGCCTTGAGATCGGGTGCCTGTGTATATGTGTATATGTGTTCTATACAATTTTGTTGTTTTAATTTATTTATTGTTATTAATTGCTGCTGAGTTTTAATGGGTTAACTTTTATGTTGTATCAATCTGCTGTTGGAAACAGCCATGCTGTGACCCGCCTCGAGCCCTTCGGGGATGAGGCGGCCTATAAATTTAATGAATGAATGAATGAATGAATGAATGAATGAATGAATGAATGAATGAATGAATGAATGAATGAATGAATAATCATAGGCCTGGCTCACACTAGGGAGAAACAAAATCAAACAGAGATTTTTCAGGATGACACAGTAGAAATGAGGCATTTGAAATCATCCCTATAAAAGGGCGACGTTCTACGAACAATCCCCATAGAAACTTTGTACTTTTTTCTCCCTCGCATAAATCGTTTACCGTTTGGAATCACATGCCATTCGGCACAGCTGCTCTGCATTTTTTATGCTGACTTTAGGATAGTGATCAAAAGCCGGATAGCTGCATTTGTACTTTGCTGCAACCTTGACTGTGCACTGTAAAAGTGTATTTACAAGCTCAACAAATGTTGAAGGAACACCATTAAGTCCTTGGATGGGAGCCAGGCTGCGAAAGGTTATTGTGGAATTCTCTGGCACACATTCAACCAGGCAGTGTCTCCTTTTGGGTAGGAAAAGGGTCTGAAAGGCCAGATTTCCTGGGCTTTGCTCGCTAGATGGGATAAATATTTCTGTCAAAATTCTTCTCCTGTGGTTGGCCTACTGATTGGAAGCCTTGCAGAGAGATTATTTCCACAACAATGAACCACTTATCTTTGCTAAAGGAGACACTCACAGCAGACAATGCTGGGGATCAATTCTCTCCGACCTCATTAACTGGGGGAAAAAATTACATTATTTACATTCTGCTTTTCTCCCTTGGGCTCAAGTTGGATTGCATCGAGTGAGTCAATATAATAGATAGTACAAAACATTCAGTTAACAATACAATAGGATTATAGCTGCAGAACCAATCAGAAATCTAAAAACAGAACTGAAACAAAGCATAAGTAGTAACATGACACATTAAGCCCTTTGGGGGTAGGGCGGTTTACCAAATCGAATAAATAAATAAATAAATAAATAACAAATTAACACTTCTGCCCTTTCCGCACATGCAGAATAATGCACTTTCAATCCACTTTCAATGCACTTTGAAGCTGGATTTTACTGTGCAGAACAGCAAAATTCACTTGCAAACAATTGTGAAAATGGATTGAATGTGCATTATTCTGCATGTGTGGAAGGGGCCATTCACCGGGGGTGGGTTGGGGGTGGGCAGAGGGCGGAGGAGGCTGAAACTATTGTGGTAGCCGCACACCCTTCCACCAACATAGGTCCCCCTTATGCCGGCACAAAGGGCAAAAATGTACCGGATAGGATAGGAGGAATAAATGTATTAAACAAACAAACAAATAAGAGATTTATGTAGTCTGGAATGCAGTTATAATTCCAGGAGATCTCCAGCCCCTACCTGGTGGTTGGCAACCCTAGATTGGCTGGTCACTATTGCAGGCTCAAACAAGAATCTCAGGGCATTTCATCAGATTGGCCTAGTTCAAATCCCTTTTTCGCCAGGTCATTAAATAGCCCTGATTGTAAAACTGGTTAAGCCACAACCATAAGAACATAAGAAAGCGCCTGCTGGATCAGACCAGAGTCCATCTACTCCAGCACTCTACTACTCGCAGTGGCCCACCTGATGCCTTTGGGAGCTCACATGCAGGATGTGAAAGCAATGGCCTCCTGCTGCTGCTGCTCCCGAGCACCTGGTCTGCTAAGGCATTTGCAATCTCGGATCAAGGATCAAGATTGGTAGCCATAGATCAACTTCTCCTCCATAAATCTGTCCAAGCCCCTTTTAAAGCTATCCAGGTTAGTGGCCATCACCACCTCCTGTGGCAGCATATTCCAAACACCAATCACACGTTGCGTGAAGAAGTGTTTCCTTTTATTAGTCCTAATTCTTCCCCCCAGCATTTTCAATGAATGCCCCCTGGTTCTAGTATTGTGAGAAAGAGAGAAAAATTTCTCTCTGTCAACATTTTCTACCCCATTTCTGTCTAGTGTGATGGAAGATACTTAGAATTATGTTCCAGATCATTAGAGACAAATCTAAAGCAATGAAATTGCTGCAAA
Source organism: Sphaerodactylus townsendi (assembly GCF_021028975.2). Lineage (NCBI taxonomy): Eukaryota > Metazoa > Chordata > Lepidosauria > Squamata > Sphaerodactylidae > Sphaerodactylus > Sphaerodactylus townsendi. The sequence continues at coordinate 117,928,862 of NC_059429.1, read as the reverse complement.
TCCAAGTCAGAGGCATTTGTGACTCAAAGAAAAAGGACTGTTTATCATTTCAGTAAAAGAATGTCAGAAAGCAAACGCTTGGCTCTATGGATTCTTCCTCTTGCTTAACTCTTTTGTGCATATATTGAGATTGTCAGCTGAGATTGAGATTGGAACACTCCACTGCTCCAGGTAACAGGAATGCCTTTCATTGGTGTAATTAAACAGCACTCTCTTCAAAAAATATTTGCCCGGAGCCACTTTATTAGCGGGAGCAGCTGTGGCTCAGTAACTCAGCTCATACTTAGAATGCAAAAGGCCACAGGTTCAGTTCCTGCTACATCCCTTGAACACACATGAGTACATCAAACTGCCTTTTATTCAATCAAGATCAGCGTCATCTACTCAGAGCGTCAGTGATTCTCCAGGTTCCAGGCAAAAATCTTTCACATCGAGTATTATTAAGGTTGCCAACCTGTAGTGGGTGGATGGAGATCTCTTGGGATTACAATTGCTCTCTAGGCAACAAAGATCAGTTCATCTGAAGAAAATGAGGACTTTGGAGTGGACTGCATGGCATTTAAGTCCTTCCCCTCCCCAAACCCCACCGACCCCAGGCTCTACCCACCCCCCCACCCCCAAATATCTCCAGATATTTCCCAACCTGGAGCTGGCAACCCAATTATTATCTGGTTCTTTTTAATTGGAGATGCTGGGAATTGAACCTGGGTCCTTTTGCATGCTGAGTCACAGCCCCTCTTCATGGCTCCTGAAAGGATCTCAGGTAGCAACCCAAGGAAGTAAGGCTCATTCCGCACATGCAAAATAATGCACTTTCAAACTGCTTTCAGTGCTCTTTGAAGCTTTGCGAAATAGCAAAATTCACTTGCAAACAGTTGTGAAAGTGGTTTGAAAACGCATTATTTTGCGTGTGCGGAAGGGGCCTAAGACAAATTGTACATTTTATTCTCATAAACTTAGCAGAATATAACAATGGACCTGTACATTTTCTACTGGACTTGTTTACCCGAAAGGAGGACAAAGTTGAATGCTAGATAACCACCCTAAAATAGTTATTCAAAAGGGTTTTTTTAAAAAAAAACGTACTAAGAACTAAGAACTAATATGCAAATATAAGGCAACTCACTTTTAATGTAACTTCTGTGGGGGGGATGGGAGTGGAGTTAGTCTTCCTTTCCAGGTAAATAGTGTATGTGATGGTTGTGTCATTAATTTTAAATCTCTTTGCTTAATTTTCATTGTTGTGTTCTTTTCATTTTCATATGTAAGGTCTGCAGCTGAAAAGGCCAAGTCTAATTTTAAAATAAATGACTACCCAAAATATTCTATAGCTACCTTCTTGAATTCATCCAAAGGGTCCCCAAATTTTAAGCATGTTGCAACTGGTATGGTGAAGTAAATCAAGTGGCTCTCTTAAATGGAAGATTAAGGGTCAGAAATTGATATGACAGTCAGATGTGTGGACTCAAATCTGCTTCACAAATGTCTTGGCTGGCAGGAGCCAAATTTCATTCCTTCAGTGTTTTGGCCCAAAGTTTGCTGTTGAAGACCGAATTGGTAGCTATTGTGCTTATTCCACACTTTAAGCAGCTGTTGGACGCTCTGTGACTCCGTGGAATGTTTTGTTTGGCCTGCCAGTCCTAGTGTGGTTCTTATTTTTATCTCAGCAAATTAAAATTTTACCAGGGTTGGCCTTTTGTCTATTTTTAACTTTCTTTCATAGAAAACTGCCCTGAGTGAACCCAGAAGATTCGCAAACTGAGGTCAGGTGTACTATTAATAGAAAGGAACTTTGCCTCAATTCTCACTGAGGCGGTAAACTTCTTTCTGGGCTATACCAGGAAAAGCGGGATCTCACATGACTGAAATTTCTTCTAAACAAAACAAGAATTCTCTGCATGCTTTACTAAATCACTACCGTGTCAAGGAGTGGTGAAGCCAGACCCTCTAGATTTTATCAGCAGGCAGGGTCTATTTGTATTTAGAATATACTTAATCATGTGAGCTGCCTCCTGCAATCTAAAATGGCATTGCCCAGATACAGGTTTACAATCCACTTAAGGTGTTTTATAGATACTTAATCATGGGGCACAGTGATTAGCCCTTCAGATCAGCCTTTGTCCTTTCCCTTAGTTTTGTGGACTTGATATCTTCATTAAAACAGTAGGCTACCAGACCCTGGACCGGTGGCAACATGTGGAATTAAACCAGAAAGCATGTTATGATCAGAGGTGGGATCCAGCAGGTTCTCACAGGTTCCCGAGAGTAGGTTATTAATTATTTGTGTGTGCCGAGAGGGGGTTACTAATTGGTGATTTTGTCACGTGATTTTTGCCTTAGTTACGCCCCTCCTTCATTCCTCAGCAGCAGCGCGCAGAACTTGAAGCAGTCTAGCAGGAGGTGCACCGGCGTGCATGGCAGCCTGCGCCTGCGTGCATTCGTTTCCCACCCAAGGACCGGTGCAGTGGCTGCGTCCTTGCCACAGCCCCGCCCAGGAATGCCCGGTCCCCCGGAATGCCTGGCCACGCCCCCGTCATGCCCTGCCCAGCCCCATTGGCGCTACGCCACAGTTTGAATCCCACCACCATGGGAACCTATTACTAAAATTTTTGGATCCCACCACTGGTTATGATTCACAATCTCATGTTTGGTTGCACATTGCTTTGATTGCAGGGGAAGCTCTTCACACCAGAGAGAGATCTGGGGAGACCAATGCTTGCATTCCTATGAACCACTGATCAGAAGTTACATGAGGCCATAACTTACAAAACACCTTGCAGGGAACCCATTCTGCTGCCATGATGACTTTCCTCCCCACAGGCCTCTCAAAGAGCTGGGCTACATAAAGATTTCCATGTGAAGTTCTTACTGGGACTGTATCACTTCAGAATATTCCATGTGAAGTTCTTACTGGGACTGTATCACTTCAGAATACGGAGGAACAAATTCCATGACTGAAAATGATACTTTGCCCACCACATACAGAAACTGGGTAGAAGATCAGCATAGAGCCATTCTTTCTAACATCTGTCGATGGGAACTTTCTCTCTCGAAAACTTATATGCCAAAAATTTTGTTGGTCTCTCAGGTGATACTAGATTCAAATCTAGCTGTTCTTTCTAATAGGTTCTCTCAAAACGAGCAGGGAATGTTTCCCTTGGCATAGCATAGCACTAAAATACATGATCCTCGTCACTGGGTCTGAAGTGGTCCCAGAAAACAATGCCACAAGAGCCTTCTGGAAGTGTGGATTTGTTTATAGACTCACTTGTGTTTCATCTAACTAGGACATGGCTCATTCCTTCCTTCCATATCAACCAATGCTACCTTGAGTTCCTCTGTAGGTTGTCTGGGCCCTTCAGCAGCATTATTCTATGTTAGCAGGATTTCCCTACGACAGGGCAGTTAAGTGCATCAAAACTGTTCTTTATAGCCAGGCATCCTAGTAATTCAGGGGTTGTACCATCTTGTGATTCCTGATGCCTTCTAAGAAACTCTTCAACCAACGTATGTTAACGTGAGATGCAGACCTACCATGTCAGTCAAACAAGTCTAATTCTTCATTGTAAGGACAAACGTATTAGCATAGGCTCATTCCGCACATGCAGAATAATGCACTTTCAAACTGCTTTCAGTGCTCTTTGAAGCTGTGCGGAATAGCAAAATCCACTTGCAAACAGTTGTGAAAGTGGTTTGAAAACGCATTATTTTGCGTGTGTGGAAGGGGCCTAAGAAAAATCAATACTAAGTACATCATAACACGAAACCCAGGCTCATTCCACACATGCAGAATAATGCACTTTCAAACTGCTTTCAGTGCTCTTTGAAGCTGTGCGGAATGGCAAAATCCACTTGCAAACAGTTGTGAAAGTGGTTGAAAACGCATTATTTTGCGCGTGCGGAAGGGGCCTAAGACACATTGAAAGTATCTAATGCAGTACCTTTTTGGATTCCTTAGGTGAAATGTGCAAGCAAGGCTGGAAATAATCTTGGTGACAATAATTATTTTGGGTTTTGGCACAATCCTTTCAATCCGTCTGGGTATATACACGGTCAATTTCATGACAGGTTATCAGGTAACTGAAGTTACATTAAGATGGTGAGAATGCTCTGTTAGAAATCCTTATGCCCTCTGCCCCCACTCCACATATAGATAAGGAGAATATTACTAAATGGGTAGCAAAATTCTGTCTATTCATTATAAAAAGAAAAAATGATCTGAATATGGTATCCCCCTTAGATATTTTTGTTTTGTTTAGTATTTGTATGCTGTTTGGTGTGTTTACAAAGTATAATGATATATAGATGGATAGTGCTGGAATACGGGAGAGAAATCTGCATTCTTGTTTTGTTGTAGATATTTTGGAGACTTGTAATATATCTGGTCATTGACTGTAAATAAAGTCTTCTTCTTCTTCACTCCACATATGTATTACATAGCACCCTCAGAGTAAAGGAACTTAAACATCTTAAATTTGAGGTTTTGATGCTTGAGTTGGGCTATAGTAAGATAGCTAGATCTGAGACCATGACATGGCTGTCAAGTAGGATTGCAAACCTCCAGGTGGGGCCAAAAGATCTCCTGGAACTGCAATTGATCTCCAGACTACATCCCCTGGAAGAAGTGGCAGTTTCAGAGGGTGGGCTCTATGACGTCATAATCTGCTGAGTTCCCTCCTCAAACTCCACTCTCCCCAGCTCCCCACCACCCATAAACTCCAGGAATTTCCCAACCTGTAGTTGGCATTCCTGCATCAAACATGCGCTGAATCTGCTTGCTTTGAAGTTGGCAGTATCCCTGAAAATTCCAGAAGGAATGCAAAACAACTAAGATCCTCACTGTAGTTTGTAAACTGGTTCAGTCTGGACAAGCAAAAAACAAAGTTTGCTCAGAGCTTGCCCATTTCAATCTGGTTAAATGATTTTGTCCTACTATGAAGCAGAGCTTCTCCCTCCCTCTCAGTGGTTACCCATCCCGTATCCATTTCAAGAGTGAGTTTCAAGAACGTCTGTTTCCCAACTTGTGACTAAGAAACACATTAAGGTCAAGGGCTCAGTTACCAAGACTGTTCCGCTAAATGCTGGACGGAAGTGTGAGTCAATTGGCACACCTTGAAAAGGACATTTGACAGTCTCTTGATATTTAATACTGTGAAAACAAGCATTAGCGTTAATTTCCTCTGAAGCCAGAGGTTAGGAAAATGTGACTTTACACGGTGCAGTAAATGTTCTTAGGAAGTATTAGAAGTCTGGTTTCATGTGAACCGAATAGCCTTATCTAAAGATTACTGCAAGGAGTATAATGCTGGGGTGCTGTGTGGTTTCCGGGCTGTATGGCTGTGTTCTAGCAGCATTCTCTCCTGACGTTTCGCCTGCATCTGTGGCTGGCATCTTCAGAGGATCCTCCTGGAAACCACACAGCACCCCAGTGACTCCGGCCGTGAAAGCCTTCGACAATACATTGAGTATAATGCTTTCTATCTTCTTCAAAGGGAAATCAGTGGGATTGACCCTAAACAGATTTGCAGTTGGTAACATTGACTTGACCTGACCATTTTTCTCCTTTCTGTAAACTCTTGGGGTTTGCAGTCACTATTTAACTACATATTATTCATTATTCTGTCCTCTGTAAACCCAACTTACTGTTATCACCAGAAGGCCACAGAGCACGTTTTTTTCAGAGTAACACAATCCTTTTTTTTTCTTTCCTTGATAAGCCATATCTAATCATTTTACACTGTGGGAGCAAACAGTGGGGACAATTGAGACAGATTCAGCAAACAGATAATTGTCAGTTAGTTGTGCACTTTCTCTCTCTCTCTCCTGAACCCTGGACAAAGTTGCTACCAAGAAATCCCGGTGAGTCAGAGAGATGTCAAATGAGCTGTGACATGAACTGCAGGTAAAAGGGACATACGAAGTTCATTAAATAATTAACCATCACCGGCAACTCGGCAATACACCTCCTGACCCTGGAGCCACAACTGCTAGAGAATGGGTTTGAGAAATACACAACCTGACCTCCCCTCCAAACCCCACCCTGCTTTAAAAAAAACAAGGGAATAATCCATTCAGAGGCACCATTTTAGATTTCAAAGCAAATAAGTTTTTGTGGGACAGAGTCCACTTTGTCAGGTGTATGAAGTGGTCACCTGACTCACCCCTCTCAATGTCTCTCCCTTTCTCATGCACAAATAGGCAGATTCTATGTCCAAGATCTGGTACAGAATAGCAGCTAAGAGGCTTTCAGGGCCATCCTAAGTGGAGTTACACTCTTCTAAACTCATTGACCAACAGAAGGTTGTATCTCTGTTTCATGTTACACTCTTGGGGCCCCACTCACACGTTATGCTGCTTCCAGATGCTCCCTGAGTCTTGTCATTGCAGTATAGTGGTATAGAGTGGTGGACTCTTATCTGGTGAACTGGATTTGTTCCCCTGCTGCTACACACAAAGCCTGCTAGGTGACCTTCGACTAGTTACAGTTCTCTCAGAACTCTCTCAGCCCCACCTGCCCCACAAGGTGCCCGCTGTGGTGGTGAGGGGAGGGGAGGGAAGGTAATTGCCAGCCACTTTGAGTCTCCTTGAAAAAGGTAGAGAAAAGTTGGGTATAAAAGCCAACTTTTCTTCTTTTACCAGCTATGTTCTGGGAGTTCCATGTTGAATTGGGGCCCAATTCAGATCAGGGCCATGGTACATGAGAAGAGGGGGCCATTTTCTTGAGTGTAACAGGTCCTATAGTTGCCTAACTGGGGAAAGTCACATGTACTTTTAAAATAATTTTTATTCATTTTCTCCATATATACACAACATTGAAAAACGTGTAACAGAAAAATAATTAAACATAAAACAAGTAATACAACAGGTTGGATCTTAATATTCCATAACATTATATAATTTTAAGAGAAAACCTTCTATCCTTATTTCGTCTGCTGCTTAATGATTTAATTAACACCCACTGATATATATCAACTTAACAATCGCTTCCAGCCTTAACTACTGGCGTATTAGTAACCTATTAACCTGTTCAGTCAATTCTTCTAGGTCTAATTGTGATCTTGATTAATATTATTGTTGTTTTAATTATTTTTAAGTAATTGATTCAGCCACATATACAAAATACAACTCTCACTTCTCATCAATCTCATGTTTTGTCTGTTTGCAAGGATTTTTAATTTAGCCATTGTAGAGGGAAAGTTACACATACATTTCTACAAAGGGCAAGTAACAAGTGGAGGCATTTCAGTTGGGAAAACAGTGCCAACAGGGTGATTAAGTCCCCTCTTCCTGCACAAGATGGCCCCAGTAAAATCAGGTAACCACAATCCTGAGAATTCAGTTTCAAGAATCACTGGAGCTTCAAAGTATGCATCTGGTTTGACAGGTTCCAGAAACATAGTGGCATGTGATTAGGCCCAAAATAATGCATTGGATGTGTTATCAGAGAACCCTGATCTGATATGTGGCCAGAGGTATCAGTGCTATGTATCAGGCTACTGTAGTGAGCAACAGGGAGCTGTGACACAAATGCTATGAGATTTCCTAAATGGCATCCCTGGGGAATCACTTGAAGTTAATCATTACTAACAGCTCTATTCTATGCATGTTTAGTCAGATATAAGTCTCATTGGATGTAGAAGAAGAAGAAGAAGAAGAAGAAGAAGAAGAAGAAGAAGAAGAAGAAGAAGAAGAAGAAGAAGAAGAAGAAGAAGAAGAAGAAGAAGAAGAAGAAGAAGAAGAAGAAGAAGAAGAAGAGGAGGAGGAGGAGGAGGAGGAGGAGGAGGAGGAGTTTGGATTTATATCTGCCCTTTCTCTCCTGTAGGAGACTCAAAGGGGCTTACAATCTCCTTGCCCTTCCCCCCTCACAACAAACACCCTGTGAGGTAGGTGGGGCTGAGAGAGCTCCAAGAAGCTGTGACTAGCTAAGGTCACCCAGCTGGCGTGTGTGGGAGTGTACAGGCTAATCTGAATTCCCCAGATAAGCCTCCACAGCTCAGGCGGCAGAGCAGGGAATCAAACCTGGTTCCTCCAGATTAGATACACGAGCTCTTAACCTCCTATGTTACTGCTGCTCCACAGTGGGGATCACTTACTCCCAAGTTAGTATGCCTAGGATTGCAGCAATAATGTATCACTGATTTCAGTAGGAAAATTAAGTATGAACTCAGGTCTATCCCATTGAAATCAATGAGGTTTGATTTTAATGTATTTACTTCATTTATACCTTGTTTTTCTCTCCAACAGGAACACGATACAGCTTACTTTTGGCATGGGTATGGCCAGAAACATAGAGGAACAGTTGCTGAACTTGATCAGAAAGATGGCCTCTCAGGGAAGCAGGCCAAGAAGAGTCTAGAGTCCCAGAACAGAATAGCCTTGACCACCAGTAAGAAGATAGAGTGGCAAAGATCAAATGGCTTAGTGTATATTAGAAGATATCATCAGATCCCAGAAGCTAAGCAAGATCATCCCTGGTTAGAATTTGGATGGGCAACCTCCAGGGTCTACCAGGGCATGGCGTGCAGGCACACAACTGGCACAGCATCCCTGAACCAACTCTTGCCTTGAAAACCCTGTGGGATTACCATAAATCAGCTGTAACTGGACAGCATCAAAACAGAAAAAAAGAGAGAGGGGGAAATTAGAAGACATCTAACCCACTATCAATAGATACAAATGGTTGAGACCCAAGTGTTGTAGTGTCTAAGAATTTCAAGATCACCCACAGTCACAGACATGAAAATGTGATTCAGAATAGAATAGAATAGAATAGAATCTTTATTGGCCAAGTGTGATTGGACACACAAGGAATTTGTCTCCGGTGCATATGCTCTCAGTGTACATAAAAGAAAATACATTTGTCAAGAATCATAAGGTACAGCACTTAATGATTGTCATATAGGTCTAGTAAGCAATCAGGAAACAATCAATAGTAATAAAAACATAAAATGTAAAATCATAAAATAAAATGAACAATGTCAGCACAGGCTATAGCCTCATACAGTCATAATTGGGATGATGGGTAAATAGGAATGATGAAAAAAAAGTAGTTACAGTAATATATAATGTAATAAAATATAATACAAATAGCTTTGACATTATCGAGGGAATTATTTGTTTAACAGAGTGATGGCATCTCGGGAAAAAACTGTTCTTATAGTCTAGTTGTCTTGGTGTGCAGTGCTCTGTAGCCACGTTTAGAGGGTAAGAGTTTGAAACATAGGTTTTATGTCCAGGATGCGAGGGGTCAGTAAAATATTTTCACAGCCAGCCCTTTTGGGACCCGCAGTATATATGGGGTCCCTCAATGGAAGGCGGTGGTTAGCAGCAATTATTTTTCTGCAGTTCTAGAATTATTCTCTGAAGTCTCGAAGGCCATCTTGTTGGGTTGCAGAACCAAACCACACAGTTATAGAGGTGGTGCAGATGACAGACTCAATGATTCCTCTGTAGAACTGTATCAGCAGCTCCCTTGGCAGTTTGAGCTTCCTGAGCTTGGCTTGTTAACATTCTTTGTTGTTTTTAATGACATTTTGATGATATTAGGGTGTCCACTTTAGGTCAGGCGAGATATGATGGAGCCTAGAAATTTCAAAGCAGATCTCCTACTGTTGGATACCAGGTTGTTGTCTAGGGTATCTGTGTGAGAGGAGGTAGGATGGGAGGGTTTCTCCTGAAATCTACCACCATTTCTCACGGTTTTAAGTGTGTGTTCAGTTCTAGATTGTTCCAGTGGCACCACGAGGGCTAGTTGTTCAAACTCCGCCTGTATCAGGTTTCATCGTTGTCTCGAATGAGACCAATCACATCAAGTTGTGTCATCATCATCTGGTACAATTTCAGCATTTTAACAGATGGATCATTTGAGATGCAAGTCATTGGGTATACAGAGAGAAGAGAAGTGGGTGGTGCAAATTACACAGCGGGGACCCTGTGCTCATTTTACAGGTGTCTGCATGTAATTTTCTAAACCCAGCTTCAATCTAGCTGCTCCCTGTATCTGTTCAGGAAGCTTCTGTGATCCAATTTCTACAGACATGCTCAGGTACTGCTAGCTGATTTAGTTTGGCTAGAGAGAATGTCCGGTCTGATAAGTATTGAATGCTGGAATTCTAAAGTCAACAAAGAGGACCCTTACGCGGGTCACGTTAAGATGCTGTAGGATATAGTTTAAGCCTTAACCAGCATATCGGCAAATCCTATTTGCCGGTATACAAATTGCAAAGGTTAACAGTGGATCCGTGATGGTTTCAAATGGTACATCCCATCATGCCAAGTTTTTACCTTCTAGATGTTGAAACGTTATAGTCGTTAAGTTCAACAGATGGAGGCTGTGGCTTTTTGGGAGGATGATGGAGGCCCCGTTGAGAAGCAGGAAAAGGAACATAGCATCCTGGTGATTTGTTAAAAGATTTGGTGAAAGATGGGGGAGCCAAGTTGGACATACAGACTTAGGCAAAGAAAGGGTGTCTTGTCTAGACCTGGTATCAGAATTATCAACAGAATAGAATCTTTATTATTAAGTGTGATTGGACACACAAGGAATTTGTCCTTTCCAGTGCATGTATATAAGTGCAGCATAAGAAAATGCATTTTGTCCAAGAATCATAAGGTACAACTGCCCTTAATGAGTTGTTCAACACATAGGTCTAGTAAAGGCAATCAGGAAACAATCAATAGTAATAAAAGCTTATAAATGCTTAAAATCATAAAGGCAGGCTGGGAACAATGTAAGCTGGAGCTATAGTCATGCAGGTCATAGAATTGGGAGATGGGTAAATAGGAATGATGAAAAAAAAGTAGTTACAGTAATTATACTTAATAAAATATAATGTGAAATGAGGTTTGAGCATTATCGAAGGAATTACTTCTTTAACAGAGTGATGGCATTCGGGACAAAACTGTTCTTATGTCCCAAGTTTACCATGCTTTGGTGTTTGGTGCTCTGTGTGGCATGCTTAGAGGAGTAGAAGTTTCAGAAACATAGGTTTTATCATCCAGGATACGAGGGGTCCAGTAAATATTTCACAGCCAACACTTTTGGGACCAAGTACAAATGGGGTCCCTCAATGGAAAGACAGGTTAGCAACAATTATTTTTCTACCCAGTTCTAGAATTATTCTCACAAGTGTCGAAGTCTTGTTGCAGTTGAGACTAATTCCTAGGTATAGGGTTGCAGACCAGTTTCAATGTGATTCCTCTAATAGAACTGTGTCACAGCATCCTTGACTTGGTTGAGAGCTTCCTGAGCTTGGCATGAAAGAACATTCTTTGTTGTACTTTTTAATGACATTTTTGATGTTAGGGTGTGTTTGAGTCCTTGAGATGTAATTAGGAGCCTAGGAATTTCAAAGGATCTCTACTATTGGATGCATGTTTAATCTAGTATTGTGAGAGGAGAATTGAGATGGGAGGGTTTATACAGAAATCTACCATTTTCTACAGTTTTAAGTGTGTGTTGGTTCACAAGTTGTTCCAATTAGCACCACGAACTAGTTGTTCAAACTCCTCCCGTCTGCCTTCATCAGGACATAGTGTCTCGAATAGGATCAATCACTTTCTGTGTCATCTTACAATTTCAGCATTTTAACAGATGGATCATTTGAGATGCAAGTCATTGGTATACAGAGAGAAGAGAAGTGGTGAAAATTACACAGCCTTGGGGGACCTGTGCTCATTATTACAGGTGTGCGATGTAATTTTTTCTAAACACACCTGTTGTTTCCTGTATCTATTCAGGAAACTTGTCAGATGCTACTTAGAAATAACTATAGGTGCTGCTAGCTGATTTAGTTTGGTTAAAGAGAATATCGATTCTGATGAATTATTGAATGCTGAATTCGAAATTCAACAGCAAGAGGACCCTTACGCGGGTCTTTACGCATTCAAGATGCTGTAGGATATAGTTTAAGCCATATTAACCAGCATCATCGGCAAATCCTATTTTGCCTCGGGTATACAAATTGCAAAGGTTAACAGTGGATCCGGTGGATGGTTTCAAATGGTACATCACCAGCTCATGCCAAGTTTTCTATACCTTCTAGATGTTGAAACGTCTATAGTCGTTAAGTTCAACAGATGGAAGGCTGTGGCTTTTTGGGAGGATGATGGAGGCCCCGTTGAGAAGCTAGGAAAAGGAACATAGCACATCTCTGGTGATTTGTTAAAAGACTTTGGTGAAAGATGGGGGAGCCAAGTTGGACATACACGTACTTTAGGCAAAGAAAGGGTGTTATCTTGTCTGGGCCTGGTATCACATATCATTATTATTTTTAAGCAGGCTTTGTTAAGATCAAATAGGTTAGGCTGACCCAGCAAGTTTCTATGGCAAAGCAGGGATTTGAACTGGGGTCTCCCAGACCCTAGTCTAACACTCTAAATACTACACTGCACTGGCGCTCTTTAAGGGGAAAAATGCCTGAAGCTTGCCTACCATGTTAACACCTTCTGGTGCATAAATTCCACATCAACAACAAAATGAAGGAGGGAAAGCCATTTGATTGAAGCAACAAATTCTTTTGTTGACTCATGAGTGCAGTTAAATTAATTCTGAAGGTTGTGGATCTGTTGCAAAATGTAGGCATCTTAATTGGATCATAGCTAGCAAGATCTGCTTTGAATTTCTAATCAGATTGCAGTTCACCTTTTGATAGGAGAAATACCTGAAGATGACTGGACACTTCATTAGCCCCCCTTAATTGGGGTCTTCATTAGCCACCCTTAATTGACTACCAGCACTGTAGTACATTTTAACCATCAATGCATTATTCTCACTACACACTAGAATAAGCTGATAAACAGATTACTGTTTATAGAATTCCAACTCTGCTTTGTATCCTAGATCTAGTATCCTAGATCTAGATGTATCCCCTCCCCTTTCCTCCCCTCCCTTGCATGCCACCCCTCCCTTGCATGCCACCCTTCACTCCCTCCCCTTCCCTAGCATGCCACCCCTCCTTCCCCTCTCCCTTGCTTCACTAGGGTGGGTGACCAGGTCCCAGATACTTAGACCCCCTCCCCTTTCCTCCCTTCCCTTGCATGCCACCCGTCACTCCCTCCCCTTCCCTTGCATTCCACCCCTCCCTTCGCTAGGGTGGGCCAAGTCAAAATGCCAGGCCCCCTCCCCTCCCCTTTCCTCCCCTCCCTTGCATGCCACCCTTCACTCCCTCCCCTTCACTTGCATGCCACCCCTCCTTCCCCTCTCCCTTGCTCCACTAGGGTGGGTGACCAGGTCCAGATGCCAGGCCCCCTCCCCTTTCCTCCCTTCCCTTGCATGCCACCCGTCACTCTCTCCCCTTCCCTTGCATGCCACCCCTCCCTCCCCTCCCTTTGCTAGGGTGGGCCAGGGCCAGATGCTAGCCTTGTTTTCCCTCCCTCCCTTTTCAGCCTTGTTTTCAAAATGGGTGGATTGGAACAGTTAATCATATATCTACACTTTTCATCAGGGCTCCTGAACCCAAGGCGAACTGCTCAGTTTCCAAAGAGGGGACGGTGAAAAAAAAACCCAGGAACTCTGGGTCAGTGGGAAACCTGGCCATTTGGCCATCCTGCCAAGGGGATCTGATGAATAGGACGAATCCATCTGATGGATGGGCATCATAAAACGTGATGAGGGAGAGCAATACAAGGGCTACCTGCCCTGAGATCCCATTGGCAGAAGGCAGATCAGTCCCCACAAGGGGCAACATTCCTTTAAATCTAAGCAGCAGAAGTGTTAAAAGATGAAACCTTCATTTGTTTGGATTCTGAACTGTTCATGGAGATGTCAAGACAGGGGGAGGTATTTGCTCCATCTGATGATGTAACTTGGTCAGATATATGTTTTCTTTTATTTCCTTAGATTCTGTATTCTCCTATGCTGCCTATATCCATGCATGTTTGATTTTTAGTAATAAAGTTTCTTCCCTGTTTAAGAAGAAGAAAAACAGTTTGAAATTATGCCTTCCCTTTCTCTCCTATAAGAAGACTCAAGGAGGCGTACAAATTCATTTCCCTTCCTCTCCCCACAACAGACACCTTGTGAGGTAGAAAAGAGACTGTGGCCTCTTCCGCACATGCAGAAACATGTATTTTCAATCCACTTTCAGTGCACTTTGCAGCTGGGTTTTACTGTGTGGAATAGCAAAATCCACTTGCAAATAATTGTGAAAATGGACTGAAAGCGCATTATTCTGCATGTGCGGAAGGGGTCTGTGCCTGAAATCCCACCTACATGCTGAGAGCACTCATACACTCTGAGTACATGCATGGGGGGAGCTAAGATGATTGGAAGCTCTGCCTTTTGTACTTGCTTAAAGGCAGCCTTACCAGTATACCCCAAGGTGCTGGTTACTGAGAGGCTGGGGTTTATATCTTGGTGTGGTGACAAGAAGCAGACGCATGTTTTCACAAGCAGGCAAACATGCAACACACAACTGAGAACACAGAGACCCAATGAGGGAATGTGACAACTACTGCCACTATTACTTCTAGCAGTAGTAGCAGTAGTAGCAACAGCAGTAGTGCTATTAGTATTATTTTCACATAATCACTGACAGCAATATAGCATGGTATAGTGGTTAATATGGAGAACCAGATTTGATTCCCCACTTCTCCACATGAAGCCTGCGGGTGTCTTGGGCTACTCACAGTTCTCTCAAAACTCTCAAAACCCCATCTACCTCACAAGATGTCTGCTGTGGGGACAGGAAGGGAAAGGAGTTTGTAAGACCCTTTGAATCTCCTTACAGGAGAGAAAAGTGGGGTTTAAAAGCAACTGTTGTTCATTTTATAGGGTTTTTTAAAAGTATTTTAATCATACTATGTAGCCATACATTTAAAAACAACCCTGGTGAAGTATTACTGTTCCACCATCAACACTGTAGAATGCTGAGAGTGAAAGAAGCCTGCGTGTTAACAGATGACCTCATTGCTTGACAGAGTGTTCAGTGGCCTGTTCACACAGCTGTCAGGAAGGAGCCAGCAAGGAAGGAACATAAGTGTCATGACATCATATTCAAATGTGCAAGAAATCCTTGCCACATAGAATGATCCCCAGATG
Source organism: Sphaerodactylus townsendi (assembly GCF_021028975.2). NCBI lineage: Eukaryota > Metazoa > Chordata > Lepidosauria > Squamata > Sphaerodactylidae > Sphaerodactylus > Sphaerodactylus townsendi. Next base: position 117,913,822 of record NC_059429.1, on the reverse strand, counting down.
TCTTGGCCCAGTAACGGACTTAAGAGGCAAGAGGTATAGTCAATCAAGTTATTTAGCTGAAGCACCAGTTTCAAGAGGCAGAAGCAAAGAGCACAAAAGGTGTCCAAGTTTTAAAGAAGTTTACAAAGTCATAAAGTCAGCATCATCATAATATCTTCAGTGAGGTCTCTCCTACATATTCTCTCATGTGAAGCCCACTTCATACAATGCAAATTCCAAAAGATGCCCCTTAGTACCTCCCCTGGGTGGAGATTTTATAATATAATAAATATAATAAATATAATATCATATTATATCATATTATATTATAATAAATATAATATAATATAATATAATATAATATAATATAATATAATATAATATAATATAATATAATATAATATAATATAATATAATGAAGCCTAGGTCAAGCCAAGGTGCCAACCTGACACCATGTGATACATTATTCTGGAATCTGGGTGATGTTTTGAAAAACAACAACAATATGTGGTTCTCATCCTTCAAATGCATTTCAAAGCTTCCTTGGCATTTATTGTTACAACTGGGAGGAATGTGATGGGCGACAGAATGTCTGTCAGTTACTCAAGGTAGCCTTGAGTGAGAATATTCGCATCTTGAGTCCCAGGCCAGGTTTTGCAAGGTTGCTATGCTAACTGAGCGGGCATTGCATAGTTTTATGGCTGTGCTCGATGAAGCCATCTGATTTTAACCAGAGCACCTAGCTGACAGAAAAGGAAAGACTGAAGACAGAGTTTAGAGCCATTTAACCTAAGCGTTGCTACAATTGTTTCATATGGCTGTTTTCCGATAAACATTTATACCAGAACACCTGAGAAATGGTCCTGAGCTGGACATCACAGAAGGTGCTGAGCTGTGAATACACAGAACACTGCCTTCTACTGAGTCAGACCACTGGTCTATTGAGGTCTGTAGTGTCTGCCCTGACTGGCTCTCTAGTGGTTCTCTCGATAGAACCTCAGGCAGAGGTTTTGCATATCACGAGCCACTACCTGATACCATGAACTGGAGATGCTGAAGACTGAACCTGATTCCTGCTTCATGGAAAGCAGATGTTCTGCTCCTGAGACATGGCCCCACCCCATGTTCCAGTGTTCACAGGAATTCCAAAAGGAATGCTGACCAGTCCTGGTGGACCTCGTTGCCCTATCTGCACTGACATTAACTGTGCACTGAAGGGGAAAATCAGCAGGCCAGTAGCTTTCAGGGGGAAGCTGTCAGCTGCTATGGAGCTTTTTGCTGAGGAACGCTCAGTACGTTTCCAAGAAACCTCAGGATCATCATTTGACAGCCGGTGGTGTCGTGTGCTAATGAACATGAGCTGGCAAGTCCTCATGTTCAACTCCGAAATCAGTCATAACCTTTCTAAGGAAGATTATTCCAATGCATTTTTGACAGCAGTTGCTGTGCTGCCATTTAAAGGGTCTGTTTAATCCTTTCCCTTATGGCATATTTTTCTCCACCAAAATTTGTCACCACATCCAGGATGCTTTTGTCTTCACTAGAGAAAACTTATTCATGTATTCCCTTCCCTCACTTGACTAGGAGCTCCGTGACGCAGAGTGGTAAGCTGCAGCACGGCAGTCAAAACTCTGATCATGATCTCAATTTGATCCTGGCAGAAGTCAAGTTCAGGTAGTTGGCTCAAGGTTGACCCAGCTTTCCAACCATCTGAGGTAAGTAAAATGAGTACCCAGATTGCTAGGGGTAAAGTGTAGATGACTTCGGAAGACAATGGCAAGACCACCCTGTAAACAAAGCGCGCCTAGTAAATGGTGCGATGTAACGTCACCCCATGGGTTGGTAATGATTTGGTGTTTGGTGCTTTACCTTTTTAAAAACATGACTAAAAAAATGTATGGGCATATGTGGGTGGGTATGGGAGAGTGATTTTTAGCAGGGAAATGTCACAAGAACTAAACACCCCCTCCCACAGATATTTACCCTACACATCATGCTTTAAACTGAAGACCCCAGAGACAGATTTCTTGTTTGTTTTTAAACATCAAACAGAATCATGAAACAATCCATTAGTATATAGTTCTGGGCTAAGTGGCTGTAGCCACCTATCCCTAGCTTTAGACTGCAAGATGGAACAATAATTATACTGACCTACCTAACAGGGTTACCAATAGGATTAAGGTATGGCAGATCTATGTATTGAAACCTGGAATTCCTACAACCATAAAAGGCAGGGAGGGAGGGTAAAGATGGGCTCCATTTCAGGAGAAAAGGAAATCTCTTGGCAGGGCTCTCTGCAAATTAGACTGCATTCCACAGTGGGCTCACCTTATGACCTTCACTTAGCAATGAACCACCCATCCGGCCCTGACTCAAAGCAGATACTTTTCATTTCACTGAATCACCAACTTCCTTTCCTGCAGTGAGCAAAACTTTCTCAAATTTCCTTAGTACTCTTGAGCCCCTGCCCTGATTCTACTAAATTAGAAATGCATGGCTGAGACTGTGCTTTGGAACGTTAAGCAAGTTTAAGCCATCGGTGGGTGGGATGGCCAGTTCTGCCCTGGGAAAAGTAAAATTCTATTTTATGATGTGTTTTATGGAAGACACTTGTCAAATTTTGGCACATGGAAACAACTCTCTGAATAAAGTAGTGATTTTTAGGTGAAAAAGAGACGGATACATTTTTTTCTCTAAACAAAAGTCCAGTGGCACCTTATTCTGCTATGACTAACAAGGTTTCAACTTCATAATACAAGAGGCACCCATAAGAACATAAGAACAAGCCAGCTGGATCAGACCAAAGTCCATCTAGTCCAGCTCTCTGCTACTCGCAGTGGCCCACCAGGTGCCTTGGGGAGCTCACATGTAGGATGTGAACGCAATGGCCTTCTGCGGCTGTTGCTCCCGATCACCTGGTCTGTTGAGGCATTTGCAATCTCAGATCAAGGAGGATCAAGATTGGTAGCCATAAATCGACTTCTCCTCCATAAATCTGTCCAAGCCCCTTTTAAAGCTATCCAGGTTAGTGGCCATCACTACCTCCTGTGGCAGCATATTCCAAACACCAATCACACGTTGCGTGAAGAAGTGTTTCCTTTTATTAGTCCTAATTCTTCCCCCCAGCATTTTCAATGGATGCCCCCTGGTTCTAGTATTGTGAGAAAGAGAGAAAAATTTCTCTCTGTCAACATTTTCTACCCCATGCATAATTTTGTAGACTTCAATAATATCCCCCCTCAACCGCCTCCTCTCCAAACTAAAGAGTCCCAAATGCTGCAGCCTCTCCTCATAGGGAAGGTGCTCCAGTCCCTCAATCATCCTTGTTGCCCTTTGTATAGAAGATAGTAATCTTCAGATGTTATATTCACACATTCCCAAAGTACAAGAATCAAAGCCAGTACTCTGCCAGTAATCTAAGACCTCTCAATAAAATATGTTTACATGTTTCATTGCATCTGCTACTTATTCCACCTATTCCTCCAGGGAAGAAAAAAATGCAGCTCAACAAAAACATGGAGTTTCTCTAACCAAAACCACAGATTTCCTCTAACCAAAAGTACAGCTACAAAATCCCTGTTTTTCTTAGAAGGGCTCAAAAAAGCTACTGGAGAACTCTAAGGGTCTACTTAGTGGTTAGTTGGGAGTGGGAATATCCATTTCCAGTCAAGCAAACCTCCAAAAATGGCTTCTCGATGTAGCCAGAAAGTTTTTAAAAGAAACGAAAAAATCTATTTTAGGGATGTGGTGGACTATGGCCTGGGAAAATTCAAAATAGATTCAGTCAAGAACTTCAAGATCCAGCTTTCTCAGGGGTTACTTACCCTATGACCTCAAAAGTTGGGCCTAGCTGAGATTCAAGTCAGTATGTTTTTCAAGAACAGCTCTGTACCACTAAAATATAGCCCAAAATAACTCCAGTCCTAACTATACATGGCATGGTATCTGATTACTGTTACTTAAGCTCCACAACATTCAGATCTTATATTACTTTAGTATGGTGCACAGGTTTAGAGAACTGGAGAACTAAAACATGCACATGCAGCTTGCTGGATGACCTTGGGATAGTCACAGTTCTCTCAGAACTCACCTACCTCATGAAGGCTCTTTCTGCATAGACACTTTAAAACATTTTGAGGAAGGAAATGAAATATTCCTCTGAGGAGTTCTGCATTGGTTCCACCACCACCACCACCCCCCGCAAAAAATGTTTTATTTGTAGCCTCAAACCATTTTTGTGAATCCCCTTTTAAAATTATTCTGAAAAGTTTTCTGAAAATTATTCTGAAAAGTTTTCTGAAAATTATTCTGAAAAGTTTTCTGAAAATTATTCTGAAAAGTTTTCTGAAAATTATTCTGAAAAGTTTTCTGAAAATTATTCTGAAAAGTTTTAAAATCATTTTTAAAATGGCTTCATTTGCTGAATGGTCCTTCATTTCCCATGCTTCTCCGCCTTCCCTGTGGGCATTTCCCCACTCAGCATGATTCCCCCCTATGCCGTGCGCTGCTCTCAGTGCGCGGCATCCCTGGCGCGCGCCCGGGCGTCCCCACGACGCAAGCGCGGGGTCATCAAAAGGCACCCTTTGCAAGAGCACCAGGGATGCCGCCTGCTGAGGGGGTGCCACAGCGGCAGCGTTGGGGCGGCTGTGCTGTCGCCGCCCCTCTCGTGGGGAGTGCTGGGGGACCCTGCCCTACTCTCCTCAAGTAGCGAGGGGCTTAAGGTAAGTGGGGAAAGGCCCTGTATTTCCTCATCAGTGCCAGGGAATCACAGCATGAGACTTCAAGATATAGAAACACTGATTTATCAACACACTGGGGAGTGGGGGGAGAGAGAAAAACAGAAACGGCAGCCAGGAATTGTTTCAGATGGGTGAATGTGAACAAAAATTGTGTTATTTGGGGAATCCAAAACATGTTATAAACGTTTTAGGAGACTTGTGCAGAAACAGTCATGGTGTCTGTTGTGTGGAGAGGAAGGGAGGGAATTTGTAAGCTACTTTGAGACTCCTTACAGTTGAAATAATCATGGTATAAATCCAAACTCTTCCTCTTCAAACTAGATAAAGATAGGTATAGCCATGGGACTCTTGGAGTTATATAATCATTTCCACTCTTAGAATGATAAGAAACAACTCCTAAGCGACATATTATCGAATGCTTTCACAGCCAGAATCACTAGGATGTTTCTGGGTTGTATGGCCATGTTCCAGTGGTATTTTCTCCTGATGTTTCGCCTGCATCCGTGGCTGCCAGATGCAGGCAAAACATCAGGAGAAAATACCACTGGAATATGGCCATACAACCCAGAACACCCAGAACATCCTCCTAAGCAATAATTTGCTCCTTATTGCTCTCTACCTGACTTACATTATTAATTTTTAGAAGGTTGGTTGTAGCCTGGTAGAACATATTATGAGATTAGCCTCCATTAATAGTGATTAATTAAGTAGATAGTTCAATCTAACAGTAAACAGGAGTAACATCTGCAATTATTTAATCTATACATACTTGCTGAAAGGAGTGATATTCCTGGCTTGTAGTACAAGTTTTTGCTCAGCTCTCCCCCCCCCCCCCAAGATATTGGGGACCTTAAATTTGACTGCTGGACTAGAAGGGTTCTGACGTGGATCCACTAGTTCTGAGAAATGCTAGAATAGTAAGTGTGTGAGAGCCATAAGATCTCAGTAGCTGACCTCCGTACCTTCTCCCTTTATATTTTTTTATTTTCTCTTTCTTCTTGTTAGTTTCTTTTTCTTTTTAAAAAATTATTTATGACTTATTTTTGCTTTTTTATCTTTAACTTCTTTCTGTTGATATATTTAACTACCAGGGCACTTGTGTTTCGCTATGCATACTTCATCACAGGCTCTCTATGAATTTCGTGGTGACATTCAACATACTTCTTTACAGCCTGTTTGTGCACTTTGGGGTGTCATGCAGCATATTTCCTCACAGCCTGTCTGTGGACTGATGGGTTTCGCATATTTTGCAGCAGTTTCCTGTAGTTGTCTTTTTCTAATGCAATGTGTTATTGCTCTCTTTCACCTGGTGGGCTCCAAAAGATGTCATGTGGAAGCAGCTGTTGTATTTTTGGGATGCATAAAAGAAGTGTTCTGCAATTTGGATGCTGATGAGTGAGAAGACTGTGAAGAGGTTCAGGGTAGGGTTGAAGGGCAGGGAGCTGGACTGTACCGCCACTGCAGCACATTCCTGGGGACTCATCCCAACTGCTTCCAGAGCATGACACCAAGCACAGGGAATTGATCGGAGGCCGAGAGCAATAAACTTGTCTCCACAGTAAGCAATCTGATGTCCATATGTTTAGTAGTCCAAGGTGATAGTGTGGTTTGTAATCTGTTTTGATAGTATTTGGCTGTAGCAGTGTTGTTAACGTGAGGGTGGGTGGAGGAGTACTTTTTCACAGCCTGTCTGTTAACTTCGGGGTGACATTCAGCATACTTTTTTGCAGCCTGTTTGTGAACTTTGGGGTGACATGCATCATATTTCCTCACAGCCTGTCTGTGGACTGATGGGTTTGTTTTCAAATAGGTTCACGTGCATTGTGGAGGGTAGTAGTAGAGTGCAGTTGGTGAAGGACATGAAGCTGGTGGTGTTGAACTGTCACTCTTAGAATGTTTGTGCAGCATGTCTGTGGACTGAGCGGTTGGTTTGCCCTTAGAATGTTCGCGCAGATGGCCAGAGATGAGCAGTGAAAACAGTAAATAGGTAATAAATTGAGTGAAAGTGAATATTTTGGGAAATCCTTTCTTAGTGAGCACCTGGAGTATGTAAGGAACAGGTATGCCAAATTTCATGTGTGTGGCTTTGGCGGTTTTTGAGTTCTGTGCATGAGTCAGTCAGTGAGTGGTATTTCGCATTTATAGATATAGATTGGTAAAATAACTTTTTAAAAAAAAATACATATATTAATATCACAAGAGAGAATTGTAGCAGAAAATCCTAATTATTTCCAACTAAAATTTTAAAATTCTCTTCATTAAAGTAAAAAAAAAATCTCTAAAGAGTAGCTGGTACTGCTGCCCTTTACATTACTGAAGGGTTTTTTTTTAAAAAAAATTCTTAATAATGTTTGACTTTCCCCTATCATTTCCTAATTAAATTACCTCAGTACAGCCATGAGGAAGATTCCCAAGCTTGTCTGGAAAGCTTTCGTACGGATGAAGTGTAAATCTACAAGGGACTCCCTCATAAAATGTGCCATCCCATTTCACATTTACCAATTTGACAAGAAACGTAATTAATCCAGGAGGAAGACTTTGAAAACTCATTGAGTAGCATACTTGCTAAGAAGTAAACACAAGTCCCAAAACTGGTTTGCAGCAAAATAGAAAAGGGTTTTACATTTCCCAATTCTTTCTCTAGTGCTTTCATCGAGAGCATGAGGCCATTCGAGTTCATTCTAATGAGCATGATTTAGCAAAACCCAGATTCTTAGTGGAAGATAGTGCTACTGTGTAGCAATCAAGAATATCCCCATTTCCAAATAAACAGCAGTTTTCATTGAGGGCCACGCTCAATGCTACCTTTAGGTCCATTTTATGGTTTGGGCATTTATTCATCTAGAAAATTCATACGGCACCTATCTAGAAACTGGCTTGAGGTGACTGAGGCTGGTCCTACACAGAGTTCTTGTTCCATGCCCTCCAAACTTCAGCAGTTTTTTAAAGGGTGTCTGTAAGGTAGTGTTTAGAGTGGCTACAGCAATTAGAATATTGGGCTGGGATCTGGGAGGCCCAGGTCTGAATCCTCACTGTCTACTGCTCATGAGGAGCAGTGGGGAATCGAACACAGTTCTCCAGATTACAGCCTGCTATGCTGAACCACCACACCACACTGGCTCTCAGATAATGGTAAAGTAAGAAAGGGAAGTCAAGGAGAGCATTACTAGATGTATTAGGATAAACAACAAGAATTTCTTTAAACACACCAGAAGCAAAAAAACCAAACAAACCCATCACTCAATCTGTCAGACCGTTAGATGACAGAAGTATGAAATGATTTTTCCTTAGTCTCCCATGTCTATAATATGCACAGTGCCCCAATAAACTCTTTAATCTGTTTCAGTTCTGCGAGTCTGTAGGTTCCCCTCCTAGCAGTCATTTGTGATACTGCTCATATAACTTTCAGTTTCTGTTCTTACTTTCACCCAAACTTGCGAGAGCATTGAGATCCATCTTTGGAGGGGTTTATATATACATTCTACTTTCAAGAAAGCTCTTCCCTCACAATCAGGAATCTGTCAGTACTCAAATTCCCAGAACAACTGGGCTTGCAATCAGAATCCATTAACATTAATGGATGCTTTTCCTCATTATATTATACAAGTTGGACTGCAGTCCTAGGACACAAACATCAACAGTCACTAGTTCTTGGCATACTTCTTATTTTCCAGTTCCTGTATCAGTATCAGGACCGTCTGCACCATATCTGCCTGGTGCTAAGTTCAGAGATGAAAACAGAAAAGAGAGTGTCATCGCATCCTTTTGCAAAAGCTGTTGCCTAAATACCTAGCCTTTAAAGAAATGGCTGTTGTGAGTTTTCTGGTCTGTGTGGCCGTGGTCTGGTAGTTTTACTCCTAACATTTTGCCCACATCTATGGCTGGCATCTTCAGAGCTATGTCATGGTATATTACCTATATAGTAATGCATCAGTTATCATAATACATAACACATGTACAGCTTAGATTGCAACATGAAAACACGACTTTTAGTCTCATAAATAATGGCCAACCATTCCAATAGACAGGAGCCATTTTGTCTAAAAAAGACTCGGTTGTATAGTGGTTAGACTGTCAAACTAGGAAAAACATGGCCAAACACCATTTCGGGAATTAGCCCATAGAACATGCAAGGCAGAGCTCCTATACAATGATACTGAGAGTGAGGCAATTTAAAGGATTGGTGAGTGGAGCGAGTGGGTGGGGTCTGGTATTACACAAGAGGTTCATCAAGTCTTGATATGTTTGCTTAATAGACCTACCTCAGATCTCAGTGTAAAGTTTGGTTCTGCATTTTTCTTCTGTTTTCCTTGACGAGAAGTAGAATGTTTGTACTAGTGGCTCCTCCCTGTGGTTTTTGTTTGCCATTCCGCCTCACGAGACTCATGGTTTACAGCAGAACCTTTCCCATTATATGATGGGTTATTGGTCTCTCTCTCTCTCTCTCTCTCTCTCTCTCTCTCTCTCTCTCTTACTGTTTATTGGCTATCCACAATGGACTGTAATATTACATTTGTTTTAATTTTATTATGTTTGTATGTTTGTGAAGGTGCTTAGATTTCGGAAAGTGAATAGTAGCCACTTGGCATGAGGGAAATAGGAAGGTACATAAGAATATATAGGTAGCCATGCTGGATCAGACAAGGATCTTGTTTCCAGCATTAACCAGTCAGATGCTGTAAGGAAGACAACTGTCCACTGGCAATAGCTCTTACCTGCTGAGGGCCTCACTTCAGAATTCAGAAGTCTCATTCAGATATCATAACTGTTGTTCTCCATAAATTGTCCTCCATATCTCCTGTTTAAAGCCATCAAAACTAATAATTATCACCACACCAGATAGCCATGAGTTCCACAAGTCAACTATTAATTGAGCGAATCAGCACATAACTGGAGAGGAGCTATGGCTCAGTGATCGAGCACCTGTCTGGTATGTTGAAGGATCGGGGTTCAGTCCTTCAGGCATCTTCAGTTGAATGGAGCTGATAATAGGTGGTATGAAGGACCACTACGAGATAGATTCAAGATGCCACTAAGAGTATACAATGCTCTCCTAGATCTGGTTCAGCATAAGGAAGCTTCACACCTGGCAAATAAGTGAAGCACTCCTTTTGTCTGTTATAAATCGTAGTTTGTGGTGACCCCAAGTTCTAGTATTATGAAAGAGTCAGTAAAAGTTTATCTCTGATCCACTTTTCCACACAGCCCTTAGTTTTGTAGGTCTCTCTCATGACACACCTCATTTGCCTTTCTCAATTAAAAGTATTTAAAAATAAAAATGAATAAAAATCACTCAGTACACACACAAGCCTTTATTGGTATATAAAATCACTCAGTATGAAAACTGAGAAGATTAAAATCAAGAAAACTGAGAAGATTAAAATCAAGAATTCAAACACTGCAAAGGAAGTCTCCAATTAAAGGGATTATCTTTTTTTCCCTTAAAAATGTTAATAGTTTTCTGGTATTATACCCTGTTCTACATAGAGACCTAAGTAAAACTGTAATTTCATCCGCCATTTTCCCCTGCCCCCCCCCCTTCATGTGCTCCACTCCCCCACACCTTTTGTTATCTAGTCAGACCAGGCTGCCATGAGTGGGGACATGAAACGGCAGGGGGGGGGGGGCAGGAGGAAATGGCGGATGAAGTTACAGTTTTATTTGAGTCATTGGCCCCTTCTGCACATGCAAAATAATGCATTTTCACACCACTTTCACAACTGTTTGCAAGTGGATTTTGCTATTCTGCACAGCTTCAAGGAGCATTGAAAGCAGTTTGAAAGTGCATTATTCTGCATGTGCAGAATGAGCCATTATGTGGAACAAGTAGAGTAAACATGAGTCCTAAGCAACTTGACAGAACTTAATATACACACACATATTTTAGCAAACAGCCTGTCCTTAAAATAATTCAATACTGCCATCTGCTGCCTAAACATGTCATGACAATTATGTACCCTGCCCTTGGTTGGTGTCTATCAGCAATCTGATGATACAGAGAAATATGAATTAATTGGAATAGTATTTTTATTGGACAGTTTATTTGTTTGAATAAATTGCAATATACAATTGTGCAATAATAACATAATAAATGTCATCGTTACAATATTATCAACCATTACAGCAAAGAATCAAGCCAATCTGCAAATTCCAAGTCCATCCAAACTAATCAGGTTTCCAGAGACAAAATATCACCAGCAGCATCCTTCAGGGCTGCTGAGAGAGGAAGGAGGCTAAGGAACATTTGTCCTGCTGATGGAAATTGCTTACATCAGCAGAGATTAGCTGTAGGATCCAAGACATGATACTTCCAATAAGTTCCAAATACTGGAGCCACCAGTTTAATAAAGCTGTACTGTAGATACCTTCCATGTCCTGGACATCATGTGTATGGAGGCAATCCCTCAGGTACTTTGGACACAAGTCATTTAGAGTGATAAATGTCAAAAGCCAGCATTTTGGACTAGGCCCAGAAACAATCTGGAAACAACCGATTGATTGGTGTTCATTACACTAATTTCCCTATTAAATCCCAGGTGCCACAGTTTGCTTTTCTTTTCTTTTTTTGAACTTTTGGGACAGTGTTCAGTAGTCTAATCTTGATTTTACCAAAATATGTGTGCAATCAGGTTTGTTTTCTTCAGAAAAAACCACATCAAGTTCCACAGTGAGTCAAGGCATTCAAGATACTGTAGAGCGGATTCCCCCCTCCCCCCTGGAATTAGATAGCAAGGAAGATATTACTTTCTCTCTCTAAATCTCCAGATGATGTCTGCCAGCAATTTTAAAGTAAACATTAAACACCATGGATGGCAAGAGATAACCTGGTGGCACCTCTCTGGCTAATGACCATGCAAGGAGAAAAGGTTTTCCAGGACTACAGCCTGAAACCTGCCTATCAGGAAGGGTAGGGACCACCGTAAAACAGTGCCTCCAAAATATTTTCCAACCAGGTAGCTCAGATGGATACCATGTTTGATGGCAACGAAAGATGCTGGCAGACCCAGAATAACCAGCAAGAATGCACAGCCTCTTTTGGCTGACCATCATAGGATAATGGCCTTTCCTGCACACACCATTTGTGACATTTCCAGCCTGGAAATAACATTTTCCTCTGTGGAGTTAGACACCCTCCCTCCCTCCCTCCCACACACGCACACACATACACACACACTTTCATTTCGGAAATGTTTCCAAGACACTTTTTCTCTGTTGTTTCTGAAAAAGCTTTTACGAGGGTGTATTTTTAAAAAAACGTTTCCAAGCAGGCTTCCCTTGTGGGGTGGCGACACTTGAAATGTTTTATCTTTCTTGCTCAAAAGTCTGGCCGTTTTCAACTCGCCGGTGCCACTGCCCAACTTCTACCTCCGTGCCTTGTCCACCATTTTTTTTTTTTTGCATCCCTCACATCACTGGGTTTTCTTTTCTGTTTTGGGTGGATCAATAAAGCTTCAATTAAACCAATCTACAAAGCATCGAATCAGTGGATCAAAGAAGCATCATTCCAGCAAATAAAATAAATAAACAAATGAAAACATTACAGCAGCCATAAAATGTTTTGAGGGGGTGAGTGTGGACAAACATCACTGTAAAGGGTGGGGCCAAAAACGTTTTCGAAAAATTCTAAGTGACTTGGACAGAAAAGGGCAATGATCAAGGCAGTTTTCAGCCGACAGAGGGCTGGTGTGGCATAGTGGTTACAGTGTAAGACTAGGGCTCATTTCGCACATGCAGAATAATGCACTTTCAAACTGCTTTCAGTGCTCTTTGAAGCTGTGCGGAATAGCAAAATCCACTTGCAAACAGTTGTGAAAGTGGTTTGAAAACGCATTATTTTGCGTGTGCGGAAGGGGCCCAAAGATGAGTGGGTTCAAATCCCTCACTCAACCATGGGAGCCTGCCAGGTGAGTTTGGGCCTATCTCATACCCTAATCTACTGTCACAAGGTTGTTGATGTGATGATTGGGTGGAAGATGAAGGAAGATGTGAAATAACGCTTTGGGACCCTTGTGTTCGCTTCCAACTCTATGAGGGAGAAAATGGGACATAATTTTTTTTTTAAATCCCAAACCAGAAACAAGACTGGGTATGGATTGAATAGAAAGCTTGTATGCCTCATGCCTCCAAGTATTTTGTCTCCATCTTCAAATTATGCTGACTGAAAGCTGGTAGAAATTGAAAAATAAATCAAGGAAAGCTTGCAAAATATTATACAGTATTAGCAGTATATTTTATCCTCACTGATCACTAAGCAAAGGCCATTATTATTATAATAAGTCATTAATGTCCATTGACCTTTCCCACGGAGATTAGTCTAAATCATGACAATGAGAGAGACATGTTCTGTTTATTCTCTGTCCGAGCAACCAGGAGCAAAAGGTATCTCTGGCAGGCAGTGGAGATTGAGCCAGGCTGAGCAGCATAGAGCTAGAAAGCAGGGAGGCATCTAGGATTAGCTGGAGCTGGAGCCAGCAGAGGCTAGAGCTCAATTGAAGGCTTATAGAGGCAGATGATAACCTCATCTCTTCCTGTTTTTGGAGTCCTAATAAGGCTGCATCCTATTTTCAGATAATTCAAGCTAGATGCTCCCTCTCAAATGCTTAGATTTAGAAGAGTTTGGATTTATAACCCCCTTTCCCAACCATAAGGAATCTCGGTGGCTTAAAAACTCCTTCCTTTCCTCTCCCCAGAACAGACACCTTGTGAGGTCGGTGGGGCTGAGAGAGTTCTGAAAGGACTGTGACTGTCCCAAGGTCACCCAACAGGCTTCATGTGCAGGTGTGAGGAAACAAATCTGTCCACTAGATAAGGGTTCGTCACTCATGTGGAGTAGTAGGGAATCAAACTTGGTTCTTTAGATTAGAGTAATCCATTTTTAACCACTACACCCTGTTGGCTGTCATCCCACACCAAGATAATTGTTGCTAGTGTTATAGCACTACTAAATATTTTTAAGTAATTGCAGCAGCTGTCAAGGCACTGCCTGGAGACTGCAATTAAGAAGAGAAATTGTGTTGGTTACAAAATAGTAAAAACATAAATATAAAAAGCCCAAAACAAATGAAAATTGAGACTCCAACGGAGAAAACACAAGACTAACAGGTTGAGGATGGTGATGACACTTGGGAGCACTGTTATAACTGCAGGGATATTTATTGCACCATATTTGACTACTCCACCTTGCTACAGCTAGCAATAGCTGCAAGTAATGTCATCCACAGGTGATGAAGGACATCTAAACTGGAAGCTGAGTGAATAGCAGGGTGTGGTGGAAGAGAATAAGCAGGTGGCATCAAGTGACAGTGTCACACTATGGCCTTCAGTGATCAGCTGAGATTCCTTCTGACGCAGAGAAAAGAAGCATGAGAATAAGAGTTGGTGAAGTGAATGGAGACTAGGATCTAATCTCTGGAACCAGCAGAGAGGAGTAGCAGCAGAAGAGACTTGGCCAGGAAGAGCAGAGTGACCTGCTGGTGTTCATTTTGGCAGCTCTTCTACCAAAAGCCACAGCACAAAACAGTGTATTTTAACTTAGAAAGGGTTATACCTCTCTTTTCTCCTTGTAAGGCTGCTGAATGTGGAAGGTGGGGCTTAACAGGGGTTAACAGAGTTCATCTCTTGTTCCTCTTTGTCCTGAGAGGTGGGGCTTTTGTCCTGAGAGGTGGGTCTTTAGTTCAGTCTCTGGAACCAGCAGAGAGGAGTAGCAGCAGAAGAGACTTGGCCAGGAAGAGCAGAGTGACCTGCTGGTGTTCATTTTGGAGGGCTCTTCTCAAAGCCACAGCTTTTTAAAACAGTGTATTTGCTAACTAGGGGTTTATCCTCTTTCTTTCCTTGTAAGGCTGCTGGAATCTGGAAGGTGAGGCTTAACGAGGGAGTTAACAAGGGGTTTCATCTCTTGTTCCCTCTTTGTCCCTGAGAGGTGGGGCTTTTGTCCTGAGGAGGTGGGGAGCTTTTAGTTCAGTCTCTCTGGAACCAGTGGCGCGATGCCCGTAATTTTTTGTTTGTTTTTAAATTGGTAAGGACATATTTGACAGATAGTACATGCAGATAGCTCCAGGGGGGGGCAGTGACTAAAAGCTTAATATTTAAATATCTAAACAAAATCAGATATGAAGGCAGAAAGCCAGCAGGGGATGGGAGGGCTTTCCAGTGTTTTTGCTACTGAGTGTCATGCATGTATGACTATCTGCCACTAGTACACGAGAAGTCGTGGGTGTGCCCTTGCTGCAATGAGCTCCTGGCACTCCAAGGAACGTGTGCGTTCTCTTGAAGCCAAAGAGTGGCGAACCTGGAGAAGCTAAGAAAGAGAGAGGCAGAGAGGGGTGACTTGAGGAGCCGAGGAGCTTTCTAGAGGACCTAACAGCTGGCGAGTCCCACTCCCAAGGTGACATCTCTTCGAGATGTCATGGAGGCCATGAAGGCCTTAGGGATGTGGAGGGTGCCAGTCTGAGGTGGGGGAAGATATATGCTCCCATAGATGGGATCCCACTTCCTTAACTGGTGATCAGCTATCACCTCTACACTGAGGATACCCCTCGGGGGAGGTGGGGGGCTCCTTGTAAGTGGGTGATTTGATCATTAGAAATGTAAGAGAGTTGGGTTTGTGAGAGGCGTGATGACCGCATGGTGACTTGCCTGCCTGGTCTGTGCGAAAGGAGTTCGCGGATGTCATGCTTACGTCTAGATAGGCTGTTTAGACAGTGCTGAGAGGTGGAGTCATGCAGTTGTGGTCCCACATTGGCACCAACGACGATTGGGAAATGTAGCCGGGAGGGTTCTGGAAGCTAAATTTAGGCTGCTAGGAAGCAGGTTGAAGTCAGGACCTCCAAAGGTGGCATTCTCGAGAAATGCTACCCGTTCCACACGTGCAAGAGGCCGGGAGCTAAACAAAGCGGAAATACAGGGTCTCAATGCGTGGATGAGAGAAAGTGGTGTAAAGGCAGAGGGTTTTCAGATTTGTGTCAGGAACTGAGGGAACCTTTTTGGGACAAGGGTAGGCCCATGTACAAAGCGGGGACGGGCTTCATCTTAACCAAAGAGGAACCAGGCTGCTGGCTCAACATTAAAAAGGTGGCAGAACAGCTTTTAAGAAAGCTGATCGCACACTGGGGAAAGCCCGACCCAAGGAGCTGAGAGTGACCGGTTGAATACAGTATCTATATGGGGATGCAGGAGACAGAGAGAGGGGAGGTTTTTCACAAATCAGCCACATACAAGCGAGGAACATAGCAATGTGCATGTGACAAAGGGAGTTAGATGTACCTACAGGAAACTTGAGCGTAAAAGCACATAAATCCCAGGTTAAGGACAGGGGCAGAAGGGGTATACAGGTGTCTCTATGCTAATAGTAGAAACATTACGACCTAAAAATGGGGGGGAGCTGGAGTACAGAGTTTTGAAGGAGGACTTTGATATAGTGGGCATTACAGGGCATGTGGTGGAATAGGGAGAACCAGTGGGATGCTGTTTTTTACCAGGCTTCAGAGCTCTATAGGAAGGATAGGACAGAGCATTGGGGGGTGGAGTTGCCCTTTTACATCCAAAGAGAGCATAGTATCACATAAAATAAAAGACAATGCAAAGGGGAGCTGGTTCCCCCTACAGGAATCACTGTGGATATCAATGCACCAGGTGTGAAGGACAGTTTAATATTAGGAATATATGTAGTCCCTGACCCAAAGGGTGCACGAGAGGATTACTGAGATGGAAAAAAAAATTAGATTAGAGGCCAACAAAAACAAAAAATGTAGTGGTAATGGGTGATTTTAACTATCCCCATATAAACTGGAAAAATGCATGTTCAGGTCATAGCCAGTAAGGAGAGAGCATTCCTGGATATGCTAAATGACTGTGGCTTAAGAGCAGATGGTTGTGGAACCAACCAGGGGAGAGAGTGATCCTAGATCCTAATTCTATGTGGGACCCAGGACCTGGTGCAGGAAGTCCAGTGTTGTTAGAGCCGATAGGGAACAAGCGACCACAATGCTGTCAGATTCAGTATCTCAGCATGTCACGAACAAGTGCTTAACTACTAATGTAGTTACACATTCGCCTTCAGAAAGGAAATTTCTCAAAGATGAGGGGGGATAGTCGCGCAGGAAGCTGAAAGGGAAAATCAAGAGAGTCAAAACTGTCCAGGATGCTTGGAGGTTATTTAAAAACACAGTCATAAAAAGCTCAGCTGGAATGTGTTCCCACAGGTTAGAAAAGGCAGCACCCCAGTCAAAAGAAAGCCACCATAGTTAACAAGAGAGGTTGAGGAAATTATCAAGAAAAAAGAAAATGTCTTTTAGAAAATGGAAGTCAGTTTGGCTGATGAAAGAATATGAGGAGGGAGACACAAATGGTGGCAAAAGAGAGAAGCTAAGTTAGCTGTAAGGGGAGGCAAAAAAGGATTATGAAGGCACGCATGGCCTTGAACATCAAGAGACCAGCAACAAACAGTTCTTCAAGTACATCAAAAGCAGGAAGCCAGCAAAGGGAAGCGGTAGGCCCGTTAGGCGTGACAAAGGAACAAAGAGGTGAAATTGCTAAAAGATGGCAGGAGATTGCAGAGAAGCTGAATGAATTCTTTGCATCTGTCTTCACCCAAAGAGGAGGTGAGGAACATTCCTGCACCTGAACCAAGCTTCTGTAGGAGGCCGAATCCGAGGAACTAGCTGGCGAAGATGAGTGGTAGACAAAGGAAGAAGTTCTGGCAGCCATTGATAAACTAAATGTTGCAAATCCCCTGGCCCAGATTGCATTCACCCAAAGGAGTTCTTAAAGAGCTCAGAAGCATGAAATTGCCGGATGTTCTCACTTTAATGTACAACTTATCCCACTGAAATCCAGGCTCTATCCCTGAAGACTGGAAGATGGCCAATGTCACACACCAATCTTTAAAGAAAGGGTCTAGGGGGGACCTGAGGAAATTACAGGCCAGTCAGTTTTGACATCTGTTCCTGGTAGAGAATTAGTAGAATCTATCATTAAAGATAAAATTATAAAACATGTAGAAAAGCGAAGACCTGCTGAGAAAGAGTCAGCATGAAGCTTTTTTGCCAGGAAGAGCACAAATCCTGTCTTACAAAACTTACTAGAGTTCTTTGAGGGTGTAAACAGGCATGTGGACAGGAGAGGAGGGTGAACCCGGTGGACATTGTCTACTTGGCAAAAAAAGTTTCAAAGGCTTTTGACAAAGTTCCTCACACCAGAGACTGTTGAGAAAACTCAGCAATGTGGAAAGGGAATAAGAGGGGAAGTCCTCCTATGGATTAAAAACTGGTTGAGAAACAAGAAACAAAGAGTGGGTGTAAATGGGAAGTTCTCACAATGGAGAGATGTCGGGAATGGTGTCCCCCAAGGATCCGTTTTGGGACCAGTGCTCTCTTTTAACCTATTCATAAATGACCTGGAAGTAGGGAATTACTTGGGTAGCGTGGTGGCCAAGTTTGCAGATGATACCAAATTATGTAGGGTGGTGAGAACCACAAAAGGATTGCGAAGAGCTCCAAGCGGACCTTGATAAATTAGGTAGAGTAGGTAGGCTCCAGAAAGTGGCAAATGCAAGTTCAATGTAGCAAAATGTAAAGTGATGCACATAGGGGCAAAAAAAATCAAACTTCACATACACGCTTCTGAGGGTCCTAGTGCTATCAGTCACAGACCAGGAAAGGGATTTAAGCGTCTTAGTGCAGTGATAGTTCCATGGGATATGTCAACTCAATGCATGGCAGCTGTGAAAAAGGAACAAACTCTATGCTGGGGATAATTGAGAGAAAGGAGTTGATAATAAAACTGCAAAAGATTGTCTTGCCCATATATAAAAGCAGTGAGATGAGACCGCACCGGAGTACTGTCCGTCAGTTTCTGGTGGTGCATCTCAAAAAAGGATATTGAGGGAGATAGAAAAAAGTGCAGAGAAGGGCATACAAGGATGACTGAGGGACTGGAGCACCTTCCCTATGAGGAGAGGCTGCAGCATTTGGGACTCTTTAGTTTGGAGAGGAGGAGGCTGAGGGGGGATATGATTGAAGTCTACAAAATTATGCATGGGGTAGAAAATGTTGACAGAGAGAAATTTTTCTCTCTTTCTCACAATACTAGAACCAGGGGCATTCATTGAAAATGCTGGGGGGAAGAATTAGGACTAATAATAAAAGGAAACACTTCTTCAGCATAGCGTGTGATGGTGGTGTTTGGAATATGCTGCCACAGGAGGTGGTGATGGCCACTAACCTGGATAGCTTTAAAAGGGGCTGGGAAAGATTTATGGAGGAGAAGTCGATTTATGGCTACCAATCTTGATCCTCTTTGATCTGAGATTGCAAATGCCTTAACAGACCAGGTGATCGGGAGCAACAGCCGCAGAAGGCCATTGTGTTCACATCCTACATGTGAGCTCCCCAAGGCACCTGGTGGGCCACTGCGAGTAGCAGAGAGCTGGACTAGATGGACTTTGGTCTGATCCAGCTGGCTTGTTCTTATGTTCTTATGTTCTTAAGTGACTTGGAGGTCTGAGTCTGAATCCCCACTTCTACCATAGAAACTCACTGTGTGACCTTGGTCCCATCACATTCTCTCACCTGAGCAGTGGCGTTCCTACCTAGGGACAGGGGGTACCCTATGTCCCCGGGCGCCCCCCATTTGGTCACGTGGGGGGGGGGGCGCCAACATTTCAGGGTCATTTGTGTGTTTTTAAATTTTTAAAGTGTTCTTTCACATTCTGGCCTGAAGGGGGCGCATTTTAAGGCAAGTGGCACCAAAATTTCAGGGTATCATCCAGAGACTGCCCTGATGATACCACCCAAATTTGGAGATTTTTGGTTCAGGGGCAGCAAAGTTACGGACCCCCAAAGGGGGTGCCCCCATCCCCATTGTTTTCAATGGGAGCTAACCTGAGGATGGGGGGCTACTACCCATTTTGAGGGACCTGGCACTTTGGTCCCCCTGAACTATAACTTCTCACCAAACTTGGGTGGCATCATAATAATAGTTAACAGATGATACCCTGAAATTCTGATGCCACTAGCTTTAAAAATACACCCCTTCCAGGCACCCCAAGAAATTTGCCCAAGATTCTTAGTTTTGCAGTGACTTTGCTCCATTTTAGCCAATGGGGAATTTCTGAGTGTGTAGGCAGGCTGCACATTTTTGAAGATAGAGGCACGAGACTTTCAGGGTGGCTCCAGGAGGGCCTCCTGGTAATAGCACCCAGGTTTGGAGACCTTTGCTTCTGGGGGTTCAATTGTATGGGCCCCCAAAAGGCTTATTTTGTTTCCCCACTCCTGCACATGAAAGCCTGTGGGCTGAGTTCTCTCAGAACTCTCTCAACTTCCCCCCCCCCACTGCAGAAGCAAAGCTCACCAAGCTTGGATGCTATTACCAGGAGGCCTCTTGGAGCCACCTTGAAAGTGTGGTGCCTCTATCTTCAAAAATGTGCAGCCTGCCTCAGAAATTCCTCATTAGCTACAATGGAGCAAAGTCACTGCAAAACAAAGAATCTTGGGCAAATTTCTTGGGGTGCCTGGAAGGGATTTATTTTTAAAGCTAGTGACACCAATATTTCAGGGTATCATCTGTTAACTATTCTTATGATGCCACCCAAATTTGGTGAAGTTAGGTTCAGGAGGACCAAAGTTATGGTCCCTCAAATGGGTAGCCCCCATCTCAGGTTAGCTCCCATTGAAAACAATGAGGATGGGGGCATTCCATTTGGGCGTCCATAACTTTGCTCCCCCTGAACCAAACATCACCAAACTTGGGTGGTATCATCAGGTCAGTCTCTGGATGATGCCCTGAAATTATGGTGCTGCTAGCTTTAAAAATGTGCTCCCTGCAGGCCAAAAAAAACACCAAAAATACCCCCCAAAAGCCCAAATACCTTGCATTCGCATTTGTTCATATTTGGGCAGGACAAAATCGAACAATTTTTGTCCGAATGTGCCCAAATTTGCCCAGATTCCAGCCAAATCTGCTATATGTTACATCTGAATCTCCAACCCTCAAAAGTGATGCTGTTTCAGGGTGGGGGAGAATCCACCTCCCAAACAGCATCACTTTTAATTTTGTTTTAACCCGGGGACCCCAGATTCTCCCTTTAAAGTAGATTTAAAAGAAGAATCTGAGCTCCCTAGTTTAAACACCATTGAAAATGATGCAGTTTAGGGGTGGATTCCACTGGAGATGATGCTGACATTTGTTTGGTAAATGTTTTGCTGGGGGTGATTTGTGAGAGATTTACATGCTTAATACCCACTTGCACTGGTTTGGAGTTGTTTCTCAGGCTAACAACCTACCTCATAGGGTTGTTGTGATTAGGAAATTAGGAAAAGAGTTGGTGGGGAGAGAGCCATGTATATTTTGATGGAAGTGGGAGGTGTTTTGTGAGCTGGTACAAAAAATCATTGTTTGGTCATGGTGGGGGAGGGTGGCTGCCCATACGCTTGGAAGCCAAACTCAGGAGTTTTGTCCCGAGGCCCGGTTTGCACCTAAGTAAGCCCTGCACTTGAGTAAGTGGGTTATAGATCAAATCAAGCCACTGAACCCTCCTTTAACACTAAAATGGGGCTGTTGTATTTTGATTACATCACAAGAAGACACGAGTCACTGAAAAAGGCAATAATCCCAGGAAAAGTTGAAAGTAGCAGGAAAAGAGGAAGCGTGAGACGCATGGATACCAACATGAGATGAATGGATTCTATAAAGGAAGCCATAGCCCGCAGTGTGCAAGACCTGACAAAGGCTGTTAAAGGTAGGGAGTTTTAGAGGTCATTAATTCACAGAGCTGCCGTAAGTCAGAAGTGACTTGACAGCCCAGGACACAAATACAACATATAGAAGATGGAGCAGAATTTTTAGTAATTCAAAATATTGCAGCCAAGGCAGGAAGTTTATAAGAACACTAGCGGTACCCGGCCACGTGTTGCTGTGGGTTATTGTAGTGAAATGGGAAAGGAACAGTAGCAGCAAATCAATTGCAGAGGCCAGCAGTATGTGCGCATGGAAGTCCCATCACAGCAAACCATGTTTCAAAGGAGATCAGTCTAGACATGAAACAGTTGTTTATTCTGTCAACTGGGTTTTCTTTATGTTTCAAACCAAAGGGGAGAAAGAGAGGAAGACGGAGGGAGGAGAAGCGTGGATGAAAATGGTGTGTGAAATCAGCGGCAGAGGAGGAGAATCAATTTTATCTCAGCTTCGCAGCAAACTGTATTAATGAAGTGAAATGTTTGGCATAGTATTGCAATCAATGGGACATATTTGGTGGCAATGCAAAACAGCGCATACAGGGGACCGATTGTGCTTCTGACATGCCTGCCTCACCCACCTCCCCTGCCATCCACACAATGGTTTTCTGTTTTCGTTTTGGTTCTGGCACAGCACCGTCTATTTTTTCTGGAAGCTCCCACACATGAAGAAATAGCTGTTTTCAATTTTGTCATTCTTCTAAACGTTATCCTAATTAAAAAAAATACTAATGGCATATTTTCCTTTTTATTGCTTTAGGAAACCTATCGTTTTGGCGGATTGGCTCTCATAAGAGCCAGTTTATGGCAGTGGATTGAAGGTTTGTCACAGGTTATGAATAAATTATTATAACTTAAAAACTAATGCTTGGATCCTAAGACACATGAGCAGAGTCATCCATGAGAAAGGCTGCTTTCCTCTCCCCCTCCCCTTCCTGTATTTTGTGTCCTCCAAAATGTCCTTGTGTGGGTCAGTGGACACCCGCTGGAACAGGGAAACTGGGGCAAAATAGAAGTCTGAAGCATGAGGGAAGAAATGGCAAAAGATCCCCACTGTAATTTTCCTTGTCTGAAATGTGGGCCAGAAGTATCCCAAATAAATAACTATTTCTCTGATTTTTTCCATTCATTTCTTTTAAACTCATTGAGCCACAAAGGCTGGCTGGCTATGTCTGTATGAAAAGGAAGATTGCAACCCCTTGTTCCTTCCAGCAAATTTTCTCATCTGCTTACCTGTTCAGACGTTAAACCCTGATGTTTCCAAATTGTTCTCTAATGTCACCCATTGCTGGTAACATCTGATCATGTGGCTAGCTCACGTCATGTGACTTACTTCCACGCCACTCTTTGTGATCTACAGACACAATCACAGAGACAATACCTTTGCTGCCACTGATACAAAGCATGATGGTTTATTTTTTCGATTTCTTTATATTCCGCTTTTCTCCCTCAGAAGGCCCAAAATTAATTCATCACATAATTATCTCTTTTTCCACTTTTATCCTCACAAAAACAACCCTGTGGGCTAGGTCAGGTTGAGGGACTGTGAGAAATACACAAACTCCCCTGGCAAACTTCTGCGGCATGGATGGCATTTGAACCTCGTTGTTTAAGTCGTGGTCCTCGGTGTTATGGCAACTTTCATTATGCGTTAGAATATTCCATTACTTGACATGTGAGATTATGGCACCACCTTCAGTTTTAACTCTTGTGGATCTAAACATTAATTCCTCACTTAGGTGAACAGGCAGATGACAGATAAGATGGAAGCAAACAGAAGGCTTGTTAAGTAAACACTGAGTTAAACCACAGTGTTTAAATAGTGTTACTAATTTTCCCATTAAACAATTGTTCTTTTTTAGAGCACCCACCCTTCATGTCAGTACTAGATCAGCCACATTTTTAAACGAGCTGTAATTCATCTTCAAACTACAAATATCTTCTGGACATAAGAAATTGCCTTACTGGACCAAGGATCCATCTTATTAAGTGTTTGGTTTTTGATGATAGCCAAAGAGATTATCCTGAGAAGTTCACACACAGGACATTATAATGTGTTCTCCATTGCATCTCTTCAGCTTTTGGCAATCAGAGATAGCCCAAAGCAGTATCTAGATCAGGGGTCTGCAACCTGCCAATTGGCCATGGTGGCAGGGGCTGATGGGAATTGTAGTCCATGAACATCTGGAGAGCCACAGGTTGCAGACCCCTGATCTAGATCTACTCCATGAGCTTCATTTGTTGCAGAGGCTACCACGCTCTTTCATAGGGGGACCTAGTCCAGGCCTCCCATTTACAGATACACCAGGGAGAATTATCTGCCCCTGAACCCTGTCTCCTGCCCCCAAGAATCTTACAAGGAAGAGGAAAAACTTGTGTCCACATAGGGGCACTCTAGAATTTCCCCTTGTCTCTGTGGTAAAGATGATAAAGACTAGGGCAGGGATGGCCAACCTATGGCGCTCCAGATGTTAGGGTTAGGGTTA
Source organism: Sphaerodactylus townsendi (assembly GCF_021028975.2). Classification (NCBI taxonomy): domain Eukaryota; kingdom Metazoa; phylum Chordata; class Lepidosauria; order Squamata; family Sphaerodactylidae; genus Sphaerodactylus; species Sphaerodactylus townsendi. The sequence goes on along the minus strand of NC_059429.1, from coordinate 117,889,888 downwards.
GAACTTCTCACGATGATCATTTACACACTTGTGGTCTCCTTGTGGTCTCCTTGAGTATACTTTTGCTTCAGGTTGGATTCTTTTCGCTAACTTTTTCTCTTGGCTTTGTTCTCTCTCCTTATGGTCTAGCAAAAAGCAAGATGCTGCTGCAGATCTCTACTGTGCAAGCAAACCAGGACCACGCCTAAGATCTAATTCTTCCATGCATATACAGCTGGATTATAATAAGATTAGACTTCTGTTTCTTCTGCTGCTACAAATGCACGTGAATGGGAATAAGCTTCCATAAAAGTAAGTTCTTATTTCAGTTGCATACTGACTTGAAGACAGGTGACTGTTCATTTGTTCATAGCCCACTTTTCTCCCCAGTGGAAACCCAAAGCAGTTTGCATCATTCTCTTCTGTCTTATCCTCACAACAATCCTGAGAAGTAGTTTAGGCTGAGATTATGGGACTGGCCCAAGGTCACCTTGCAAGCTTTCATGTCAGAGGGAGGAGTCAAACATGGGTTTCCCAGATCATAATCTGACACTTTAACCGCTACTGTACACTGGTTCTTTGAATGTCATTCCACACTCTGGATTGGGAAGGAAGGAAGGAAGGAAGGAAGGAAGGAAGGAAGGAAGGAAGGAAGGAAGGAAGGAAGGAAGGAAGGAAGGAAGGAAGGAAGGAAGGAAGGAAGGAAGGAAGGAAGGAAGGAAGGAAGGAAGGAAGGAAGGAAGGAAGAAAGGAAGGAAGGAAGGAAGGAGGAAGGAAGGAAGGAAGGAAGGAAGGAAGGAGGCAGGCAGGCAGGCAGGCAGGCAGGCAGGCAGGCAGGCTACAGTTCACTGTTTTGAAGATCACTCCCTCAATCCCAGACTAAATAGGGATCTAAGCAGTGGTGGGATCCAAAAATTTTAGTAACAGGTTCCCATGGTGGTGGGATTCAAACTGTGGTGTAGCGCCAATGGGGCTGGGCGGGGCATGACGGCGGCATGGCCGGGCATTCCGGGGCGGGGCATTCCTGGGCGGGGCTGTGGCAAGGATGCAGCCGCTGCATGGAGATCCTTAGGCCGGGGAAAGCGAATGCCACGCAGAAGCAGGCTGCCACCCATGCAGTGCACCTCACTGCTGAAGCTGCTTCAAGTTCTGCGCGCTACTGCTGAGAGGAGGGGCGTAACTAAGGCAAAAATCACGTGGCAAAATCACCAATTAGTAACCCCCTCTCGGCACACACAAATAATTAGTAACCTACTCTCGCGAACCTGTGAGAACCTGCTGGATCCCACCTTTGCTTTATCCGCTACTGTACACTGGTTCTTTGAATGTCATTCCACACTCTCTGGATTGGGAAGGAAGGAAGGAAGGAAGGAAGGAAGGAAGGAAGGAAGGAAGGAAGGAAGGAAGGAAGGAAGGAAGGAAGGAAGGAAGGAAGGAAGGAAGGAAGGAAGGAAGGAAGGAAGGAAGGAAGGAAGGAAGGAAGGAAGGCAGGCAGGCAGGCAGGCAGGCAGGCAGGCAGGCAGGCAGGCAGGCAGGCAGGCAGGCAGGCAGGCTACAGTTCACTGTTTTGAAGATCACTCCCTCAATCCCAGACTAAATAGCGATCTAAGCTAAGTGGTGTGATTCTGCCGGTTCGCACCAATTCGGCAGAACCAGTTGTTAAAACGGTGCTTGTAAACAACCACTTGTTAAATTATTTGAATCCCACCACCGGAACCAGTCAAACTATTTGAATCCCATTACTGGATCCAAGTACTGGTCACAAACCAGGAAGCTCATGTATATTAGTTCAAGGGTATTTTTCGTTGCTTCTACTGAATAGCAAGCATGGTACAGCTGCTTTTTAAACATGGGGGAATCTTAAAAAGCAGTTGGAGGTGCAGTGGGAGTGGATGAGTCAGCTATTGTTTAGAAAAAGAGAACACAAGACCTCACCCGTGCGTGTGCAAAATTCCCCCACCCCACTAGTCTGGAAAATGTCCATTCACTTCCCTAGTGGGAGGGCCAGGAAGCAGTTTCCCAAAGAAAAGTTAATTCTTTTGTATTGCTGATGCTAACTGCAAGCTGGCAGAAAGCAAGGGTGTATTTTCAGTGACTGAGACTCATGAGTCAGGCCAAGATCAAGCCAAATCAGGTGACACAATGAAGAGAAATGTCTACATGAGAAATGCCAAAGCGAGAGAGCAAAATCCTCTGGCAAATAAGGGTAAAGCAGTTCTTCTCCGGAGTAAACACGGCAAGACCTTGAAAGAAGAGATTTTGCTTCTCATAGGGTAGCAAATTATTATCTGCTGGGTGGCCTGCCTCTATGAGCCATTGTCTTGAAGAAGCAGTACAAAGGATTGGGTGTGTACACCAAGATGACCATGCAGCTTTTCTTGCTGTGTTGCCACGGTCATCTCCTCCAGTTCACGTGTTAGTTCATCAGTCGCTGATAATCTTGTTCCCCTTTCCACTTCTGCTGGCAACAAAAAGAGGATCTTTGAGAAGAAAAGGAGGCTCGCTATCTTGAAGGGCACTTCAAATGAGCTTTCATGTATTTATTGTAATAATTTCGTTGTTTTTCCTCTACAAGCTCAGAACAACTCACAGCTTCTAGTTCTAGGCAGTCTCTTATCGGGGCACCACTCAACACAAGAGCATCTCAGTTTTATCAGCCGTGCACTGCTGACCAAATGCAGCTACTTTCCGTACTCTGGGTAGTTTATCCATCGCTCAGCTTTCCTGCGGTTTTCTGTATGCTTTTCTCTCTAATGGGCACCCCACACAAACAAGTACCCTGTCTATTTCCCACCAGGTACCAGCCTTTGACTGGCAACCCTAATGGGTGTATTATAGAGCCCAATTTGCAGACAATGACAATTTGCTCTCATGGGCCAATGTTAACTGAGGGCCAAACTGGATGTTATGGAGCATATCCATGACTGGATCTCTTGGCCTGTATTCATCATCCCCATTTTTTAAAAAAAATCAGTTGTAGAAACGCTCAGTTCAAATGAGAGCTGGGCTGAGGGTTAATTGGTTCCTTAGTCCAGCACTTCTCCAATGCTAAAATTAGCCCCAGTAGGGAAATAAGACAGGTACTGTTTTTACCTGTCTTTTCCCCTACTGATGTTAATTTCAATCTGGAAGAATAATTCAATCCGGAAAATAAAGGAGTTTTTTTTTTAAAAGCCCCCTGATCCCCACAGCATCCCAACTCTAATCCAGGAGGGAGGAATCCAGTACTACAGCATCTCACTCGAACATTAAAATAGACAGACAGAGAAATGGTGGGCATGAATCAGAATCCTCATGATGACCCATACAGTAAAAAAAGAAGATCAATTTCCTGTCCAGGAACAGTGATATATGATATCATCAGGAAGAAATAGCCTTGTTTATGGATTAGCTGAAATAAAAAAACTTAGAACCGTGAACTCTATTTCTGCTCAGGTAATATTGACTGCATCACAACAAACTGAGGATGATCTGTGATGGGCAAAAATAAAGCTTGTTGACGTACCTGTGGTTGCCCCTCCTCACTCTTCTTTTTTGTGCATTCAGCACACCTGACAGCTTTCAGCTTCTCTGGAGCTCTGAATATTAACAGCACAATGTCTGAGGGTGGGGGTGGGAAGACAGAAGGAGACATGCATCATGTAAGATGTCTGTAGGATATTACAGTGCCACCCTTAGCAGAGTGAAGATCAAAGCTGAAAGTGAAAAAATGAGCCTCCATCTCAATGTGAAGAAGACAAACATCATGACGACAGCTAGCATAGATTGGGCCCAAATTAGCATTGACAATGAGGTCATTGAGTGTGTCCAAGACTTCATCTTCCGGGGCTCAAAAATTGACTGTAGTGGAGAAGTAACCCCTGAGATAAAGCGGAGAATAGCATTAGGACGAAGTGCAATGCTGAGCATGGATAAAATTTGGAAAAGCAGAGACATCAGCATCCAAACCAAGCACAGGCTAGTCCAAGCCATCATCTTCCCCATAGCCATGTATGGGTGTGAAAGCTGGACTACAAAGAAAGCCAACAGAAGACGAATAGACATGTTCGAGTTGTGGTGTTGGCGAAAGCTACTACGCATACCATGGACAGCTAGGGTGACGCAGAAGTCTTGAGCTGCATAAAACCAGACACATCACTAGAAGGGAAAATAACCAGGCTCAGACTTACATACTTTGGTCATGTGATGGCATCAAATTCTCTAGAAAAATCTATGATGCTCGGATTGGCAGTGGCAGGAGAAGACCTGGATGCCAAAGAATACAATGTCTAGATACCATAAAAGCTGATACAGGCATGACCATCAATCAGCTGAAGGAAGCAGTACTTAATCGAAAAATGTGGAAAGAGCTTGCATATTGGGTCTCCAAGGGTCATGAATGACTGAATGGATAACATCATCATCATCATCAAGATGGGGTTGCCAACCTACATGTAAATGGGGTCTGGAGTTCTCTCAGAATTGCAACTGATCTCCAGACTGCACAGATGAGTTCCCTTGGAGAAAATTCTGCTTTGGAGGATGGACTCTATAATATCCCCCCACCCTCCATAAGCCCTGCCCTCCCCAGACACCATCTCCCAAATCTGTACAAATTTCCCTACCCAGAACTGGCAACACTATTTAAGCCAAATGATTTTCAAGTTCTCAGAATGATGTAATTCTACTTAGAATGGTGCTGCTCCCTGGTTTCAAATTGTAGCTCTAGCATGCTGGGAAGAAATAAACAAAGAAAAATGGGATGCGTGCTTTGAAAATACAAAATCCAGTTGGTGCACGGGATACGTACTCCCTTTAAAAGCCTGAGTGGGGGAAAAAATGGGGTCATCTTTTTATCAAAGATGCTGGAAATAAATTTTAATTGGGGTACAAGGTAGCAAGTCAGTAGGAGTCAAACTGGGTTGCGTTGTTTTGTGTTGTGATGAAAACCCACAAATAAAGTATTTTCACGGATTCTTTCTCATCCAGTTGATAAATCCCATGCTGAAAAAAATCCAGCATGAGTTCAGATCTGATTTTTGGCTCTCTTTAAATTGCTGGGTTTTTTGGGGGGGTGACCCCCCCCCCCGAAAAACACCAACAGCTTTTGCTGAATGCATACCCCTGATGGCAAATGGCTATTTATGGACCCACCTTTTCTGAATGTGTCTAATTTCTGATTAAAGCCACCCACGTGAATTCTACAAATAGTTATGATGAACATAAAAGCATCAGTAGAGTCATGCTGGATCAGACCCAAGGCCTATCAGGTCCTGCATTCTGTTCATTCAATGTCTGACCAGATGTCTCGAAGGAAGATCACAAACAGCAACAGCATCCTGGCACTGTTTCTTCTGCTGGAAACACCTGAAGAGCTACTTGCTTTTGTTCATCTTGAACTGATAAATGTCACTGAATGCTCCAGGCGTCTAGCATTTGTGCACTGTAAAACAAATAAGCATAAGCATTTTATTGTCATTGTGCACGCACAACGAAATTTACAGCAGCATTCCTCGATGCACACAATTTCAGACTCATACATCATCCTCACTTTCCCCTTCCTCCACCCATCCCTACACAGCCCCAAATACATCATAGCCCTCTTTCTGTTTCCACCTAAAGTTTTGATCATTTGACAGTGGAACTCCCTGCTACAGTACACAGTGGTGGTCTTTTGTCTTCCCTTTCAGGTGTCAAATATGGAAGGAGGTCCACTAAAAGGGTGTTTTCTGGTTTCTGTCATTCTTTTGTATGCTCATTTCCTAGTAAGGCCATGTAATTGGCTACACAAACCGTTTGTTTAAAAAAGAACGATTTGTTTTTCAGGAAAATACATTGTGTGCCTTTAACTGAACAGGTTTGGGTTGCCCTGCAAGCCTGGTAGGGAAAATAGTTTAGCAGGGCAGTTGAGTGTCACAAACCCCGCCCTGTCAGTGTGTTTCCACTTTAGCGTTTGCGAGGTTTCATTCTGAAGATTGCCCCAGGCGAAGTAAGGCACCTGCTGACCTCTGGGAAGGGTTATATTCAGACATCTGCCTGAAAAGCTTAGACTTTCCAGCCTGTTGGCTGAACATCTCCACCAGGTAAGCGATTCTCTCATTTTTATTTGCTTCTTTCTCCGTTAACTAAAAATAAAATCAGGGGGGTGCTGTTTTATTTTTCCCAGCTCCTTTCTTTCCTTCTTCACTGTCCTCTGCTCTTAGTCTCTTGGAAAGCTATGTAGGCTGAACCTTTAGAGGAACTCTCTGCCAACTTCTGCTATTGCAAAACAGAGTGGAGTTTGTTTGCTTGCCAATGTGGCTAGTGGGTCTGCTAATCCTCTTTGCTGGAGGTTGGTACCTCTGAGCTGAATGCAAAATACGCCACAAGGCAATGCAGAGCTTTTCCTACCAAACTGAGATCTCTGGTAAGAGATAGGGCCAGCTCAAAGGCATAAGTTACCCACCCAAGAGGAACCAGGGAAGCAATAGGATCTTCAGCTGTTGGGTGCAACTGTCGAATTGTTCAAGCTGGGACAACAGAGAACAAATGCATATTTAAATAAATATCAGATTTGCAGCAAACAGGAATATCAGTAATTAAATCCCCTTCCTCTGGGGTGAAAACTAACAGAAGAAGAGCTCATGGAGATCTGGAAAAAACGGGGCCTCAGTTCTGGAAGAGGGCAGCTTGAACATATTATGCAAGCCCCTATATGGCCTCCCTCTGAACCCAGTGTGTTGTCAATGGGGACCAATCTCACTTCTTTCTCACAACAACCCTGAGAGGAAAGTAATGCTGATAGGGTAAATGTGACTGGCTCAAAATCATTTGAACCCTGATCTACTCATTTGAGCACCCCAAAATGCTAACCGTTACCCCATTCAGTCTCTCCACAGGGCAGTGGGTAGTCCGATCGGAAAGACTCTGTTGGAAACACACTGTCCTATCTTCCAGCAAAGTGGTTTTAATCTCCCTCATCAGGTTTCTGTAAGAGTACTGCAGGGCTGGAGCAAGGGAGAACTGCACCCCTACCCTGCTCCAGAACACCCCTGGAACACCTCAGAATGCCACACCCATGCACTGGCACACACCCGGTGTGTTGTGCACCCCCTTATCCCCTTGGCGCTACGCCACTGGAGTACTGTATATGTTGTCCTGAACTCCTTGGAAGAAAGGCAGGATAAAATGCAATGGGAACACCAGCCCCTAATTTGGAAATGGTTTCCATAGTGCTTTAAGTGCATATGTTCATCTCACTAATTTACCCAACAGTCCTGTGAGGTAGACCACCAGTGTTCCAATTTTACAAAGTGAAGCTGAAGAGAAGAAGGCACGGCGTACTAAACAAAGCCAGTCCAGACTGACATCCATTCCGTAGTAGGAAACACCAATGCGGATTACATGGATGGCATGCACCATTAATTCATTGGACTGGGCAATTCCTGGAGATTTGGAGTTGGGGCTCAGAGAGAGCAGGGTTTGGGCAAAGTCTTTAAACCATCGATTCTATTCTCCAAAGTAGTCATTTTTTTTTCCTCAAGGGAACTGATTTCTGAAGTCTAGGGATCAGTTGTAATTCTAAGGCCCCTTCCGCACAACAAATGTATCGTGGGTTGCATTCAAGCTAAAGTAACTCATTTTCCAGTTTTCGCATTCACATGCATCCGTGCAGTCTGCGATTGGAGCCCACGGAAACAATCCGGGTTGCTATCATGCCTTCTCACGAGATGAGTCTCTTTTTAAAAAAATTACTTTCCACCGATGCACCGATGAACCCCCACAGCCGTGCTGACGTCTCACTATGTGACCATCTTCACCTGCGTGGCTATGCAAATGTAAGCCATGATTTATTTATTTTTTAAGGAAAAGGGGGGTGAATAAAGCGCCTCCTACCCGGCTGTTCACTCGCAAGTGGCTGCAACCTGGGATTTTCAAATAGCGCCATTCTCAAAAAAAAAAAACCCCGGTTTATGGGAAATAACACGGGGCAGACTCATTTTAGGGATGGGATTCATGCTGAGTCCCCCCCCCAACCCCCCCCCCCCGGCTTTTTACCATCCTAAGCCCCTATTTATTGACCTGCGCGGAGTGGACCTAAGAGATCTCCAGGCTCTGCTTGAGTCTTTTGCCAACTGAAACCCGGGTGCACTGTGGTTACATTGTGTATGAACAGCTTACACGTTTAATCCTTTGCATCGTATCGAGATATATATATGATTCTTGCCTCTCGTTACTGTTGTGTGAGAAGCAACGCTGAGCAGGGATCTGACCTGAATTAATATCTAAAATGCAAGTCTTCTTCATTCTGTTCATATCAAGTTTACAGCCTGGTTCTGTACACAGTCAGGAAAGGGTTTTAAATAGTGGGACTTGATTTCCTCTCTGGGACAGCTCCGAATGCCCCCTGTGTTGCTCCATTTGGGATGTGATACTCCTGAAGAACAGCACAAAGGGGGAACTGGAAGTCTTCCATGGGAAGAGAGAACAAGTGAAAATGGACTCCCCTTCTGTCCGTGGAAGTCCTGTTTAGGATCTGACCCATCATTATGGGTCAAATACCGTCACTGCAGACGGTATTTCACAAAGTTACACAAACAAAAAGGCCTCTGCCCCATTGAACTTACAATACAAACCTAAGTGGGCAGGGAAAGATAGAGCAGTGAGGCGAAGATAACAAGGGCTGATGGAGAACTGGGGTTGATTCCCCACCCCTCCACATGAAGCCTGCTCATTCATTTGGGGGCAGTTATCTCAGAACTCTCAAACCCTGCGAAGGCAGGCAATGGCAAAACACCTCTCAAACATCTCTTGCTTCGAAAACTCTGCAGGGTCTCCATAGGTTAGTTGTGACTTGACAGCACTTTGCACCGCCACCAACTGCAAGGTGACAGTCTTAACCCTTTCCCCACCTGCCAGAATTCTTTTTTTATTCCCTATCCCTCACCTAAAGCTGCTTTTTCCCTTGTGGAATTCCAATAGGGAGTTGTTCTGCTGAGTATAATGTATTAACTGGCCCATTTAAATTTGAATGCCTGGAATGAGCACTCTGAAGGCAAATGGGAATCCTACAGACTGGAAATATGGTACTAGCTCAGCTGTGCTCCAGTTTGTGTTGCTCAAGGGTGGGTCTTGTTTACTCTGTATGATTCATTCCAGTCCCTACCCTTGGCTGTCAACTCTGAAGCAGGCAAACTCTTTAAAAAAGAAGATAAGACACCCCCCCCCCTTAATCTGTCTCTAGGTTAACAACTTGGCCTCAAGAAAATCAACCTGGTTGGGTTCTGCCCCTTCAACATGCAAGCATCAGAGAATTGAGTTTTTAAACAATTATTATCATTTCTGCAAATCATCACTAGTTCCAGAGTAGACTCTCCTATCTGTAGGATAGACTGTTAAATTGCAAAAATGCGGGGGGAGGAGTATTTCAGAAATCTCTTCCCCACATGTTATGTGTCCTTGGGTAGGTAAATAGGCAGAATCCTTTTTCAAACAGCTGTGGAGAGTGTAACCGGATATTTATTTTAGCAACAGGTAGACATGTGTTCAACATATTTCCCCCGCTGCTTCACATGGCAGAATGTAATCTGACACCTGAGACTTCTGGGTTCCAGACTCATGATCCAATCCTGTTGTTCCTGAATTGTGCAACCAAGCTTCCTCTCTTAATGTGCTTTAGGCATAACAATTAAGCGTATCATACAGGATGTTTGGGTATTGCCATCGCTCAGGCGACTCAAAGGGGTAAAATGCAGCTCTCTGCAAAAATCCAACAAGGGCATGTGACAGAGGCAGGGCTGAATATTTAAAAGCACCCCCCTTCCCATCATGTATAAAGCAGTATATGTGCGGGAGAAGGTGTGGTCACCAGGGGAGAGGGACCTATGTCTCACCCCACCCCATCGTGATTCCCTATCCAGCCAAGTCGAAATGCTGGAAATGAGTCCAGCTGGAAGAAAAGCTGTGCAAAGGGCAAAAATTCAGCATTTCAACCTGCCTGCATCTTTTGCACTGTAAGGAATTTTCTGTCTCTAATATAAACAGACAGATCTGCCAATACAAAATGGAGTTAGAGCTGCACAGGTGATTTACAACAACTGTCTCTCTTGAGTGGTGTCTTTAGCTGCCCCTTTTACAAGCCTAGTCAAATCGATGCTTTCGGGAGCTTGGGTTGACAGCTCCAGATTGGGAAAAAATGTTTTGAGGGTGGAGCCTGAGGGCCTTTCCCCACTTACCTGAAGCCCCGCGCTACTCCCCTCAAGTAGCGCGGGGTCCCCCGGCACTCCCCACGACAGTGGCAGCGACAGCGCCTTGTAGTCCATGCATGACGCTGCTGCTGTCAGCGCCCCCTCAGTCTTGCGCGCCCAGTGCATCCCCTGGCAGCTCTTATGCTTGGAAAACGCTTTTGATGACGCCTATGGGCGCTGTGCTCCAGGAATGCTGTGTGCTGAGAGCAGCGCGAGGCATAGTGGGGATCCTGGTGAGTGGGGAAAAGCCCTGAAAAGGGCACGGTGTAGGAGGAGAGGGATTTCAACGGGGTATAATGCCAGAGAATCCACCTTCCAAAGAGGTCATTTTCTCCAGGTGAACTGATCTCTGTTGCCTGGAAATCAATTGCAACCCCAGGAGATTTCTAGTTACCAATCAGAGGTTGGTAACCCTAGAAACTGCCCCATGCATGTGCATAAACCAATTACAGAGTGCTGATACATAGAGGAAAGGAGAGGAAAAGAGAGGAAAGTTATGGAGGAAAAGCAAGATGGAAATGGGAAAAATACACTCCCGAAGTTTTCTGATCAGAATGGGAACAGACTATTCCAGGGGTAGGGAACCTGCGGCTCGAGAGCCGCATGCGGCTCTTCTGCCCTTGCACTGCGGCTCCACGAGCCACCGGCCCCATCCTTGCCCACCCTGCAGGTAGCAGGGCGGGCGCACCAACTGCCGCCGCGGGCTTCCCCTCTCACCTGCCCCGTTGGAGCGGGGCGGGTGCTTTCCCGGCGGCCGGTGAGGTCGAGCCGCTGGCCCCATCCTTGCCTGCCCTGCAGGCAGCAGGGCGGACGCATCCATGCGCTTCTCAGAATGAGCGGAGTAAAAGGTTAAAAAACCCAATATATACAGTGTTAACTTTATTTTATATGTCAAAAATTATTTGCGGCTCCAAGTGTTTTCTTTTCCCATGGAAAACGGGTCCAAATGGCTCTTTGAGTGTTAAAGGTTCCCTACCCCTGGACTATTCACTAAAAGAAAGGGTGTCCCCTTGTGAAGTTGAATAGAATGTTAACTTTTATTAAATTGTTAGCAGAAAGCCCGTTCTGCGAGGAAAATACAACAGGCTCTAGAAAACTGTTGTTGGTTATTTCTTTCCATTGTTCACTGAAATTATTTCCATTTCTCCCCCCTCACTTTTTTGTGTGTGGCTACCTTCTGGGATTCCAGAAAAATGGGTGCGATCGAGGTAGAATTAAGTAAAATCCAGTGTTGCCCGTTGACATGGCTGTGAGTTAAGGAGGTAGGTAGTTAGATGATGGATACATCATACAGGCAGGTGGCACAGATAGAAAGTTACGATGCCTGTCTATCACCCCTCCTCCCTGGCCTGTCTTGGGCACAACAGTTTTGGTATTTTATGAGTTTATATAGTGTTATTATTTTTATAGTTTCATTCTGCCCCTCTTCCCCTGCAATTTGCCTCTCTTTTCAACTTTCTGCCCTGTTACCCCAGCTATCTTTTTCTGTTCCCCGACCCCAAGTCTCTCTTTCTGCCCACTTAGTCCAGCCCTCTCTTTCTCTCCATGTACCCCAACTCTCTCTGATCCTGGGCACCTTTTCATCGCAAAAAGAACATACCGGTAGTTTTACTCAGCTCTTCCTGCTGATTTCAGCAATATATTGTTTTTCAAAAAAAAATGGGATGGGGGGAGGAGCTGAATTTGTGTCTGCATATCTTCCCATGGGCCTGAGCGGGGAGGAGAAGCAGCCACAACACAGCAAGCTGGACTGTCTTTTCTACTTGGTGGTGGTGGAAGAGAGCATAATCCTACATGCAGGACAGAGCTAGCTCCACCCCACATGCAAGATCACTCTCCCTGCCCCACTTCATGTTTATTGGACATAACTCTCATTGCAAGGACAGCTTCTTCTTTTAATCCAACTGTTCTTGCTTTTAATATCACCATACATAATTTGGGGGGTAACGTGTGGATGACTGCAGAAGGCGATGGCAAATCTGCCTAGAACACATCGTGCTGTGATGTCATCTCATGAGTTAGTAATGACCTGGTTTTTGCACCAGGAACTATCTTTACCTTTACATAAATCTAGAGACATACCTCACTAACTGACTCCCTTATATTACATGGCATGCACTGTATAGTACTCCAGTAATGTACTACTCATGATCTTCATGAGCATCTGGAGGAACCAGGTTTGATTCCCCGCTCTGCCACCTGAGCTGTGGAGGCTTATCTGGGGAATTCAGATTAGCCTGGGCACTCCCACACACGCCAGCTGGGTGACCTTGGGCTAGTCACAGCTTTCCAGAGCTCTCTCAGCCCCACCTACCTCACAGGGTGTTTGTTGTGAGGGGGGAAGTGCAAGAAGATTGTAAGCCCCTTTGAGTCTCCTACAGGAGAGAAAGGGGGGATATAAATCCAAACCTCCTCCTCCTCCTTCTCCTCCTCCTCCTCCTCCTCCTCCTCCTTTTCTTCTTCTTCTTCTTCTTCTTCTTCTTCTTCTTCTTCTTCTTCTTCTTCTTCTTCTTCTTCTTCTTCTTCTTCTTCTTCTTCTCCTTCTTCTCTTTGCATTGTGAATCTATGTTTTCAGTGTTGATTTTATCATACTATAACAATATTCTGAGCCAGTTGAAAAGCAGGGTCGAAACGTTTTAATTAATCAATAATTATTACAGGCTTTAATCCTGTACAGTATAAACATGTTTGCAATGTGGTTCTTTCCCACTTTTGCCCTACTGCCCCCTAAGACCCCTGAAAGATACTGGAACCACATGGCCAAAAACCTGGAAGGCATTAGTGAAAAGGGAGAATCGAGTGAACTCGCTCTCCCATTCATTTTTCATCCAAGCTGCTGCTGCTGGCCCACAAATGTATATATTTAGAAATGTTCTATGCAGCCTCTCCAGGGAACATGCCTGAGGCACCTTACAAAAAAAATCCCAAAATGCATATAGGTTATTAACTAAAGCCCCAGTCTGAGTAACATGCAGCAACTTAAAATCCATGGTTCTCAGTGCTAAAAGCAGACTATAAAAATCAGTCACAATTAAAAGTCTGGCTAGGCCCCGTGCCTAAAAGAGTGTAGTGTAAGCACCAGGGAGTTTCCAGGGGAAAGAAAGGCTACAGATGAGGTGATTGTTTCTGTGGCATTGAATGTAGTTTCTGGAGCACAAACAATACCTAACATGGGGTCTTCAAGGAAGCATGAGGGTTATTAGATGTTTCCATATGCCCTTGGGCAAGCTCAGTGTTTTCTAAGAACCTCATTTCCTGCCAGGATTGTTGAAGGGGTTGGATGAATGGGCCTAAGGGCAAAGGATTTAAAGAAAGTGTCTTTGAGAATGTGCCAGTATCCAAGAGAGGACTGGATATCAAATACTAGCTTAAATATCTGCACCCCTCTCTTTAATGATCTTCTAACGTTAAATTTAGGAAGCATGTGCCATTGTTCTGAGAGAGGTGAACATTGGTATAAATCTAACTGCAAAGCAAAAATAGAAAGAAAAAAAAGGGGGGGGGGGAAATACTGTGCCTAACAAGCCTTTAAGAAAGATATAAAATAAGTCAGTCACTGAAAATGGTGAGTTATGGCACAACACTCAGCAGTTTGCCACATGCAGGATCGCAAAGAGCAATCTTGTGAGCACAATAATATTTTCAGTGTCAACAGCTCCCAGAATCTCCTCAGGTCCCAAACTGACAGTTCTCAAAGACAATTCAAATAGCAAACCAGCTCTACCCCAAAACACTTCAAATGTCAAACTGTAGGCCAAAGCAGACAAATGTAAATAACAAATCCAAGTGAAATCTCAGCAGTTCAACATAGACGAAGAGCTCTGGCATGCTGGCTACATATAAAGACTGTGAGTGGAACAGACCTTCCTCCTGATGCTTCCTTTAGGCAGGTGATACACAAGTCTGATAGGAACACTATCAGAAGTGGGAGAAACTGTAGCAAAGGCAAGATACCTCTTTCTCTCAAAGGCCCCTTCCGCACATGCAAAATAATGCGTTTTCAAACCACTTTCACAACTGTTTGCAAGTGGATTTTGCTATTCCACACAGCTTCAAAGAAAGCAGTTTGAAAGTGCATTATTCTGCATGTGCGGAATGAGCCAAAGTGTTAGTTTCCAGCCACTGGAAAGAGCTAGCTGCCAGGAGTTAAGAAGTCCAAAGATCTTATCAAGTCAAGAGATTTCAGTTAGAGATGTTAGCCTCTTGGTGGGAGCTGGGGATCCCCTGCAGTTTATTTATTTATTTATTTATTTATTTATTTATTTATTTATTTATTTATTTATTTATTTATTTATTTATTTATTTCTTAAATGTATATACCGCCCGATCCCCGAAGGGCTCCGGGCGGTGGACAACGATATCCAAACATCAATAGGAGCAATCACGAAAATATAAATACACAGGCTCCATCATAGAATAACTTAAAATTCATAAAAACAGCGAACCCACAATACATAGTAACATGCTACCAGAATAAATTAAAAGCACAACAAGAGGTGTCCGACCCCAATTTAAAACCTACCCCCATGGGGGGGGGGGCGGTGAGGCCCTCAATATGAGGGGACCCTGATGGAACCGCCCCAGGCGCAGAGCAGTTGCAGTGCATCTTCAGACTACTGAGATTAGTTCCCCTCAAGGAAAAGGATGGTTTGGAGGCTGGACTCTGTGACATTCTACCCCACCGAAGTCTCTGGCCACCCCAGGTTCCATGCCCAAATATCCTGGAGTTCCCTGGTCTGCATCTGACTGCCCTACCCCCTCATTCCCTGCTGGAAGCCAAGGGAGACCTGGCAACCTTGATTCAGGACCTTTTCGCACAGCAAATGTACAGCAGCTGGGTTGCAGTCAGGATAAAGTAACCTCCCTACGCTCAGCAGTCCTGAGCGGCAGATTTCTCCAGATCCCATACCAACAAAGAACGTGTCCCTGCTCACAAAAAAGCCATCGAAACAATCGAGCACATCCTCCTAGATTGCGAACTATATGTTTCACTTAGAAGACAATATATAGACACATATACTGAGAACTATGCCTATTCATCAGACAAGGTCAAATCTTTCTATCTGCTTTGTGATCAGTCTCCTCAGAGATCCCTAGACGTTGCCAAATTCCTGGCGCTGGCACAACAGATTCGCCACAGATTTTAGTTTGTTTATTTGTTTGTTTGTTTGTTTGTTTGTTTGTTTATTTATTTATTTATTGTTTTAACTGTTGGAAATGTCTGAATCTATCTATTTTAACTTGACTCTCCTCAACCTCTCTGTTGTATTTTAAACTCATGCCAATAAAAGGTTGTTGTTGCTGTTGTTGTTGATGATGATGATGATGATGATGATAAAGTAACCCTCTTTCCTGTTTTTGCGTTCACGTACCTCTGCAGCCAGCGATCAGAGCCCATGTGCCTTTCCACAGTGGCATGTCTATTTTTTACGTTTGCCTCCCACTGATGCATAGCTATTTAGAAAATGTACATAGAAAATGTACATGTACATTTTATATTTACCTCCCACCGATGCATGCACAAATGAACCCCCGCAGCCACACATCTTACGATACCACAATACGACCCTTTGCGCCTGCGTGGCTATGCAGATGTATGCCGGAAAATTTAAAAAAGGAAAGCACAGCCAAATAAAGTGCTTCCTGCCTGGGCGTTAGCTCAGAAGTGGATGCAACCTGGGATTTGTAAACAGACTCATGAATAGCGTGATTCTAAAAAAAAACCCGGTTTAGGGAAAATAACACGGGACAGATTCACTTTAGGGGCGGGATCCATGTGAAGTCCCCCCCAAAACCGGATTTTTTACCATCATTAACCCGTGTTTCTTGGCCCATGCGGAACGGGCAGTGAGCATTTTGCCAGGTAAAAATTATTCCTTTCCTCCAGTATATAGAAAAGAACTGACATTTTCACACCACCTCTAGCTAAAAGCTACAGGTTAGGGCAGTGGTGGGATCCAAAAAATTTAGTAACAGGTTCCCATGGTGGTGGGATTCAAACAGTGGCGTAGCACCAATGGGGCTGGGCAGGGCACGACGGGGGCGGGCATTCCAGGGGCGGGGCATTAATTATTTCTCTGTTACTGTAAAAAACTCTTACTATAAAAAAAGTTCCTAATTTCCAGCTGGTATCCTTCTGTCCATAATTTAAACTCATTATAGCAAGTCCTATTGTCCACTGCCAACAGAAACAACTACTTCTCCTCTAATTGACTGCCTGTCAAATACTTAATACTTTCAAATACTTAATTTTGTTTCTAGAAATCAAAAGAAGGATACTTTCCTTAAACAAGGAACTTTACCATATTTCTAAAACATATTTTTGCAACAGCCCAACAGGGAGAATGATCCCGTTTTCTACCTTTGCTAACCAGCCACATAGGAAACAACAGGACTTTATGATTTTTGGACCTAATGGAATTTCAAATGGAAAAGCAGACCCAATTAGTAACCCCCTCTCGGCACACACAAATAATTAGTAACCCACTCTCGGGAACTGGTGAGAACCTGCTGAATTCCACCTCTGGGTTAGGGATGAGCAAGAAGCTCTGTTAGTAGCCTCTTCTCTGGCTACAAGAGGCATTAACTAAAATTCATAAAGTCTTACATCTTACAAAGAGAGATATCCTCTCTAATCCAGTCCTGCAGCGGGTTCCATATCATAACATTCAATTAAAATTCCACGGAAGCTCCAGAGATAAAATGAATTGTAAGCAAATTATAATGTTCTCATAAAGGAACCTTCCAGTCTTCCAAACTCTGTCTCTTGTTTCCCGGGGAGGAAAATTTATCACACAGATTAAAACAAATTAAAGCAAACAGATTAGGAAGAGCAAGATGTCAGGATATCTGCACCAGACACCATTCTCACCGGAAGACAGACTGTTTTATCAATATCATTTTATGCAGCTCATTATTCTTTTATGCTGTTTTATGCCCCTACCTTGTTTTTAATAGATTGCTTTTATGATGTTGGTTTTATTGTATTGTTTTAGTTCATGAGCTAAATGGAGCAGGTCTGTGGAGAAGCACTATGCACATTTTCTAAATAAATACATAATTTATAATCTTACATTTTCAGACCTGAAGGCACAGCTAAATTCTGTTCGTGGCTAAAACCTGCAGTGGCTCAGTGGTACAGTACTTGAAAGGCCCCTTCCGCACATGCAGAATAATGCACTTTCAATCCACTTTCACAATTGTTTGCAAGTGGATTTTGCTATTCCACACAGCAAAATCCAGTTTCAAAGTGCATTGGAAGTGGATTGAAAGTGCATTATTCTCCATGTGCGGAAGGTGCCAAAGAGAAAGTCCCAGATTCAATTCCCAGATCTTCCAGTTAATGATCAGGTAGTACCTGGTACGAAAGACCTCTGCTTGAGACCCTGGAAAGCCGGGACAGGTCTAAGGAGGCAATACTGTCTTTGCTGGATGAGGCAACTTCATGTACGTTCAGGACTGCATCTTCTGAACTTCTATTTTTTTCAATTTCTCAAACACAGCCACAATGGGGAACAGCCTAACGAAAGAAGAGGAGCCTACAGATCAAGAAATCATTCACAGAACGTCATATTCAGAGGTAACTTTCAGTCGAAAGCTTTGTCGTGTTTGACTTGGATATTGCTGCCTGGAGAAATCAAAAGGCACTTTAAAAGTCATACATTTGGCCTTGCCAAGCATAATTGTCCAGAATTAAGGCTTGTTGCAATGCGGTGAATACTGGTGATATTTAAAGACGGAGATGGGATAATTGGAACGGAGAGGCTAACCAACTACAAAGTAAGGGATTAGAATCTGGATTTTCTTTTTGGATGTTGTTTTACTTACCGGTATATTTGTGCTCTGGTATTAAGAGATAGGTCACTTACATAATGGGTCTTTTGTTCTGGGTTGGATGCTACTGGAAGGTTATATTTTCCTTGCTTCCATGCAGCATTATGGAATGTTATTTACCAGGTTATTTCCTTCCATGCCATCAAAATTTTCAACTTGAAGCCTCTGCTAAAGATATAGGACTTTTTTTTCCCAGAGTGGTTGCCAACACAACTGGTGAGGATTGTGGACAGTTAGCATGCATAGGATGTGTAAAGTGCCATCAAGTTGCAGCCAATTTACGGTGGCCCATAAGGGACTTTCAAGGCAAGTGAGAAGCAGAGGTGCTTTGCCCTCACCCTTCTCAGCTGAGTCTTCCTTGGTGGTCTCCCTTCTGAATACTGGTCCTGTTTAGCTTCCTAGAGTGGGGCTATACCAGGGGTAGGGAACCTGCGGCTCGAGAGCCGCATGCGGCTCTTCTGACCTTGCACTGCGGCTCCATGAGCTGAGCCGCCGGCTTCATCCTTGCCCACCCTGCAGGCAGCAGGGCGGGCACACCAATTGCCCGCAGCCAGCTGGGCCACGCCACGGGCTTCCCCTCTCGCCTGCCTCGTTGGAGGGTGGCGGGCAATTTCCTGGTGGCCGGCAAGGCCGAGCAGCCGGCTTCATCCTTGCCCACCCTGCAGGCAGCAGGGCGGGTACATCCATGCACTTCTCAAAATGAGTGGAGTAAAAGGTAAAAAAACCCCAATATATACAGTGTTATCTTTATTTTAAATGTCAAAAATTATTTGCGGCTCCAAGTGTTTTCTTTTCCCATGGAAAACGGGTCCAAATGGCTCTTTGAGTGTTAAAGGTTCCCTACCCCTGGGCTATACCATGCTGCCTTCTCTCCTGAGCATGCAAAGTACTCTTGTAATAACTTTCCAGATTTTTTTTTTTGCTTTACAAGGTAATACATTTACAAGGTAATACATCGGACTGTGGCAAGGTGATTTGGATTACTAACTTATCATTTAATATTCTAGATCTCTTCTGAACCACCTGACAATATTCAGAATGGGCCTGTCACAATCGAGACTGTACAGATCTCTTCTACAAAGGGTGAAATAGGTATGTTCTGGAAAGGAAGACCTGTTCTGTCTATTCCCATAGTCTAGTATGATTATCCCCACGCCGTGTTGGTCACACAGAAGGTAAAGTGATACATTTCCAGCTGCAGAATTGCAGTGTTGTCCTAAGCAAAGTCTACTAAAGTCAAGGGGGTTAATTAGAAGGTTATAATTCTGATTAAGAAAATGTTACTGTGTTGGACTTACACTTGAGGAAAGTGGTTCAGTTGTAAAGCTCATTAAGTGACTGGGGACTATTTACTGGCTGCATTCAGATAGAATGACAAACCTTGGGCCCATGGGCTGCTCTTTGAAGGTTGCCATCCTCCAGATGAGGACTGGAGATCTCCCAGAATTGCAACTGGTCTTCATATGACAGAGGTTAGTTTGTCTGGATAATATGTCTGCTCTGGAGGGTGGGTATTACACGCTGCTGAGGACCCTTCCCCAAATCCTGACTTTCTCAGGCTCCACCCCCAAATCTCCAGGGATTTCCCAACCCAGAGGTGGGAACCCTGTCTCTCATTCTCCCTCTTTCCTCCTCCCCCAAGGCTTAGGAATTGACAATTTCTGCATTCCCAGCATAACTGTACTTGGTTGTTATCATCCGAGTCAGAACTTTGATGTATTTTAAAAACTGGGTTTTTAATGTGTGTTTTTTAAGAATATATTTTGACCACTTCTGATTTAATTGTTGTTCATTTGTCCTTGTTATCCACCTTGATCCCTTCAGGGATAGGAAAGGTAAAAGGAATAAGTGGGCAAAGAGATATATTTTACTGAGTCAGGTTCTTTTCTATGGAGACCTGTTGCTCTACGTGGTATGTAAAAAAGTTTAAGGTGGTTTGTTTTAGACAGCAAACTTGACTGATGTGTGTACACTGGTGTTACATAGGTGTTCCCACATAACATGGACACACCTTTGACAGTCTTAACCATGTGCCTGGGAATAAACTGGCTTCTACAGTTTATAAGATTGTTGCATGCCAAATTGGTGTTCAGTTCTGGCGTCCATGTAGAAAGTGTGTTTGAGGTATGAAATGTGGTGTTGCATTCATTCTCATGTCTACATAGGGACTTATCACTTATTTCACATAGAACTAGTTAGATACTTACAAAATAGTTTACTTTTCTTTTCTCCGCAGTTCATAAACTTATTTTTCTTTACTATACTACAAAAAAAGTTAGACCCATACAAGAGTTCAACTGGTGGTATTCTCTTACTCATGCCCAGCAGATATTGCAATTCATATACATAGTGTAGTGGTTAAGATCAGGTATGTTTCCTTGCTCCTTTACATGAAGCCTGCTGGGTGACCTTGGGCCAGTCACTGGTCTCTCAGAACTCTCTCAGCCCCACCTACCTAACCAGGTGTCTGTTGTGAGGAGAGAAAGGGAAGGAGTTTTTAAGTGGTTTTGAGACTCCATGCAGTTGAGAAAAGTGGGGTATACATCCAAACTCTTCTTTTTCTCTGTATTCCTTGTGCAGTGTGGAATGAGGTATTCATTGCTGAATTTTAGTCGCCATCTGGTTTTGCTAATTGTTTTAAAATTGTTTAAAATTATGATTTTTTTTGGTAATGTGTTGTATTGGAAGCCAACCTGAGCCCGAAAGGGAATAAATGAAATGAAATGAAGGAGGAATGACAGTGTAAACCTAAGAACACTTTCTTGGAGGAAACCCTGTTGAGTGGGCCTGAGCAGGGTTCTCTGAGCACACCTTTTCAGAGCTGTTCTCTTCATCATCTTTAGCATGGGCAAAAGCTAGGAGCTAAAAAAAAAGGCTTGAGATAAAACCATGCAGGACAAACACCGCAAGAACGATCACACCCCCTTAGGAAACACCGGCTTACTACTGAGCTCCATGGCTTTGCATGACTGATTAGTCCATAAAGGTGTGTGTTTTAAAATCAGGACATGGAGAATCAGTTTGAAACACAGAGAACCAGCATCTCAGACAATCCTTAGGGTTGCCAACCTTCAAGCTGTTGCTGGAGACCTTTTGGGGATTACAACTGATCTGTAGGCCAGTTCACCTGGAGAAAATAGCCACTTTAGGAGTTGGACTCTATGGCAGTGGCATAGCGCCAATGGAAAGGGGTATGCATGATGCAACAGGCGTGCGCTGGTGTGGGGCATGGCAGAAGCATTCTGGGGGGGAGTGGCAGTGGTGCAGGGCACCGCATGCCCCGGGCGTAGTTCCCCCTCGCTCCAGCCCTGCTCTATGGCGTTATACCCCATTGAAGTTTCTCCCCAAACTCTACGATCTTCAGGCTCCTCCCCCTAAATCCCTAGGTATTTCCCAATCCAAAATTGGTAACCCTATGCATCTTGGATGGTGAATATTAATCCATCAGGCCCTTAAATCACATTGAAGCGGCTCCGCTTAGGTCCTTGAAAGGGCATCTGCTAAACTGGTTACAGCCTTTGGCTCTTGCCAAATCCAAATCCAAAACCTTTATTAGGCATAAAACCGGTGTGTGTCAAGAATTCCAAATACAATAAGAAGATCATTATTGCACAACTTGCAGTACACAGAGTAAAAATATAGCAACAGCTTCAGAGATTTCAACATTAGAGTTATTTAGAAGCTTAGCCATTTTTATCTTATCAGAAAGGAGCATAAACTTTGGCTCTTGCATGAAGTAAAAAATCACACGAATAGTTGGATAAAGGGGCAGATTGTAGACCACCAAAAAAAAAAAGATGTATTGTGCTTTACCAGTGCTTAGTACCCTTCCTCCATGGATTTCAGGCACATGCACGGGCTGGGATCCAGCTGTGTTTTTCACAGCAGAAGGACTTCTGTCTGTGGAGTATAAGTTTCTTGCTTCCCCCCCAAATATATTTTGGGGATCTCTCCCCCAGAAAAGCATTTTGGAAATACTTTAGGCTGCAGTGGCAGGGGGAAGGCAGGAAAGTTACTGTCTAGAAGTGGAAATGTGCCTGTGCATGGATGAATTCCTTGGGATCTGAGAAGCTCCAGGCAAAAATGTGCACTTCTAAAATAACACGGGTACAGTTCAAAAGTCATACAAAAGCTGTGTTATGTTAGCTAATGTAAAAAAGCATCTGATAATGTGAAAACCAAGCGAGTAGTTCCGGCTCGTCTTGAACCCCAAGTCCTGATCAGCAAATGTGTTTTAGTGACATGTGCTGTGTGTGAGATTGTAAGATTGTGAGTTTGGGCAGCTCCAAATGTAAGGATTTGTCACTGATCAAGTTAATTCATGCCATTACATTCCCTATTACTAGGTATGGGCATGGTAAAAAATCTGGGCAATGAAAAAAGGTGACAGGGAGAAAGGAGATGACTTCGAAATGTGGTGTAGAAGGAGAATGTTACTGATTCTGTAGACCACCAAAAAGACAAATCAGTGGGTTCTAGGTCAAATCAAGTGTGAAGCTACAATGACTAAACTGAGGCTATCATACTTTAATGAGAAGACACGAGTCACTGGAAAAGACAATAACACTAAGAAAAGTTGAAGGCAGAAGAAAAAGAGGAAGGCCCTTTCCACACATGCAGAATAATGCACTTTCAATGCACTTTGCAGCTGGATTTTACTATGCGAATAGCAAAATCTGCTTTCAAACAATTGTGAAAGTGGATTGAAAGTGCATTATTCTGCACATGCGGAAGGGGCCGAAGACTCAACATGAGATAGATGTACTGTTATAAAAGGAACTATGGCCCTCAGTCTGCAAGATCTGAGCAAGGCTGTTAGTGATAGGACATAGGTTTGCCATAAGTCGAAAGTGACTTGATGGCACTTAATGCACATATGTTTTCTTTAAGATATTCCTGCCATTTCCAGGACCCAATGATTATTTTAAGATATATACAGGTAAGTTTTGATTAAGGCGTTAGAAACAACCCTTCCATTATCTAGATTTTTAATTTTCTGTTGTCAGACTATTTCTGTGTGTTTGTGTTGTGTACAGAGGTGGAGGCATATTGTTTTAGTACAAAAAGGTTGATATGTCAAACTCATGTATGAACTGTGGGTGTTAGCTTGGAATGATTAATGATATTTGACTAGGTTCTGATTCATGCAGAGTTGTCACTCCTGTCTTTCACGTTGTGTTTTCAGTAAAATAGAAAATTGTTTGCCTATACTCTCATCCACCTGTTTGTGTGTGTGTGTGTATTTTTTCATGTCAACTCACAGGTGACTCATGGCAACCTCATAGGATTTTCTAGGCAAGAGATGTCCAGACATAGTTTGCTGTTGCCTGCTTCCACATCATGTCCCTGGTATAACTTGGAGGTCTCCCATCCAAACACTAGTCAGGTTCGGGACTGAAAGTATGTGACTGGCTCAAGGTCACCTCATATATTTCCGTGGCAGTGGGGATTTGAATCTGTGTTTTTCAGACCCTAGTCGGACACCTTAACCACTATGCCATGCTGGCTCTCTCCTCTGTGTATAAGTTCATATAAATGCCCAATTATAAGGGCTACAGGTCTGTAGTCTGTAACTTAGGCCCCTTCCGCACACGCAAAATAATGCGTTTTCAAACCACTTTCACAACTGTTTGCAAGTGGATTTTGCCATTCCACACAGCTTCAAAGAGCACTGAAAGCAGTTTGAAAGTGCATTATTCTGCATGTGCGGAATGAGCCAGAGGGAAATCTGATACACACAGACTGTGTGTAACAGACTTCCCTCTGTTATACACCTCTGAAGATGCCAGCCACAGATGCAGGTGAAACGTTAGGAACAAGATCCACCAGACTACAGCTACACAGCCCGGAAAACCACAACCAGTTGAATCCAGCCATGAAAGCCTTTCTCAGAGCATTTGCAGCAATAGCTTGCAGGGGGTTGGAGTCAATTTGCAGAACATGAGTCGAACAGCTTGCCATCACTCAGAGTGAGTGGGAGTGGGCTTGTCTACTAGGTCACCCTAGTCTAGGTTTGCCAGTTTCTCATTGCGGGCAAGAGATCTCATTAAGTAAATAAGCATTCTATTTTATGCATTTGCAATCTTTTTTCCAACCCCGGCTTCTTTGCCTGGAGACACCAGGGGTTGGACATGGAACTTTCTCCATGCAATGTAGCCACACTTCGACTTCATACTTCCTTGGTTTCTCAGCACCCTGACGGATGCTGTGTATTCAACTACATATTTAGTAATTGGGTGTAGTAAGTGTGCCAGTCTGCTAAAATAACAGAATCAACCCAGTTAGTCAACCTAATCAAACAGTTCCTCTGCTTTTCCTTGATGTGGATGCACCAATGGCTACCTATTACATTACTTTCCCTGATTCCATAGCAAAGTGCTCTGGCTTGCTGGAATAGAGTGAACTCAAAGCTGTGTCTACATGCTTTTCTTTGGCCATTACAAGTGACCAGTGGTGGGATTCAGCCGGTTCGCACCACTTCGGCAGAACCGGTTGTTAAAATGGTGCTTGTAAACCACCAGCTGTTAAATTATTTGAATCCCACCACTGGAACCGGTTGTTGAATTATTTCAGTCCCACCACTGGAAGTGACCTAGTACATTTACACATTAGACAGATCACAGGTTGGGTTCAGGCTTCTCACCTGCATCCTGTGTAATGGTCAAATATGAGTTGGAGGCTCTCGTAAACAATTCCCTTGTGATTGTTGTTTGATTCAGGTGTGACACAGTCTTCAATACCATTTAGAGGTGTGCACAATTTTTTAATCAGTATTTTTGGTGTTTTGGTTTAATGGACACAGAAATTTTCCCAAACCCCTGGGAAAAAACCAACACACATCTTCATTTTTCTGTCTCTCTTTTTCACAATACTAGAACCAGGGGGCATACATTGAAAATGCTGGGGGGGGGGGGGGGGAGAATAAGGATTAATAAAAGGAAACACTTCTTCATGCAACGTGTGATTGGTGTTTGGAATATGCTGCCACAGGACGTGGTGATGGCCACTAACCTGGATAGCTTTAAAAGGGGCTTGGACAGATTTATGGAGGAGAAGTCGATCTATGGCTACCAATCTTGATCCTCTTTGATCTGAGATTGCAAATGCCTTAGCAGACCAGGTGATCGTGAGCAGCAGCCACAGAAGGCCATTGCTTTCACCTCCTGCATGTGAGCTCCCAAAGGCACCTGGTGGGCCACTGCGAGTAGCAGAGAGCTGGACTAGATGGACTCTGGTCTGATCCGGCTGGCTTGTTCTTAAGTTCTTAAGTTCTTATGCTCATACCAGCTTTTATCAGGTTTTTGAAAATGATTGGGTTATTAGACCTGAACCCAAAAAAGGTCCACCTGCCTTTGAACTCAATTTGGATCTTGGAGGAAGTAGGCAGTGCAGAGCTGAATGTACTTCCTGCTGCCTCTGGGCTCCATGTAGAGTTTAGAGCTGAACACTGAATCCAGTCAAGCTGAGCCAAGTTTTCCACTCCATGCCATCTCCAGGCTCCATGCAAAGTTTGGAGGTGGCACATGAAGTTGAATGCTGGGCTCAGCCTGGCCACACCCCACCTCCAAACTCCACATGAACCCCAGAGGCAGTGTGTGAAGCTGAACGCTGGGCTCCCACGGTTCGAGTCCAGCATTCAACTCCACATTGCACCTCCAAACTCCACATGAAGCCCAGAAACAGTGCGCCGAGTTGAACGCTGGACCTGGCCAGCCAGCAGGTAAGTGAGGAGGGAGAGGGATTCCTTGTATTTAATGGCAGTGGGGCCAAAGCAGCCTGGAAAAAATGCCGAAAAATTCGGCATTGTTCAAGATCAATTTTTCGGCTCCCTTATATGGCTACCATTTTTCGGGAGAAAACGCTCCCCAAAATATTCATAAGGTATTTTGGGAGGGGGTGGGGTTCAGTTCAGCTTTGCCAAATTGCACACCTCTGAAGATTCTGGCACAGGTGCTGTAAGGTGAGGGTTGCCAACACTGGATTGGGAAATACCTGAATTTTATGGGTTGAGCCTGGGAAGGGAAGGGATCAATGCTATAGACTCCACCTTCCAAAGCAGCCATTTTCTCCAGGGGAAACAATCTTTATTATCTGGAGATCAGCTGTAGCAACAGAAGATCTCCAAGGCCCACCTGGAGGTTGGCAACCTTATGTATGGCCCATTGGAGGAACCCAAGAGTGTACACATAGGTTTGGTGTAGTGTGTACTAAATCTTATGTCCATATAAAGTCCAAGTGTTGCCCTCTTCACGTGAAATGGCGATGGTACATAGCTTCATGGGTATTGTGTGTCCCATTTCTCCCAGAACTTGTAGTTGTAGGGCAACATTGAATGTAATATAAGAACTGCTCAAGTGCACACCAAAAAGGACATTGTTACAGTGTACACACACACATCTGTTTGTAAAGTAAATTCACTTTAAACATAAAACTAAGAATTTGGGGTAGTTGTGGGGTTTAAATGGGACACTGAGGTACACATGCTTTCACACAAGTCAAGGTTACACACAAGTCTTGTTTACAAGTTATACTGAATGCAAGTGCAGTATGGAGTTTTTCTTTATACATGTGTTGAGTCATTTTCATGTTCTATTCAACGCTTATTTTGTTATTGAGGCCACACATTTATCCTGGTACTGGTCCCTGTTTTTGTTTGTAAAATGAACAAACTTTGACTCTTTCATGCAAACAGGTGAACACTAAAGTTTCCAGCCTCTAGGTCAGGGGTCTGCAACGTGCGGCTCTCCAGATGTTCATGGACTACAAATCCCATCAGCCCCTGCTAGCATTGCCAATTGGCCAATGTGTGAGATCTCCATGAACTTCTGGAGAGCCACATGTTGCAGACCTCTACTCTAGGTGATACCTGGAGATCTCACACTATTAAAACTGATCTTCAAGTGCGTTCAGTTCCCTTGTAGAAAATGGCTGATTTGGAAGGTGATATTAGATCACACTGAAGTCCCTCCCCTCTCTCCCTCAGGCTTCATCCCCAAAATTTCCAGGTGTTTTACCACCCAGAGATGGCAACCCACAAGTGGGACAGATGTGTGTTCACTGTAACATGTGAAAAGAGCTAGATCATACATATATTGACTATAAAATGTACAGAGCTACTGTTCTGCCACCCAAGTGAATCTACTTTTGGTGCCCTGTACATGGATAGGACAGAGTGGGGGAGACACAAGCCAGGTTCAACAGTTCATACAGTAGGTTTATTACTGGAGAGAATCAAGACTCTAACTCCTCCCTTGTGTCTATCTAAATCAGGGTACTTGCTTGTCTTGAGCAGGTTTGAAGCTGTAGACGGTGTCTTCTCTTGACTGCTTTCAAGAAAGTCCACTGTGCCTTGCTTCCTTTCAGTTCTTTCAGTCTTTGTCTAGTTCTAACTGCTGTTAAACTGAACTTGTGCTCTATGGACCACCATATACTAATATGGACATCACAAACATTCCAGTCTCCAACTACCCTTGGCACCTCACTCTGACTGACTGGCTAGAACTAAAACAGGGGATTACTGGGTAAAGAAAGGAAACTGCCCATTGGGAAATGTCTTAAAGGGACAGGTGCTAACTGAAATACCCTCCCTTAGACAACTTAACAATGAACTAAAGCCATGCTTTAGTTATGGGGAAACTGAAGCATAATAAGGAAACTGAAGCATAATGGGGAAATAACAAAAGCCTCTGTGGGGGCATGACAGCTACTATTTGTGTTGTTTTGGTTGTCCTTAATTAAAGACATTACACTGCTTTTGGATTTTACTTTGGACTGCAATGGCTATCTGCAGGAATATAGTTATCTACCACCTTTGTCATTTTTCTGGGGATTCTGTGAGGACATGTAAAACAAGCTGCATGCATTTTGTGGTTTTTTGCCAGGTCTGTATAAAGTCACCCCCACTCCCTCAGATAATTCCCTTTCCTTGATTTAGCCTTGGCTCATATCTTCTTACAGCTGTTCAAGAAATTCCCTCAGAAATCATTTTCTTGTTCTCGCTTCAGTTGCTGCTTCTAAAATCAAAGGCATGCCAATCTACCATAACCTGCTTTTATCTCTGTGTTTGGCTTCGCTTAGATAAGTGACAGGAGTTTCATTTTGAGGCCAAAAGCTGCTACGGTTTGCATCTTGACTAATAAGTTAATAACAAGGCTTTTAAGCCATTGCTGCAGGACCCAAATTCTCAAAGGATGAGGGAGTTGTGGGGCGTAATTAGGATAAGGTGACCAGATGGTCACCTTTGTAAACCAGGACGGGCGGGTAGGTGGGCAGCCGCGCAAGCACGTGCGCATGCACGCACAGCCGCCGGAGCGCACTGCCTTCTGGGGCGCTTCCCGGTTTCCCGCCCTGTCACTGCCCAGAAGGCAGTGCGGCAGCCTTCCAAAAATCAGGACACTTCAAAAAACCCACGGGACAAATTGTTTTAAGGCAGGACTGTCCCGCCAAAAGCGGGATGTCTGGTCACCGTAAATTAGGACAATCACTACCTTGAGAGGAGGATGGATGCTGGGCAGGTACTCCCATGTCAAGAGGTGCATTTGTGGTGTTCTTCAGGCTAAAATGGTCAGACAGACCAATATGACTTAGTGCATTCTAAACATGAAACATTTTCAAAACGTTTTTACTTCCTGTGCGATCTATTTACTGCATTTTCCATGCCTCTGTCTCATCACCAAATTTCCTCCTCGGCGCCATTTTATCACGGCGCTGAGTTCGCTCCATCCCCCCTTCCCTGTTGTTTGCATAATTTCTGTGTGTTTTTTTAATGGGGGGGGGGGTTAAAGTCTTAAAAGCATTGAGTACACAAGCTATAGAGAATTGAAGCAAGAAGCATTGAAGTACTGTAGCATCAATTCAACAAATAACTAAACAAAAAAAGAGGGAAAACCCCTCCTGGCAGCCATGAATCATTTTGAGGGGGTGAGTGCTGACAAACATCATGGTAAAGGGGGAGCTGAAGGGGTTTTATGCAGAAAGGGCCACTCTCGTCCTCTATCCTGGCAAGTAGGTGTATGGCTGACCTCCAAGGAATGCCAGGGGCGTAGCACAGAGGCAGGCAATGGCAAAACACTTCTCAATGTTGTGACTTGACATGAAAAGGGCAGTTGTTGGAATCTTCTTTTTTATAGTCCTGTAAATCTTCTTTTTTATAGTCCTATGATTTGAGGCATTATTGGAGCAGGCCACAAGAAGGCAGGGTTGCCAATGCTGTGTTGGGAAATTCCTGGAGACTTGGGGAGCATGATTCCACACATGATAGTGTGGAAAGTCTTGATCACTTAGATCCACATGCAAGAAGAAGAGGAGTTTGGATTTATACCCCACCTTTCTCTCCTGTAAGGAGACTCAAGGTTGCTTACAAGCTCCTTTCCCTTCCTATCCCCACAACAGACAACTGTGAGGTAGGTGGGGCTCAGAGAGTTCCAAAGAACTGTGACTAGCCCAAGATCACCCAGTGGGGATGTAGGAGTGTGGAAACCCATCTGGTTCACCAGATAAGCCTCTGCCACTCAGGTGGCGGAGTGGGGAATCATACCTGGTTCTCCAGATTAGAACCCACCTGCTCTTAACCGCTACACCATGCTGGCCAAAGCTTGCCCTTTATAAAGAGGATAACACACTCACTAGCCCTTTTCATGCTAAGATAATGCATACTGGGAGCCTGTCAATCACATGTATCAAGTGTAAGTACTACATACAATTCTCATGATATGGGTGGTACTTATGTTTTTTTAAAAAGGGGAATGAATAGATTTTGCATGCACATATATCTCCTGTAGAAAACCAGAGTTCTGGTTTATGTGTATTGAATCTGAAGATTCGATGACAACAATGACAACGATGACAATGCGTATAAGGAGGATCTATTTACAGTTGCCGACCTCCAGGTACACATGGACTTTAGCATCTGAAAAGGGCTCAGTGCGCATTCGGGCCATGCAGTTGACAGTCCATTGAAAGCCCAAGCTGTTAAGATTAATGGCGCTTCTTTCCTGTCAGAAAGGATAATGGTTGTTTTCTTGTTTGCACTTGTAGTGGATGCAAGAGTGAACAGCGTCCAGGATAATGTGGCTGTTTCTTCCCCAAAGACAATGGAGATAAGCTCCGTCTCCGAAGCCCCGGGAAATAATCCCGGGAAGGAAGCCAAAACAGCCCCGCCAGCTGCCAAATCTCGTTTTGCCTTTGCATTTTCACGGCCTGTACCAGGACGTACCGAAGAGTCGCCGACAAATGCATCAGTTGCATCGGCCCCACTGGACACCAGTTCAGAAGCAGGCCGGGCGAACAAAGCGGCGAGTGAGTCTGTGGATCTCCCCGCTGCAGCTGTGCCGGAGGAAGCTTCAGATAAAACCCTAAGTGAAACATCTCTCACTGAAATCGAACTCTCCGAGCCAGCTTCGTCGGAGGCAAAGGAGCCAGCTTCGTCTGAGGCCAAACCCAAAGAATTAACCTTTTTCGACAGACTCTTCAAATTCGAAAATCGGAAGGATAAGAACCAAACGCAAGCCCAGGGCCGAGGGGAGGTAGAGGCAGAAAATCCTGACGGGCCCATCACAGTAGAAGAAACTTCAGGATTACAAAGTGCACCGGATAATGCCCTGCCAGGAAAGGCAAGTATTTAAACAAATGTACCTGATTTGGTTCTTTATTAAACCTGTAAAAGTATTTATGGGGAGAGGTAGCATCTTATGGCACAGGTAAGGAAGATGGGGAGATTAAAGCTGTAAGTGAAATGTTGATGATTCACAGAACACATTGCCCACTGGAGGCCTACAAGCCCAACATGGCATGCAAAGCAATATTACCTGTCTGACAGTATTTTATTTAGTGAATTTTAAAAATCTGGCCCTTCCTCCAAGGAACTAAGGGCAATATACATTGTCTCCTTGTCTTCCATTTTCTCCTCACAACAATCTTGTATTGTAGGTAAGATAGGCTGACCAGACGTCCCGCTTTTGGCGAGACAGTCCCGCCTTCAAACAATTTGTCCCGCGTCCCGCGGGTTATTTCAATTGTCCCGATTTTTGGGAGGCTGCCGCACTGCCTTCTGGCTTATAGAACATTTTAGGGACTGACGGGTGGCAGTCGCGACGCCAAGAGTTTCTACCCCTCCGCCCCGAAAGTTCACAAAGGTGACCATCTGGTCACCTTAAGGTAAGATGGAGAGATAATTACTGGCTCAAGTCTCATGGCCCACCAAGGATTTGAACTCAGGTCTCCTTGGTCCTAGTTACAACACTGTAACCGCTACACAGCACCACCTTATCAAACTTTAACCAAAGTTGTTCACAATTCGTCATTATTATTTTCTGAAGTTGCAAGAAAAGGGGCTGTTCCATTAGCATTATACTGATCTTTGAATTTGGTGCACAAAGTTTAGTTCGAGCTCCAAAATAGCAAATTCATTCTATGTCCCAAGCTTTATTGTAGAGCTTCACCTCTACATAGCATTGTGTTTGGATAAGTGGTAAAGCTGACTTCTGGTGAATGGAGTGACCCCTGACAGCAGAGGAGTGGTTTTCGGTTTACATTATCTTATTAGAGTTCATTCCTTGGTTGCAGTAGCAAAAGGTAACTTCTATATTTATCAGCCACCAGTGGCCAGGGTGATCCAGGCAAACCTGTTATGTGTGAGTAGTTTTAACTCCAGTGAATTCAGCAGGCTTTGAAGGGGTAACTTGGCCGAAGATAGCATTGTAAGAAAGTTTCAAATGCAAGTGAGCCTTGTGGAAAGGCTGACTGGTTTGTTGCGACAGCCTACGAAAACTAGAACTGTCTCCACCACATGCCACCGAATCCCAGAAGAAAGTAAAGAGAGAAGTCAGGCTTCATGTTGTACAGGACCCCAAGATATATAAAATATATACGTAGGTAGAATGGCTGTTAATAATTATACACAATATCAATCCATGCCAACATGAACAAAAAAATCTGGAGATGAATGCTGATCACAGATAAGCCAGTTCCACTGACCACAGTCAAGGAACTATCAAAATATATCTAACTATTCAAAACATTTAGTGAAAGCTGGAATATCATCTTACATCAAAAGACGACTTCCTTAAGAGCATTCAGAAAGTTCCTTTAAGAACAGTCCAAACACCTGCAGAGGCTGTTGAATCCAAGAGTCCCCTATAATTCAGGTTCTGGAAAACATCTCCAGATTATATCTGAAGATCGTCAATAGCCAGTCATGCTGGCACCTGATGATACTAACGTTTCTATAAAGTGCAGTCAAAACATGCTACTGTAAGTTCAATCATAAAGCCTACTTTTTAAAAAGAAGGAGTCTTTAGAACTGAGATCATTGCTGGATTCTCTTCAAATGATGTACAAGCAGCTTGTCGTCCACTATTCCATAGGTCATAATGACCTGTTGCGGAAACCAGAAGCAATTGCAGAAACTGTCTACAGCAGGGGTAGGGAACCTTTAACACTCAGAGCCATTTGGACCCATTTTCCACGGGAAAAGAAAATACTTGGAGCCGCAAATAATTTTTGACATTTAAAATAAAGTTAACACTGTATTTATTAGGTTTTTTTTACCTTTTACTCCGCTCATTCTGAGAAGCGGATGGATGCGTCCGCCCTGCTGCCTGCAGGGTGGGCAAGGATGGGGCCAGTAGCTCGGCGTCGCCGCTCCAACGGGGCGGGCAGTTCGGCTCGTGGAGCCGCAGTGCAAGGGCAGAAGAGCCGCATGCGGCTCTCGAGCCGCAGGTTCCCTACCCCTGGTCTACAGGGTGAAACAACAATTAGCAATCCCATTCCTTGAGCTGCCAGTTAGTACTTGACTGGTTCAACCAGTAGAACCACGTTCTGGCAAGTAACCAGCATCGTGGTATAAAAAACCCCAATCAATTCAAAAGCCTTCACCATCATGACCCAACATTTTCCTCCTGTAACCTGTCAACTGGCTCTGCCTCAGCCAACACTGTTCTTTAGATCTTTCCCCAAAACTAGATTTTTAAAATTAAAATGTGTTGTTTCTACCCATGCCTCATTCTTAGAAGGTTTCAGGGATAGCCTTGTAGACTATTGATCTGAGATAGTGTACCACATGCTGATATCTTCCTTTGCCTTCTTCTGTCTCTAAAGCGCTAGCTGTTATTAACAGAGCTGTTGCTTGATTAAAGAAACATTATCCAATTCCTTGTGTAAGACTGA
This sequence comes from Sphaerodactylus townsendi, assembly GCF_021028975.2. Lineage (NCBI taxonomy): Eukaryota > Metazoa > Chordata > Lepidosauria > Squamata > Sphaerodactylidae > Sphaerodactylus > Sphaerodactylus townsendi. Next base: position 117,856,706 of record NC_059429.1, on the reverse strand, counting down.
ACTGAGTATTTCTATGCTAATCTGCAAAATATGAACAAAGCATTAGTATTCAAGGAGGCATTCTTTATTTCATATGTAGTGTACTGATCATGACAGGTACCACGTCAGAAGACGCAGTCCCTCCGATCTGTAGGAATGCCTCTTGTGAGAAGGTGTTTGGAGTAGTAAACATTGAAAATGCTCAGAGATGGGATCCAACCAGTTCTCACCACTTCTCTAGAAGTGGTTACTAATTTTTTCTGAGTGCCGAGAAGGGGTTACTAAAGCAACCTCCCTGCCCAATAGGGACTGGAGGTGCGTGTGTGCGGCGGCGCCACTGTTTGAATCCCACCATCATCGGAACCTGTTATTAAAATTTTTGGATCCCACCACTGAAAATACTGGCTGCTGTGGGTTTTCTGGGCTGTGTGGCTGTGGTCTGGTAGTGTTTGCTCCTTTCACGCTCATCTATGGCTGGCGGCATCATCAGAGATATGTCATGGTGAGATGTGCCACACAGAGAAACACATCTCACTGTGACACACCTCTGAAGATGCCACCCATAGATTCGGGTGAAATGTTAGGAGCAAAAACTATCAGAACGTGACTACACAGCCAGGAAGAAGAAGAAGAAGAAGAAGAAGAAGAGGAGGAGGAGGAGGAGGAGGAGGAGGAGGAGGAGGAGGAGGAGTTTGGATTTATATCCCCGCTTTCTCTCCTGCAGGAGACCCAAAGGGGCTGACAATCTCCTTGCCCTTCCCCCCTCACAACAAACACCCTGTGAGGTAGGTGGGGTTGAGAGAGCTCCGAGAAGCCGTGATCAGGCCCGTTGTCACCCAGCTGGCATGTGTGGGAGTGCACAGGCTAATCTGAATTCCCCAGATAAGCCTCCACAGCTCAGGCGGCAGAGCTGGGAATCAAACCCGGTTCCTCCAGATTAGATACACGAGCTCTTAACCTCCTACACCACTGCTACCCACAACAGCAGAACGTGACTACACAGCCTGGAAAACCCACAACCCACAACAGCCAGTTGATTCTGGCCACGAAAGCCTTTGACAATACATTAAGTGCTAAGTGTGCCTGAGAACTCCTTTTCAAACAAAATAAATTGAATAGTCTAATAGCCTAACTGCTTATTTGCCTAATTGTGGCAGTCCCTAAAATGCAAGAGCTGATTCCTTGGCTGCCAGCTACAGCCCTGCCTCCTTTACACCAGGCACAGAACTCACAAACCCTCACATTTCCAGCAATCTCTTGTGCGTGGGCTCCATTCCCTGGAAGCCACAACTCTGAGCCACTTCGGGGAGCCCCCAATGCATGCCTGTAAAAGAGTCACATAATTTATCAGGAATTCCAGTCAAGGCACTGCAATGTCACGAGCAGTTTGATTCTGAATTGTGCCTTGTTTGCCAAAAAACTGGTAATAATTCCTTACCAAGCAACATTGGTTTTATTCTGAAAAATAAATGTACCGATTCAGATTAAACTGCAGGAGAGTAAGTCAGTATGTTTCCTATAAAACTGGTTTCTTTCCTTGACCAATGGCAGACAGCCTAATTTCTGATTATATGGGTGATGTCTTTATACTAGGAGGCTAAATCGTTGATATAATCATAATTATCCAGATTTCATTCCAGGCACACATCACTCTTTGAGAAAGCTGTGACTGATAGCTTCTGTGGGAGCTGAATCACATCAAAGCTTCTCTCCCCCCCCCCCCCCCCCCCCCACCCCCCCCCCCCCCCCCCCCCCCCCCCCCCCCCCCCCCCCCCCCCCCACCCCCCCCCCCCCCCCCCCCCCCCCCCCCCCCCCCCCCCCCCCCCCCCCCCCCCCCCCCCCCCACCACCCCCCCCCCCCCCCCCCCCCCCCCCCCCCCCCCCCCCCCCCCCACCCCCCCCCCCCCCACCACCCCCTCCTCCTCCCCCCACCCCCCACCCCCCCCCACCCCCCCCCCCCCCCACCCCCCCCCCCCCCCCCCCCCCCCCCCCCCCCCCCCCCCCCCCCCCCCCCCCCCCCCCCCCCCACCCCCCCCCTTGCCTCCCACCCCCCCCCCCCTTCCCCTCCCCCCCCTCCCCCCCCCCCCCCCTCCCCTCCCCCCCTGCCCGCCCCCCCCCCCACCCCCCCCCCCTCCCCATCCCCCACATAGGAACCACCAAATGCAGCGCACAGACACGTATCAAAGAACACGAAAGGCACTGCAGACTATTTCAGCCAGAAAAATCAGCAATAGCAGAACACATGATAAACCAACCTGGACATAGAATATTATTTGAAAAAACAGAAATTCTGGACCACTCTGAAAGCCACTACGTCAGACTACACAGAGAAGCAATTGAAATCCATAAGCACATGGACAATTTTAACAGGAAGGAAGAAACTCTGAAAATGAACAGAACTTGGCTGCCAATGCTGAAAAATACTAGGGTCAAGACTGTGTCAAACCAGCTCCACACAAACACAGGATGACCATAGACAAAAGAAACAAAGGCCAGGATACTTCTATTCAGATGCTCCCACCAGTGACCTTGCTATCTACAGGGTTACTCCCAGGCTATAGTCTTCATTGTTACTCATACTTCTATTCAGATGCCCTCAACTATTGACCTGGCTGCCTTCTTTGTTACTCACAGACAAGGTTTCTTCACCCACCCTGGACACTCCAACAGATATATATATTCCACTTTCCCCCCCCCACCCCCCCCCCCCCCCACCCCCCCCCCCCCCCACCCCCCCCCCCCCCCCCCCCCCCCCCCCCCCACCCCCCCCCCCCCCCACCCCCCCCCAGCAGGCGAAACGTCAGGAGAGAATGCTGCTAGAACACGGCCATACAGCCCGGAAACCACACAGCACCCAAGTGATTCCGGCCGTGAAAGCCTTCGACAATATATTTTACAATGTATTTAGATTTTTATATCTACTTTTCTTCTCAGTGGCAACCCAAGGCATTCTTCTTCCTCCATTTTAAACTCATGACAACAGCCATGTTGTCAGGTAGTTTAGGCTGGGTTAGGGATGGCAGGCCTCCCAGTAAGGTGAGTACCTCATTGTACCTCATAGGCTAGTGAGGAAGAAAATGGGACATATGATGTCACTTCCTGCAAAAATGGGAAGTCATGATATGACATTGGGGCAGTTGTTTTATGGTTTAACCACAGACTGTGAGTAAGGGCCAGGTGTTTGTTGAGGTGGAGAAATAGACCATTAAAACATGAGTGCATACTCAAGGGAAGCTGGCTTGGAAATGGATAGAAAAAATGCGGTAAAAGTACTCAGGAAAACAAGGAGGAAAAATGAAGGGAAAACATTTTTGGAACCAAATGAAGGGGGAAAATGTATGGAATTTTAAAAACCCATAGTATTTGGCGGAAAGATTTGTTATAAACAACTCGTACGGAAAAGGCTCTTCATAGAACTCAGAGAAGTATAAATAACCCCTGTTTCCCGCACCCCACCTCACAACAACCCTGGGATTTGAGCCTGGGTTTCCCAGTATTTTGCCCTACACTCTAACTACTATACAACACTGGCCACAGGCAAATGAAGGAGTCAGGGCCTGAGTATGGGGAAGAGTGTGCAATGGCCTCAGAGTCCTAGGAGGACTCATTGCCATGACATGGTCTAGGTTTGTCATTTCAAAAATGAAATAATATTGTCCCTTTCACGACTCATGAAGCTTTATATATGGGATGGGATTGATGTGTTCGCAGCCTTGTGTTCCAAGTTTTTACCAGGCCCAGATAAATTAGTAGTTTTGTACACAGGGTTTTTCATTCAGTCCTTGGGTTCCTTTTGAGAAAGCCACTTCTTGATACAGACACAAGGGCTCATTCCACACATGCAGAATAATGCACTTTCAAACTGCTTTCAGTGCTCTTTGAAGCTGTGCGGAATAGCAAAATCCACTTGCAAACAGTTGTGAAAGTGGTTTGAAAACACATTATTTTGCGTGTGTGGAAGGGGCCTAGGTTTACTAGGATGTTGAAGACTAGAAGTACATTTTGGGAAGGACTCAGTACTATGAGTCCATCACTACAAGCCACATGTGGTTCATCAGAAGTTCAGCTGTTCATTTTGACATGCTGACGTCTCTTGCTGATATCAGAGGTTTATAGGCATGCTGTTACAGCAGTACTTTTGCTTAATAATATACTATTTGATATTGATTCCACCTTTTCAGTGCAGTAGTTCCAGAATTCCTCTGCCTTATTTATATTATTATTTTTGTTATTAATTCAGTATGGGAAAAACCTATCTTTATTGCATTCCCCCCCCCCCCTTTGGAAAGTATTTTCCCTGCTTACTGGTAGCTTCTTTTAATTGTTGCATAAAGTTTCTTAAAAGGCATTTTTAAACTCATTGAGACACTTGAAACCATTGTTCTGTATAACTTTTGGGGATCAACTTCCAAAATGTTATGTGGTAGGAGGAAATATCTGGGGGGTGGGGGTGGGGGGGTCAATTTCAACAGATGCCTTTAACTCTCTGGATGCCAGCCTGAAAATTAATCCTCCTTCCATGACTTTTTCATGAAGTTAAGGAGGACTTTTGTTATCCTGCAATTCCATGCATGCAAAATTTCACACTCATCGCTGTCCCCAGCCCACTGCAATCCCACTCAAATGTTGCTCTCTTTTAATAATATGTAAACAATTCTCCATATAAATTCCTTGTGAGAAGAGAGTGAAAAGGGGAGAGGAGGAAAACCGGAGCTAGGAGCAGGCCCAACTATGTCCCCAAAACAATCTTGGCAAATTACAAAAAGGTTTTTTTGCACATGGTCCTAAACAGAAAAGCCATAATTCTTATTAAATATCTCCAAGTATCTCTATCTCGGGGATATCTTCTGGCAGAATTTCTAGAGTAAGGCTGTTATAATAGTTAGACTGGGATCTAAGAAACCCAGTTTGTAATCCCCACTCTGCCAAGAAATCTTAATGGATAGCCTTTGGCTTGTTGCTCTCTGGGCCTTTCCCCACTCTCGTCGTTCCCCTCTATGCCGCGCGCTACTGCTCCTTGGCAGCTGCGAAAGCATCCCAGGCACGCGTCTCGACCATCCCTGACGACCCCGCTGCCTTCTGGCGCCTGGCCATCAAAAGGCTGCTTAAGAAGAGCGCTCTGGATGCTGGCAAGGCTTCGAGGGGCGCTGACAGCCGCAGCTGCCGGGGCGGCTGCACTGTCACCGCCCCTGTCGTGGGGAGCGACGAGGAACCCCGCGTTACTCTCCTCAAGTAGCGCGGGGCCAAAGGTAAGTGGGGAAAGGCTCTCTCTTTCAGCCTAACCCACCTTACTGGGTTGTTGTGAGGACAAAATGGAGGATGGGTGATTTTCATAAGCACTGTTAACAGCCCCAGTTTGTACTGGGATCATGTGGGGAAGGGGATGAAGGTTTAACCCTTCAATCTTCTCTTAGGCCTTTTCCGCACAGGCAAAGTTCAGCGGGTTGCACTCAGGGTAAAGCAACCCGTGTTGCTGTCAGGGCATTCGCATGCCTCCTTGCAGGCAGAGAACGGAGCCCGCGAAGGCAATAAAGGTTGTTGTCGCACCTTTGCACGGAGGTTTGTTTTCTCTCTCCCCTCACCCTGCCTCTGCTGCATAGCTACAGAGCCAGGCAGGCATGGACCTCCACAGCCTTGCTGCTTCCCCTATGCCCCTGTGTAGCTTCACAGCAGAGAGGTGGAGACTGAAAAAAAAAGGGAAGAGCAGCAAGTAACACACTTCTCGGGGCAGCCATTAGTTTGCAAGCAGCTGCAACCCACATTAACACCAAAGAATCGCAGATAGCGTGATTCTCAAATAACCCATTTGGGGGGGGGGAATGTGGGGCGGACTCATGTTAGTTAGGTTTTATCCCATTGTTACTCCGGCTTTATTGGCCCATGTGAAAAGGGCCTTAGTTTTGCCAGTTGAAACTGAGTTGCCCAATTTATTAGCATCTTAAAGGAGAAAATAGGTATTTTAAAGAGCTTTCCCCCTTTTTTAAAATTCTAACAATAGTATGAGGAAGATGCAAAAGACCAAGAAGAGACCGAAAGGTTATTTCCCCTTGGGTCACTATTAGTCTGCAATGTGCATTTTACAGATAAATGGTGTCATATGATCTTCATCTCAAGATCAGAGTATTACAGTGCAATCCTAGGCAGTTATATCCTTCTAAGTCCATTGAAGTCAATGGGCTTGGGATGGTGTAACTCAGTTAAGGACTGCCCTGTCACTCTTGTCCAACTGGACTGGACCGGGGGTATATCTAGCCTAGTCTCCTTGCTCTGAGTTCAGAGGTTTTCTGTTTCTGACTATTAAGATTCTTTTTCGTAACTTGAGCTAGCAGCCACTGAAGGGCGTATCCTCCAGAAATCTGTCTAATTTCCTCTTAAAGCTGCCCATGCTTGTGTCCATCACTGTGCCCATTAGTTGTAAATTCCACAATTTAGTTCTTGGCTGCTTCCACACGGCCACGCTGGGGGATGCGTCGGCGTATACGACGCCGACACACACACCCCGGGACGAACGGTCCTGGTAAGGACAGGGAAAACAGAGCAGCACTGTGCCGTCGCCCGATCGACTTACCTTCCCTGCGACCTTCCAGCGTGTCGCCGAGGCCAGGGGATACCCCCCCCCCGCCCTGCGCAACTGCTCTGGAGTCACAGGGCGGGGTGTAAAAGCCCCCCAGGTCGGTGCCATTACGCCAGAAGGTCGAGAGGGAAGGTAAGTCGATCGGAAAAGGTTGGGATATAGTCTTCCAGCCTGGCGTCGCCGGTCGACGGGCAGCGGCTGGAAGCCAGTTTCCAGAAAACCTAGCTCAAGGAGCGAGGTTTGGAAACAGCAGCTTCGCGCTGCGATGTAGCTGTGCCCCCCATGCAAACAGCTCCCTAGGGACGGCGTTTTTGCCGTCCCTAGGGCGCTGTAAAAGGCCCGTGCGGAAAGGGCCCTTCATTGAGTAAAGAAGATTACCAAGCTCTGGCATGCAGTGGGAGAGGAAGTGTATCAAGGCAAGAAATCCTGTTTTGATGCATGCTTCCTGTTTGCAGCGCACCAAGAGAGGAGTTGCATCAAGGCAAAACAAATCTTGTCTCAATACACTTTCTCTTTTCAGTGCACCGAGAGAGGAGGCATCTAGTCCCGACACATTTCCTCTGGCCCTGCATGGGCTTCTCACTTTCCCTAGAGAAAGCAACAGCACTTCTGGTGCAACTTTTCGTGCCAGAGCAGGGCAAGGAACGCCAGCAGTGGCTAATCAGCCCCTGTAGGGAAAATTGCAGCTTTGCAAAATGTGTGATTTGCATGGGGAGAGAAAATGAAGCCTACCTCATCACCATTTGCCTGGTTTTTGACCAGCCATTTGAGCTTGTGTCTGTGTATTTTGCCAGATAGCTTTGGACTCATGGAGACCCTATGAATTAATGACCTCCAAAGCATCCCATCATGAACAGCGTTACTAGGGTGTTGTAAACTGAGGACTGTGGCTTCCTTTATTGAGTCACTGCATTTCATGTCGGGTCTTCCTCTTTTTCTATGGCCTTCAGATTTTCCTGGCATAATTGTCTTTTCCTGTGAGTCTTGTCTTCTTATGCTGTAGCTAAGATACAATAGTCTCAGTTGTGATATTGCTGGTTATCAAAACAGAAGTCCAGCGGCACTTTAAAGACAAACAGTCCTTATTTCAGCATGAGCTTTCAACCTCTTTGTATTCTGCTTGGCATCAAAAATTGCCTGGTGTCCATCAAAACCATTTCTAGCCAGTTTGCTGTTTGTTTAGTTGTTTAGGGTTAAACATTTGATATCATGCTAAGAATCAGACATCAGTTCAGCAAACAAATTCTAGAACATTTTCTCCCAAGTGAAACTGAGTCTTGTATATCATGTCTGCTGTGTTCTACCTGTCGTAATTTGCAGGGATGGCCATTATTGGGGGTGATCCTATTATTTTAATATTAATTATCAATTATTCTGCATATAGTGTTTTTGGGGGGAAATTTAAGTGCAGCCACCATGTGCTTTAGAATTCCTGGCCTCTATCCACAATCTGAGCATTTATGGGCACAAGTTTTCTTAAGAGGGGCAGCAATTTACACTGGTGTTTTCAAAGCAACCTCAGGGGGAAAGTAAATCTGTTTTTAGCAAGGAATCAGCCAATGCATTCAAATTCTTTACAAAATAAATGTTTATTCTGCATTCTCAATCCATGTGGCTTCATGTGGTGGCTGACAGCATCAAAACATGGTGGGGGGATCCCAGTAAAATGTGTGGAATTATTTAACTGTCTGAACATCAAATCGTAACTAGCGTGAAAAGGGACATCTGAAACTGAACACTGAAATTAGCAAATCTAATGATTGCTGAACCTTTATTGGTGTGCCACCACAGAAAAAGAGAAGACCCTCTCTTGTGTACCCAACCACCTTTATTTAGAAAAGGAGGACAAAGTCAGAAGACCTTTATAATCAGGCAGGAACTGTTCAGTCCTTCTCTTCTTTTGCTGTCAAGTAACATCTGAATTATAGTGACACCTGGTGGGGTTTTCAAGCCAAGAAACGTTCAGAGGTGGTTTGCCATTGCATTGTGGAACTCTTTCATGGCTGGAATCAACTGCCTGTTGTGGATTTTCTGGGCTGTCTGGCCATTTCTGGTAATTTTTGCTCCGAACATTTTGGCATTTTCAGAGGGATGTCACAGTAAGATGTCTTCACAGTCACCAAGAGAAACTCATCTTCCCATGACATGCCTCTGAAGATGCAAGCCATAGATGTGGGTGAAACGTTAGGAGCAAAAACTACCAGACCACGGCCACACAGCCTGGAAAACCCACAACAGTTGGTTTGCCACTGCCTGCCTCCTTGTCCTGACCCTGGTATTCCTTGGAGATCTCCCATCCAAATATTTGCTAGTGTCAACCCTGCTTAGCTTCTGAGACCTGACAAGATCTAGCTAGCCTGGTCTATGGAGGTCAGGGCCTGCTCAGTTCTAAGCATCACTGAATTGATTTGGACACTCTCTAGTATGTGTGCTTAGGACTGCAACCTAAATAACTGGTCTCAGACCTATTAGGGTCCTAAAGGACTGAATTGCAGGTGTATTTGTGAGGGGTGGGATAGCAAAGGAATTCGTAACATTCAGCTAACACAGGGCCTTTCCCCACTTAGGTTTTGCAGCGCGCTACTCTGAGTGCGAGCGATTTCCGCCCCGGGGTCGTGTTCCCCACTGCCCCACTGCCCCGCACAGTAGCCGGGGAAGGGTGCCCGCTTTCTTCAGCGCTCGTTCAGATATGACGCACGCTTTGAAGGAGACGTTATGAAACTTCGAGAGTCGGAAATGCGCGGACTGGGCGTTGTCGCCGCCCGGACTCGTGGGGAGCACCGCTGGACCACACGCTATTTGGGGGCAGTAGCGTGCAGCAAACCGTAAGTGGGGAAAGGGCCACAGTAGTCAGTGCCAGACAAGCTTTTGCAGAGTCAATGAGTATGGCAGGGAAAGAGCCTTCCGTCATGGGGTGTGCCATGTGTTCTGAGAAGATCCTCCTTATTGTCTGTGAAGTGTTAGATGCTATGAAATCAATTAAGAGTTGCTGCTGAACAGGCAGAGAAAAGAAAAGGGAGGAATGGAAAAGAGGAGGAGTGGACGCCCAACAGGTGTGGATGCTGAACTTTGGACAGTTTCCTGGCTTCTGTGCTTTGCAGGAGTCAGCTGTGGAAAGAAGAAAGCACATTTATTTCTTCCTTTGCTTTTCCCATGAGGATGTTTGGCACAATTTGAAAGCAGGGTCGGGCGGGGAGCAGAGCATGGACACCAATCAAATCTGAGCACAGAGAGACACAGAGCTGCATACAGGACAGGAGGAAGCCTAGGTATCTGTGAGAAACTTTCACATCCAGTTCAATGGCACATCTTCTGTAGAAATATGGGTCTCACCCAGGTACCTACACATACCACACCCTACCCTGGTTTCTTGAAGCTGTGGGGAGGACTATTTGAAACCTACTCCTGTTGAGGTTTGAAAACACCCTTTCTTTGAGCCCAGTTCCTTCCAGTTTGTCCTGAAATGTCCACTAATCGCCATTATTTTCTTTTTCATGTATAATAAAGATTTTAGTTTTTACAGATATAAACAGAACAGAAAAAAATTAAAACCATATCAGAACAGCAGTTACAATTATATCAAAAGGCAGACAATACACAAACAAAATAGTAAACAATGATACAATAAACAATAGACAATGGCCCCTTCCGCACACGCAAAATAATGCGTTTTCAAACCACTTTCACAACTGTTTGCAAGTGGATTTTGCTATTCCGCCCAGCTTTAGAGAGCACTGAAAGCAGTTTGAAAGTGCATTATTCTGCATGTGCGGAATGAGCCAATAAGTGATAATAGCAATTATGAACAGTAAATATTGGCATAATAATAAGCTTTAAATAGTTAATTTCATAATAGCATAATTCATGATAGCCTGTACATTATTTGATAAAACCAATAGTTATACAATATTATAAGATGAATGTTGTAATATTATAATATGCTGTATAATATTATCAGATGTATTTTAATGAAATAGAATAAAAAGCCTGCAGTATGGATTACTATTGTACATTTCTTAAAAGTACTTCCCTAATATTGAAAATTAAATTCACATTTTATTAACATCTGTTCATAATATATTTAAACGTTCCCCCATTTTCAGTATGACTTTACAAAAGCTTATTAATAATTCATACTTATCATTTCAATAACCTCTTTTTCTGCTCCCCATTTTTTAGGGATGGTATAAATAAAGTGCTTTTTATTTATCATGAAATTCTTTAATTAGTCTTTTATTCCCAAAGGCCGTTTCCGCACGGGCAATGAATGGCGACCTGGAGACGGTAAAAACGCCGTCTCCAGGACGCCATCGATCCGCCATCGGGCGAAGCTGCAACGCTAGCCGCACCTGTACCCTCGCAGCCCTCCCTGCCTGAAAGCCGGGCGGTTTACGTTCCCCAGAGCCGCTTCCCAGCACTCTTTTGGGAACACGCCCGCGGTGAAGCCGCTGTCCGGCGAAACGGCAGCAGCTTCACGCTTCGCCTCCCCACCGGCATCTTCACCCTTCGGGCTTCTGGCGCTGCCGAAACCTGGGGACACGCCCTCTCTGCCCTGCGCCCGCTGGAGCAGGCGTGCAGGGCCAGGGTGCGTGGTGCCCAGCCTTCTCGGGCGACGCCGAGGCCCGGGGACATGCCGGGTCGGCCGGCCGCCGGCGTTCCGTGGCGCCGGGCGTTCTGTTTATTCCTTGGTGGACCATCCATGCGGACGGTCCCAGCGTCGTCGGGTCGGCATCATAAACGCCGACCCGGCCGTTTCCGCCTTCGTGCGGAAACGGCCAAAGTGTATTAGTTTTGCCATTGCTGCATATTCAGCTAGTTTGCTTTCCAAGTCCCCTTAGCATGGGCATTCTTTTGCTTTCCATTTCATTGCAAGCATAACTCGCGCTGTCCTTATTATGTATCAAAACAGTTCTAAGATTTTTGGAATTTTTTTTGTAAAATGACGAATAGCATTCTCTGGGATTCCATTGCAAATTTATTTTTTAAAAAATTCTGGAATACAGCATGCATTTTTTCAAATTTTGTTTTGTCTTTTTACACATCCACCATATATTTTGAAGACTGCTGTCTACTTCTTTACATTCCCAACATTTTCCTTCATGAATCTGGTCCATCTTTTTGATATCCTTTGGAGTAATATACCCCCAATATAATATCTTGTACCAATTTTATCTTAATGCTTGACTAGCTGTAAATTTAATATCTTTTGTCCATAAGGTTTCCAATTGTTGAAGAGGTATTTTTCCTCAAAATTTTGCATCTTTCTAAGCAGACATGTTTCTGTGTCAAATTGAAGTAATATCATATAAATTCATCCTAATAGATTGTCGAAGGCTTTCACGGTTGGATTCAACTGGTTGTTGTGGGTTTTCCGGGCTGTGTGGCCGTGGTCTGGTAGATCTTGTTCCTAACATTTCGCCTGCATCTGTGGCTAGTATCTTCAGAGGTGTATGACAGAGAGAAGTCTGTTACACAGAGAGTTTGTACCTACAAAAGGTGGTTTCATCACCTTTTTGCAGTAGACTTGGAAGGTGATGCTAGTGAATAAACCAGGGATAAACCATATTAGGCTAGAATGTTGATGTTTGAACATCCCATAAAACTGTAGTTAAGAAGAACCTAAGATGAGCCCTGCTGGATCAGATCAATGGTCTATCTAGTCCAACATCCTGTCACACTCAGTGACCAACCAGTTCTTCTGGTGGCTAGTAGCCACTGAATTGCCATAACCCCCCTGGAAGCAGGAGATTCCTCTCTTTGGACCCCCCCCCCAGTGCCACTCATGTGGCCAGTGGGGATCTTATTAAGGGTGAAGTGTGGCCTAACCCCCACATAATTGATGACACATCCGCAGAACATTATCATGTCACCAATGATGTAAGCATGCTCTGGTATTTGGGCTTGTAAAACAAGCTTATACCATAGATTTTGCCCAAATAGCAGAGTGTCCCTATGTCATCAGCAAAATGATGACATCACTTCTGGTGAGAATCAGAAATCATGTTGACACATCACTGACGATGTTATGCCTCAGTTTGACACTGGTAACTTCCCCCCACCCATCCCTCCCCCGCCAGTTGCCAGGAGGAACCTGGTAACCCTACTGATAGATCCATGTATCTATCTAATCCACTGTGGTTCATGAACCAATTTTTGAACCTGGCTTCAAATTTCACGGGCCTATCTTAGGCTGATTCCACATGGGCCAAAAACAGTGGTGTGAAAACGGTGTGAAAACAGTATAATCCCTTTTAGACCATTTTAAACCCTTTTACACCATTTTCACACCGTTTTCACACTGCTGTTTTTGGCCCATGCGGAATCAGCCAGAGTTAGACGGTTGGTTCTCCAGAGATTTTTCCCAATCGTGCCAGGATCCTGGGATTGTAGCTAAAATCTTACGCATAGAAAACATGTGCTCTATCCTGGGGTTTGGGTTTTCCATCTCTTCCGCAACTTATTCATTTTTAGGTTAATTCATGGGAACTCTTTAGGAGTTTAAAGGCAAGAGAAGTTCAGAGATGGGCGGCCATTGTCTGGCTCTGTGTAGCAATTCCAGTCTTCCTTGGTGGATTTCCCATCCAAATATTAACAAGGGCCAACCCAGTTTAGCTTCATAGATCAGATAGAAAAAGCCCAGCCTGAGCTAGCGAGGGCACCCCCCCCACACACACACACACCCTTAACGGAGACCATTAATGTCTGAGCATAAAGTCGGCAGCTTTATCATCCATGCTGAGAAGCCAGTCAGTCAAAAGCTGGTAGCTATTTGTTTTGACAGATTTCCCTGAAAAGTCAGGATTCCCTCCCTCTATACTTTTCCTCTTGCGCATAGAGGATCATGTGACTTTTCTGAATGCTAAGAATGTCCAGCTCTGGGTAAGGTCCTGCATGACAATTATATTCTTAACCTTTCCTTGCCTTTTAAATTAGCATTCCATTTTATCTGAAGAACCGTTTCAGATCATTTAGGCCACGTCTCAGCTTTCTGTACTCTCAGAGCAGGGCTTTGTTTCTTGTTACTGAAGTGCAGTTTGACTACGACGTTTGTTTCCCAGACGCATATGATGAAGCTAGCAATCATGTCTGGCTGCTGTGAAGCTCCCAATACGAATTTATACGTATTTATACGTATACGCCGACCCAACCCCAATCAAGGCCGTGCAGAAATGGCCTTTTTCTCAGCCTAACTTCCCACACGGGGACAATAAAATAGAGGTGGTGAAATAGTGGGTGTCGCCCTGAGTTCCTTGGAGGAATGGTTGGGATAAAAATGTCCTATACTCTATTCTACATAAAGGTGATAGCAGTTTTATATCCCTCTGCCACAGAACAAAGCATGCCAGACCTTCTTTGTTATAGACTGCTCTCCCTGAGTCCTAGTGCCTACCTAGCCCTGCTCCCCCAGTCTGTTTGAAAGTAAGAATACATTTTGGCATAAATGCTCTTGTATCAAAGTACCATGTTCAATAATGCACAAAATTATGGTTTTGACAGGCAGTATGTAAAAATGAATGATAATTCACATATTTGTTCAGGGCTATGTTCTACTGTGGAAACATACAACTTTCTTAGCCAGTGCATCTCCACTGACTGCACTACCATCTTTGTGTGCAACAGAGTATAGATCAGTGGTGGTGAACCTATGGCACAGGTGCCAGAGGTGGTACTCAGAGCTCTCTATGTGGGCACGCACAGAGTCACCCCTACTCCCCCCCCCCACACACACACACACACATCTAGGCTGGCCTGGACCGCTGGGATGAATTATTAGCATTAAGCCTAAGATCTAGTTTTGGGGAAGCAGTATAAGTAACCCTGTTAAGCGCTGCTAAACCCCACTGATTTTCATGCAAAGAACTAAAGCATGATCCTTTACCTGGGAGTAAGCTCAGTTGCTGGCAATGGGGCTTGCTTCTGAGTAAACCCTCCTAGGGTCGTGATTCACCTGTTGGAAGAGTTGCACAGTTGCTTCAAAGCAAAGCCACCAACTACCACCAAGCTTACTCCCGAGTAATGCACGCCTCAGAGCCAAACGTTTTTTCTAAACTAAAACCTCAGTATTCAGGTTAAATTGCCATGTTGGCACTTTGCGATAAATAAGTGGGTTTTGGGTTGCAATTTGGGCACTTGGTCTCGAAAAGGTTCGCTATCACTGTATAGATGCTGGAATGCTTATGGTCCAGTTCAAGTTCACGACAACATCCTGGACTGACTTAGCCAAATCTCAACAATAACAGATAAATGAAATCTAGCCTGAATTATCTTAACTTGCACAAATTCATTTCCATATTTTCTATAAAGAGTGGCAACCAGAACCCTAAAGGCTTCCCATGTCTGTAGTGATCTGACACAAAGAATTTGGAGATCAAACCTGGAGCCACGCATCACTTACTATTCAGCTGCATTGAACAGAAGGGGCAGTTTGCTCAGAGTGCCGTATGCAACTTGACTGCTTGTGTTTGTTGTTCTCTATCATTCGGAACAATGTTCCCCCAGCCAGTGGCAAATACTGCATATATTAGACCCAGCAAACATCAATGGCTGATTGTTCTGACTATGTAGGCTGAAGAAATATGGATGGAATTAGGACTATGACTCAGAGAGCAGATGGATGCAAGTGGCAAGTAGATTACTTTTAAAGTCTTCCGCCGGGCACTCAGCAAGCAAAGGACTAAAGGAACGGTACTCCCTTTTTGCAGGACGTAGAGTGTGAAGAAAACCCTGTGCAGCCGGACTCTCTGGGTGTCAGTTGTTTAGCCTCTGAGGATCTTACCCCAGAAGAGGTCGAACCAGAGAACGTGAAAACAGCAGCCGGAACAGACTACAACAACAGCGTCATGAGTTTCTTTAAAACCCTGGTAAGACTTTGCTTTCAATTTTACTCTGTTGCGTTGAGGTGAATTGTGAGTATCTCTTGTGCAGATGTAGAGGCAAATGCAAAGGGAAAATACTTGTCATTCAAAGCAGAAAATAAAATGACTGAGTTTCTGAAACTTGGGTTTGGATGTTTCAGGTATGTGGTGTGCAGTAGAAATATGTTGGTGTGCAGTAGAAGAGCTAGATTCAAATTCAGTAGCACCTTCAAGGTTTTCGAGGGCCTAGCTCTCTTTGTCTGTTTGGATGTGAAATAAGGGGTTTGAACATGGAGTTAGAAATGTTTGAAAATGAAAGTACTGGCTTCTATCCTGCTGGTCTGTTCAGCTAAAGAGCATTAGAAGGTTTCTTGCATTAGAGGAAATCACTAGCTGAGCAGATCTATAACATAGTGAGAATACCAGGTAATTATTAGCTAAAGCAGATCATTATTTGTCTTTTTAAAAGTTTTTGAAATGTAATTAAACTATGGAGAAACTTATGTTGATGGTTTTAACTAACTGTGAAAATCAGAACAAAATAATCAGTTTTTGCTGTATAAATGCTTCCCAATAGGGCTCAACTAAGAGAATTCAGTATTGTATAATGGAATGGTTGCTCTAAACCTAATCAAATATCAGTGCAAGATAACAGGAAATACTATGGAGAATTAGAAACTTTCCAAAGTGTGTTTGGTTAGAATTAGAATGTGTTTGGTGAGAATTAGAAACTTTCCAAAGTGTGTATGTTAGATTTTTTCAGTCAAGCTTCCTTAAGCACATGAATTAAGCCAGTTCTGGAACAATAAGAGCTGCTTATTTGGATCAGACTAATGAGCTTTTGGCAACAGATAATGCAATTTTATAGGGTTGTTGTCATGATAAAGTGAAGAGGGACTGCATGCTTCCATGAATGTCCTAGAAGAATGATGATATTAGAATAGTTTAAAAAATAAATGTGTTCACTGAATGTGGTATTCAGCTGTCTACTACCTCTGCTTACAGAGCTTTGAGTTAGATTTCTCCTCAGTGATTGCAGTTTTCTCAGTCTGAGAGCAATTAGTCCCATCATCTTTCTGTGACTTGACAGGTGTCTGTCAAATCTTCAGAAGAAGGCTTCATGCACCCCACCTAGGTAACTTGTCTAAGCTCTGAACTGCTATTTCAGTTTGTAAATTCTTCCTAGCATTTAAGGGTCTCCTGTAAGTTACAATGTCACGTCTGCCCCAGAACTCCTTACCTTGAATTTAATTCCACAGCATATCTAATTCAGAGAGGGATCATGACATGCAGGAAATTATGCACACACACACACACACCCCTGCCCAGATACAATATTTTCCTGACCTGAAATCACCCAGGGGAGCTGCTTTTTGATCCACTGGAAAGACTTACACGGGCAGCCCCATCCAAAGGGCCAGGCACCCTTATGTAGTGCCACGGCTGCACTGGCCCACCATTCCCAAAAGGGCTTTCCAGTGGCACAGAGAGGCCAAAAACACATTAAAAACTTCCCTGCCACCGGAAAGCCCCATTGGGCTTAATGGACTTATGTCACTGAAAAGGTGCCATAAGTCCACAGTTCTGGCTGCCAGTGTAACAGGCCAGTGGCCAGGTGGAAATCAACTAGTGTCAGCTTCTTCCCCGGCCACATCCCAGACCACCCCCACTATGCTGGTGGCAGTGGCGCAGGGACACTGGCACAGCATTCAGCACCGCATTCCACTGCCTCAGGGAGGGCAACTCCAACTGTGTGACTCTGCACCACTCCCAGCCACAGATTTGCTTCCCCTTTGGATGGTGCTGTTAGCCTTTCATTATTTCGACCCCGAGGAAAACATTTGTCCTCAGGCCTGCTTCAAGTAAGAAAACAGTGCAGGGAGAGGGCTAAAGTTCCCTCACTCTGTAGATCATGGTCCCAGTCCACATTTGGCCAGTGTACACCTGGAAATTAAATTCTGAGCACAGAACTCCCAGCTCCTACCTGATCAACACGACCAAGGCAGATATGAGATTACCTTGTGGTAAATGTCACTTACAGAGAGAAATCCCAAGCAAGTTTTCCGAGAACCCTGCTCAAGTCCATTCATTGAGGCTTACTCCCAGAAAAGTTCTCTTAAGATGACACTGACTAATGACAGCCTAACTTTATTTAACAATGCATACCATACCTTTCCTTTTGGCACAAGGCAGCCCACAAAACATTTCAAATTAAAACCAAATAGAATGCAAATCATAAATGCTTCCCTCCCCACCCTAAATGCCTGCTGTTCACACAGCATCAAAATCCCTGGTAAACAGGCAAGACTTGCAATACCTTCTGAAGATCTCCAGTGTTGGGGGGTAGGGGTTAATCTCTTCAGGGCTCCCAATCCACAGAGTGGGAGCCACAGTGGAAAAGACCGTCTCTGTTTGATGCCAGGAACTGGAAAAACAGCCAGCAGGGGGCAGCCTGAAGACAACAGTTGACATATCAGAGGAGATGTCTATCTCCCTGTCTGGTCCTCTTCCTATCCTCCATGTCTATCCTTAATTGTAAATGTGCACATCTGTAGTTTTCACCTTTGACCTTTGGTCGCGGATTCTTCTTCACATGCTTATTTGATGGTGCAGATTCCATGGATTTTTCTTCTTCTTGAATTCTAAGGTTTCTCCAAGTAAAGCAGATTCTAAGAGTGATTCAGAGGACAAGGTGAGTGTTTTGTTTGTTTCTGTCTAATCTGGACTAATGTACATTTTAGTGCTAGTCCATGCTAATTCTCATTTGAATGTGGGAACTGTTTGCATTTAAAATAAAGTAAAATAATTGCATTTGAGTAGGTATGATGTGATGCAGAAGTTCTGTGAGTGGCATTAGATCAATGATTTATTTATTATGACTTGATTTGTTGCACTTTTATCTGCCCTTTCCTTCAAGGAGCTCCAAGTAGTGTATCCAGACAGGGAATGGATCATTGTCACCTGATGGCATCCTAGCTGCAGGCAATTTTCACATGGGTTTTCTCAGTAAAAATTTGACAGTACACTCAGTCACATTTGCAAGTCATTCAAGGACTTTACCGCACAAGTCACTTAGGTTTCCAGGATGATAATAAAACATTTCTTCTGTGGACTTCTGCACATTTTCCCCTTGTTTGGTTCTGAAAACAATTCCGGGCAGCTTTTTCTCTGTTGTTGCTGAAAATACTTTGACGGTGTTTTTTTTTTACAATGTTTTTAAGTGATCACATGTAAAGCAATTTTTCTTTCCTGCCAAAACAATGGGCTGTTTTCCATGTCCCCTGTGCAGTCAGAGAACCTCTCCTTCAGTGCCTGTACCACCATTTTTTCCATTCCTCTCCTCACCACTTTGCCCCTCTTCTCTTAAATTTTGGCCCATTACCCACTGCCGGCGTTCCCTGGCCTTGTCCTGCTCTGGCATGAAAAGTTGCACCAGAAGTGCTCTTGCTTTCCCTGGGGAAAGCGGGAAGAACGCATGGGGCAAGAGGATGCACATCAGGACAAGCAATCTTGCCCCGACGCCCCTCCTCTCTTGGTTCAAACAGGAAGCACATCAGGAAGAGATTTCCTGCCCCAACGCACCTCCTCTCTTGCCATACTTCAAACAGGGAGTGTTTCTTGCCCTGACACACTTCCTGTCCAGTGGTAGGATTCAAATAATTTAACAACTGGTTCTGAAAGAACTCAGTGGTGGGATTACAACCAGTTCTCTGAACCAGACAACAAATTAGCTACCGGTTCTACAGAATAGGTGCAAATAGGCTGAATCCCACCACTGTTCCTGTCCCACCGCGCACCAGAGCACCAGGGGGTAATCAGCCTTTAAGTGCCTTTTTCTTCCCACACCCCTCATTTTGTGGAACAGCAAATCAGCGATGCTATGAATCATTGCTATAGTGACAGGAAACAAGGCATGGAGGAGTGCAGACAAATGCCATGGTAATCAATGGAATTGAAAACGCCTTCAAATGCGTGTGATCCATTTTTTGCCCCAAACACTTTAGACAGCAGCCATAATAGCCCTGAATAGCCTGATCTCACCAGATCTCGGAAGCTAAGCAGGGCCGGCCCTGGCTAGTATTTGAGTGGGAGGCCAGGCCACTGAGGAATACCAGGGCTGCTATGCAGAGGCAAGCAATGGCAAACCATCACTGATTGTCTCTAGCCTTGAAAACCCCATGGTCGAAGGATCACCATGAGTTGGTGGCAACTTGACAGCACACCCTTACATTACATACCTTTGATGTAGACAGGTAGATGCAAATGTGGAAATACATGGGTCCCTATTTAAATAGGGCCTTTACAAAGAATTACAATTGATTTATGAAATACAGAGATCTGTTCCCTGGAGAAAATAGCTGCTTTGGAGGGTGGACTGAATGGCTGCAGTACCTCCCCTCCCCAAACTTTGGCCACCCCAGGCTCCACCCACAAATAGACAGGAACTTTTCAAGTGTGGGTTAATAAGCAATAATGCAAAATTAATCCAGCTTTGTTGTTATTCTAATTATTAATTTTCCAGTAAGGAGTCACATAGTTGGATATCAGCTTTTGCATATGTATGGATGCCATTAGGTCACAGTTGACCTATGCTGACCCCATTGGGTTCCCAAGGCAAAAGATGGTGGTTGTGTGCCATTACCTACCTCTAAATTATTTCTCTTTGGTGGGGTGAGGCTTGAGAAACCAGAAGAGTCAAGTTAGGTGTTTTCTTAATCTTTGACATTCTGAGCCCAAAAGATTGGCCATTGCTGCTCTAGGATATGGATGGAGAGCTGGTAGCTTTGTGAGCTCATATGGCTACTAGGGTGCTAATTGGTCTCTGATGGTCCAACTACAAAAGCTTCAAGTTTTATGAAATAAACTGCACGCTGAAACGTTACAGTTCTTTTGAATTTTGCTTGTAATGTCTTAATGTACATATTTTATATCCAGTGCTGTGAAGTCTTTCTCATGCCAATTTCATTATGAGGCTGACCCATCATGGCCTGGGAGCCTACTGAAGCTAGACATCCTTTGGAAATGATTAAAGCAGAAGAATGTTCCAACCAACATGTGTTGTGACTGTGCCCTGCCCTTCACAGAAATGATTTTGTCTGTCCTCCTTAAATCGTCCAGCTGTGTTTACACTCAAAGCAGACCCAGCCCATATAGTATATTTGCTTCCAGGTAATCTAGTCCTACCTGTGCCAAGTTCCCGTTGATTTTAATGCTAGGAATACAGAGTAAGAATACAAAGTCATTTGCTTAAGTCAGTGTATTTACCATCTCCTTGGTCCCACAGAATAAGCAGTAGCCAGTGTGGGTCAAATCCAGGCTGCAGTTGGTTAGGCATCATGGCTGTATTATGAAATCATTTGCTAAACAAAATCCTTGTGGATTGTTGGGATGTAGACTGTTCAGGACCTAAGAATACATGATTAAAGCTGCAGAGTCCTCCATTACTGATGGGCCATTTGAGAACAGGGTTTAGAGTTGTGGGGCAGAATGACACATTGGTGAATGCTGGTAGCCCTCTTCTCTCCTGGTTTTGCACTGAAGCATCAGAAAGGATTGCTCAGGGAGAAAGGTTTGTTCAAGATGCCATAAGCTGATTACCCCTGACTTATAGGAAATTCAGTAGAGTTTCTCATTCTCCATGCTTTTTGGCAGGAATCTTGGAGAACCTGACCTCTCAACTGTTACATGTCTGTGAGATAGGTTTAGTTCTTAGCAAATAGCATTGTACCGTGAAAGACCAACGTGGTGCCTGTGGGTGCCATGGTACCTACCAACACCTTTTCTGGTGCCTGCCAAGTGTTTTTAGAAAGTGAGAGGAGCCAGGTAGGTCTTTTGCCCAGAGAAACTCCTGGTTGATGATTGGAGGTTCAGTTGGCTGTGTTTTTAATTTGTAATGTTGCTTTGGCAGCAGCTGCCAACATAGCACAAGGATCTGCACTGTGTTACTCGAGTGAAGCTGTGGCAATCATTTCGTGGCTGGCTCCGCCTCCTGCGGCAACCATTTTGTAACTGCGGCTACTATGCCATGTCAGAACTTCAAATGTGGCTGCAGGCTCAAAAAGATTGGGGACTCCTACTATAAGAACTAAAATGTTAACTTGGATTCATTTAACAGCTATGCATGTTCAAAATGTTGCCCTCACAGTAATTCTGAGAACACTGTTATTCCAATTCCAAAGGAAGGAACTGGGGCTATATGAAAATATTTTTTTCTGCCACCCACTGTATTCATAATTGAACAAAGATTTGAACACAAGTTTCCCAAGATCAAATACAACCTATTATCCATTAGGTTATACTCATTTAATTTTACTCTGGGGAGTGGTAATTCCATAATTATCCCTTTGTTTCCAAAACCTCTAAAAGTGAGTGGGATTGCCCTAGTGCATTTGTTTTCTAGCATTTGCAGGGAGGTTATCAGGTTAGGTTAATAAGATGAGGAGTACTGCTGGTAGACTGAAGGCAGATAAATGAACCAAATCAATGAATAATGGCCAAAATGCTTCCTTCAAAGACGGCTGATTACCGACAACCCTTTGAAATGCACAGCCTTGAGATTGTGTTGGGTGTGAATCAGGTTGCACTCTCAATTCGGGCAGACCGGTGAGGTCCAACTGGTAATGCTTGTCTCATCTCACAGGGATCAAATGGTTGAGGTCAAGGCCTGCCAAGAAGTGCTGAGAATATGAAACCCTATTGGATTTTCTTCTAAACTAGGCACTGATCTGCAGAATTTCAACATATGTCCTAAATCTTGTCCCAAAATCCTCTGCGATTCTCAGGGGTTTCTCAGCAGATGAAGTTGAAAGTATTGTTCTGGGCAAGAAGGGGTCATGACTCTTATGAGGCCTGTCAATCAGCAGAGTGTTTGAAGACCACTGCAACAGAACATATAATGGTGGAAATTGAACCAAGCTGTTAAACATATGAAGCTGTCTTATATTGAGTTAAGTCATTGGTCCATTTTCTCTGACTGGCAGCAGCTATCTAGGGATTCAGGCAGAGAAAGATCCTTCCCAGTACTTGCTACTTGGAAGATAGTTTCAGAGGGTAGCTCTATTGGTCTATAGTAGAAGAGCTAGATATGACACACTTTAGAGAACAACAAGAGTTTTGGAGTTTAAACTTTGTTAGATTCCTTCTGATAAAGGGAGTTTTGGCTCAAAAGCATACACCCTGAAAATACCTAAGACTCTAGTGGGCTTGAATCTTGCTATACTCTGTTCCACAGAAAGATGATAGTTCGATTAGTTTGAGGTGCAGTGGTTGGGAATATGCTTCTGCATTAGAATATAGTCCTGAACGAATATGAGAATTATCATTCATTTTTACATGCTGCCTTTGTCAAAACCATTATTTTGTGCATTATTGAACATGGTACTTTGATACAAGAGCATTTATGCCAAAATGTATTTTTACTTTCAAACTGAAGGGAGGCTACGTAGGCACTAGGATGCAGGTGGAGCTTGCTATAACAAAGAAGGTCTGGCATGCTTTATTCTGTAGTGGAGGAATATACAACCCTACTATCCTCTGTTGAACAGAATATACCTGGAGATACCAAAGATTGAATCTGAGACCTTGTGCATGCAAATCACTGATCCACAGCCCTGTTTTAAAAATGTACTTTAATGCATTTTTAAATAAACTGAGAGATGCTAGGCACAGATGCAGCTGAAACGTCAGGAAAAAATACTACTGGAACACGGCCATACAACCCAGAAAACCCACAACATTCTACTGATTTTGGCTGTGAAAGTCTTCGACAATACATTGAAAGATAGTTGCCAACACAGTAAAATACAGAATTCTCTTCAGTGAGTCATTGTCTATGGATGTAATGTTGTATTATAATAATGTCACTGATGTATATGGTGGATAAAAGGAAAATGGAACTCAACTTTGAATGATGTCGCACAAAGGCAACGCAGGCAGGCAAGATCCATGAAGGTCAGCTTGCTGAGAGGACGACGGCTGATTCCCATGCAAAGGGTACCAAGAAAAAGAAAACAGACAGCCCCAGATTAGGACACAGTACATTTAGCAAACTGTTTAGACACAAGGTCGGTACTGGAGAATACTAAAAGAGAACCCTGAATGGCAACAGATGAGTCCTAGTTAAACACCGGATGAAATGTTACAGCTGTCAGACTTCATAAAGGGCAAAATTTTGGGAGGTGTTTTGATTCAAAAACTGATCCCAGCAGAGAGGGGAGGGAAATGTCTTGAACATTTTGGAAGTCTGGAAATTTACAGCATCTGTGAATTCAGGGTTCAGTCAAAATAAACCCCTCCGAACATATCATCATAACCATTTCCTGTGTCATTGTCCTAAGTTTTTTTTGCTAACCAAATCTGTGTCCCGTAACTAGAACTTAGATCTGACAAACAATGAACAATGGAAGGCAAACCTTCTGCCTCATTTAACAGTAATGCTAAGCATGTCTATCTTGCGTTTGAAGAGATAATGTTCCAAAAATGTAGACCTTAACCCTTTCCTACCTGTTTCCAGATGGTAGAATGAATGCATGGTGGGAGGGGAGGAGAATGATGACAACAAACTCTGTGGCTAACCCACATGTGCTAGTCAGTAGGCATGTATTAAAAAAGATTCTCATGTACAAGTCTCTTGTATTCATAGCTCTCTGTTCATGCAATCAGGAATACTGAAAATGCAATGTTCCTAACCACACTGTGCCCATATATATGTGTTCATTCATAGATGGTGCACATATATTTTCAATGGATCTGAGTAGGTTTATTTATATTCATGCAGATCGAAGGTGGTGCTCACTGTCACAATTCCCATGCCACATGCATGTTCTATTCCCTTTGAACATCAGAAGAGAGGTTATATCTGGTTAAATGAAAAATCAGTTTCCATGTGTATTAAAAATAACTTTTCCCCCATTTCCAAGCTCCAGTCAGTTACAATGAGAATATTTTCCCCTCAAAAAAGCCTTTAAAAAGATCCCTTCACAAATCAATCAGAACTCATACCTTTCCATAACTATCGATGCTGTTTGTATTTTGATCACCCATGGCAAGCTGCAGTACTGCAGTCAAGACTCTGTTCGCAACCTGAGTTCGATCCCAATTGGAGTCAGTTTCAGGTAGCCAGCTCAAGATTGACTTGATTTTTCCATCCTTCTGAAGTCAGTAAAAATGAGTACCCAGCTTGCTGAGGGTAAAGTGTAGATGACTAGGGAAGGTAATGGCAAACCACCCTGTAAACAAAATCCTCCTAGTAAACATCATGATGTGATGTCACCCCATGGGTCCATAATGACCCAGTGCTTGCACAGGGGGCTACCTTTACCTTTCAAACACTGTCAAAAGCTCATCAAAATTCAAATTTGCTCATTTATCTGTCACCTTTTCTTGCTGACTTGTAATCAAGTCAGATTATAGAAAACGAGCAAAGAGCAACCAAGATTAGATTGATCAACGTGGATGGGTGCTTGCAAAAATGACAACGGCCCCTCGGAAAAAAGTTCCAGAGCAAAGCAAATGCATTTTACTTACTGAGACAGCATCCTGCTTTCAGCTTTCCCTGTTTCAACTTTTAAGAAGCACAGGCACCCAACAGGCAGGGAACAAATAGTGGTTGATAGTAGCCAAGAAAAGAGAACTGAATTGTTCTCAAGCTCATTTCAACCAGCCAGTATTCTCATTCCAAATATCACCCAGTCTGCTGTTGATATTTTTTATAGCTATATTTCTGTTTGAGCACCTAACAAATTCCATTAACAGTAGCAATAGATTATTGTTTGTTTTAACCCCACCTGCAAAGAGGATTCTAGTTTTTCTGGCTTTGAGACAGGGGTGTGTGACACAGTGTTGCTTCTGCTGGCAACTGGTTTGTGTTCCCTGTCTCACCATCATGTATACTAGCTACTGATTGACTTATTGCCTAAATGGTTCCAGGAGTTTATCAGTAATAAAATAGGCTTGCTTAATTTTGCAAACTTCATTCTAATAGGATTTGGGTTAGTCCACAATTCTAGGCTTCCTGACTATGGCTCCAACCACGTTCTTAACTTTGCCCGTTACTCAATAGTTTGACCGATTGATGAGTAGGGGGTTAGAGGGAAAGAACGGCAGCATTGTATCCTCAAGAATGTACAAGGACAAAGACCCTTGAGAAGTGGATGGAAAATATTAACCTCATGCAAAAATTCCACAGACACCCACATGGAATTTTTGTGAGTAGGGGGGCTTGTATAAGAAAGTACATTTATTTGTAATGGAAGAGGCAGCAGAGCTGGTATTTATACCCGGCTTTTTCTCTACCTTTAAGGACTCTCAAAGCGGCTTACAATTGCCTTCCCTTCCCCTTCCCACAACACACACCTTGTGAGGTAGGTGGGGCTGGGAGAGTTCTGAGAGAACTGTGACTAGCCCAAAGTCACCCAGAAGCTTCAAGTGGAGCAATGGGGGAAAAAACTCAGTTCACCTGATTAGAGTTCACCACTCTTAACCACTATACCATGCTTGCTCTCCACTGGAATATCAGTGGAACATAGGGGGATCCTGTGAAAATGTATTATATTTGATGTTGTTTTTAAAGGGGAAAAACACACACACAATTTGCTAATTGTACTTTCAGCACAACAGTCGTGAGCACCAGGCTCTCTTTGGGGTCAAGTTAAGACAGCGGCTCTAATTGTATTTTCAAGGACATCAGTTCCAAATAATACAGAGGCGCTTAGTTCTAAACAGACTTGGTCAGACAGGATGTCAGCTAGTAAACTTTTCCAGTGTAAACAGTCCAGCTAGCTCCATCTGGGAGACTAAACAAACAAGGATGAGGCAACATCTCTCCAGCCTCTTCCGAGCAACCCCCAACACGGAAGCCTCTGCTCATGTAGAGCTCCATATGTGGCACAACAAATTCAACACTGATGCAAGTGCAGTAGCCTCTGCTCATGTGGAGCTCCATTTGCAATGAATCAGTCTTAGCTCACACAGGAGGGACAATTAATCATTGGTCATCCCATGTGCTTTTCAAAACCACAGAACTTAGCCTGTTGACTATTCTGAGTTGAGACAAGACTCCCTGGGAAGGGAACATTGCAATTTTGGCACCACCATAGAAAAGGCCCTGTCTCATGTACATCCACTCCTTGTACATCCCATGATTGAGAGCTACAATGAATGGAGAACAGGAACCACCAGTTCTTTCGGCTTTCTGTCCTCCTTGTAGCTTCCTAAGTCACATTTATTTATCTATTTTTGCAAGAAAGCATTGTTTTTCAGGTCTTGTTGTTACTACTAACTCCAAATAAAAACTTTCCCCCCCTTTTGGAAAAGAACTAATTTTCTCATCGATTGATCATGGATCTAACAGCCGGATAAAAGTTCATTGTTACCCTTGAATTAATGGAGAAGTAAAATATTTTTGAATGGGAAATGTGTATGTAAATGTGTTTATGTAAAAATGTATGTGTCTTCACTTCCAAAATATTAATATTCAAGTGAGGGATTCTTAAAAATATTATTATTATTTATTAGATTTATAGCCCGCCCTCTCCCACCAAAGGCCTTCAGTCAGCAACAGTTTTAAACTCTCTGTGTTATAGGAAGACTTGGTAAAAAAAGGAGTCATTGGAGCCTACTTAGCAGATTCAATCCTCTGTGTAAGAGTTTATCTGCAGAGGGAAGAATTCACCAGTTTTTAGACTAACTGTTTTAACTGGGATTGTCAGAATGGTAGGTTGGGACCTACTGATTTGCCATGGAAGTGTAGATGTCTTGCTTGGAAAGATCTGAGAATACCACAAAACAATAGCAGGACTCATAATTTGGGTCTGGCAGAACATAGGAGATTGAGTATAGAGTCTGAATCTTCAGCTAAGAGACTGGTAGAAGAAGGAGGTAGAGGAGGAGTTTGGATTTATACTACCATGCTTTTCTCAACTGTCAGGTGTCTCAAAGTGGCATACAAACTCCTTCCCTTCCTCTCCCTACAACAGACTCCTTGTGAGGTAGGTGGGACTGAGAGAGTTCTAAGAGAACTGTGGCTTGCTAAAGGTCACCCAACAGGCTTCTTCTGTAGGGGTGGAGAAACAACCCTGGTTCACAAGATTAGAGCCTGCTGCTCACGTGGGGAATCAAACCCAGTTCTCCAGATTAGAGTCTACCTGATCTTAACCATTGCACAATAGTAGTTCTCATCCCCACAATGAATATTCCAAACAAGCAGGAAATTTTTTCCAGTGTTTCCCTTCTTCTGTCTCATAGAGCATCTCCTGGAAAACTGGAAATGGCCCCACTGTCCTCTGTCTACCAACACCTAAGAGATGAGAAGTGACCTTCCTGATCTTTACTATTGCTACTTGTAAATAAGCTTAAATGATCTGAACAGAATTTAATTCCAAGTAAGCATGTTATGAATCACAGCAGTCTGGGACCCTCGTACCTACGAGACCTTCTGGCCCCACATGTCCCACATCGCTCTCTGCGTTCAGCAGAGGCCAACTTGCTGGTGATCCCCGCCCCCTCTATGATGCGGCTGGCCTCCACTAGGGCCAGGGCTTTTACGTCCCTGGCCTCTGCCTGGTGGAATGCTCTCCCTCCAGCTGTCCGGGCCCTGCGGGACCTTAATGAGTTCCGCAGGGCCTGCAAGACTGAGTTATTCCACCGGGCCTTTGGGGAGACCTGCTGCTGATATGTGTGCCCGGAGCAAAATCTAAGGCCCACTGTTCCCCTCTTAAGAGGAGTTTTAATAGCCGGGTGCCATCTACATTTTAATTGGTTTATGGTAATTGAGCGCTGCATTTTAATGTTTAACTTTTATGTACTTTGTTTTCCACTTGTCTCGCTATTGTTGTAAACCGCCCTGAGCCCTCCGGGGGAGGGCGGTATATAAGTAGAACAAACAAACAAACAAACAAACAAACAAATAAATAAATAAATAAATAAATAAATAAATAAAAATAAAGATTTAAGTGTAAGGATCAAACTGCAGGTTTTTTCCCCAGAAAATTGATTGCCTGGAGATGTTCTATCATAAGCAATGTTAGAACCCTTTGGTACCACACCTTCATATCTTGTGGCAGTCAGTGTGGAATTGTATCACATTCTAGTGTGTCCTGTCATAATTATGTCACATTGGAAAATCACCCACATTTTCCAATGTGGGTATGGCAGCAATCAACTTCATCACTTGCCATGGATGCTTGGCGAAATACATTTGAAGACAAGAAAAGCATCACTGTAAGATAAGGATTGGTTGCAATAAATAATGTTGTAGGAAATGCTTTCCAAAGGGTAGACCTATGTCCCATGAGGGAAGATTTACATCAGATGAAGTAAAAATCAACAAGTAATTTAATGCATTAATTGTCTTTACCATAGTTAAAGAACTGAGATATCACGTTAATTTCTATTACGGCTGGTTCAGTGTATTCATTTGATAACAAGTGTATTGTGTACTAACCAGCCCATCTCATCTCCAACTCTAGACCCTAATTCACTTTCCCAGAAAACCTGAATGCATGTGGTTAACCATGTCAGCATGAGGCAAAATGTGTGAAGCGGCCCTATGTGATGGATTTGTGAAACTAACAATCAGAAATACCACCGGCCAGTACAGAATAGCAGTTAATCAGCGGCTTGACTTTGTGTTCATTTTCTCTCTTGCAGTCAAAGAAAGATCCTCAGCAAACAGCAAATACCAAAGTGAGTAATACTGCTGAAAAGCATTCATGTGGTCCCTGCTTTCCTATTGCAAGTAACATTGATGTGCATTTCAGTTAGCTCCCAAAGGTACCTGGTGGGCCACTGCGAGTAGCAGAGTGCTGGACTAGATGGACTCTGGTCTGATCCAGCAGGCTCGTTCTTATGTTCTTAGTTTTATGGTTAAAGTGACAAGCATTCAATTACCATGAAGCCTTCGTCATTGCCATAAGTCCATCTTTGGGAGTATGAACATGAATGCATAGGTCAGTACATGATTCAGTGACACAATGTCTTCCTTGTCATCACACGGGAGCAACCTGACTAACCCAGTTTGGCCTGAGCTTGACAGAGCTTGGGAGCTAACCAGTATTGACCCCAGACAGGACTTGGATGGGAGACCACCAAGGAAGACTGAAATTGCTATGTGGAGGAAGGTAATGGCAAAACCACCTGCTCCTCTCATGCCTGGAATGCCCCCTTAAAGTTGTTGGAGAGGGGGTGTTGGAAGAGAAGGACTTTACACTGTTTCCTGCCTCAACCACAGAGGGTTTTTTACTAGAAAGCCAGATGCTAGATAGGGACCTAGGGATTGACACTTTTACTCTTATCATTCTGGCATTATCCCTTTGATGTTAGACTGATACTCTCAGGGACTTCCTTCTGGCTCACTCACTCTCTCTCACTCTCCATCTTGCTCTCAAACCTACTGCACCATGTGCGTAGGGAGGACGGATGCTGGCTGCATCCATTCCCATCCAGCCTAGATTAGATTAGAATAGTGAACCTATCTATCTACCCTTCTATCCAGAACGAAGTTCACTAATAAATACTCTTTTTGTTAGATTAGAAACTACAAACGACTCCGTTTTTCTTTATGCCTAAGCTCACACGCGTGTTCGGGAAATGCTCCGCCGCGCTCCAGCCTCTGCGCACTCTGCTCGTTGTGAAAAGTGGGTAATCTCTACGAGGAGATTATTCAACAAAAGTCAGTTGCGACTTGACAACGCTTTCTCCTTCATCATCCGCTGTTTTTTTCCCATGGGTGGTATAGAGAATTGTTCACTTGGTGGTCTTACGAAGTCCTGTCATGCCTTCTTCTAGAGTGCTGATCAGCCTGTAAGCAGTGATAATGTGAAATCGGAAGCAAACGTCCCTCCGTCGCAGGAGACGCCCGCAGCAAAGCAGAACACAAAAGCTCCCGAACCTCCAGTCCAACCACAGGCACCGCCGCCGCCACCCCCTCCAGCAGCCATCATCACCAACGAAATTCCAAAAGAGGTGACGAAGGAGAGGTCTGCTTCTACCCCCACACCTCTAAGTAAATTCTTTTGGAGAAAGGTACGTGCGGACCCTAGATGTGGTATATAGTCATTCATTCATTTATAGCTCACATTTCAACTTCGGCAGAAATTCCCGAGGTGGAAAAGAGCATTAAAAATTACAAAACAATCAATAACACTAAATCCTAGAAAGGGACAAGTAAAGCTTTCTTGCAGGTAGTAAAGCAGCTGAATCCAAAGAAAGCTGTGTAATGCAAAAAAATCCCTGTTTTAAAAGGTCATTCTTTAAGGCACCTAGTTTCTAAAACCGGTGATCATAAAAAAGTAATTTACCTGGATCCATGATTCGGGGGGGGGGGGGGGGATTTTGGGAGTCAGAAGGAAGGGGGAAGAGAGGAAGTTACACTCTGTACGTGGTAATCTTTCTGCCCTCCAAAAAGCTGTGTTGTATCCTAGCCACTAACTATGCAAAAGGCCCTGTTTCCAGGGATCAGCAATCTGATAGATGGGGTTGCCAGGTCTGTCTGTGGACTCTATGGTACTGTACCCCACTGAAGTCCCTGCCCTCTTGAGGCTCCACCCCCAGTTCTCCAGAAATCCTCCAAACTGGGTTTGTTTCCCCACTTCTACATATAAAGTCTACAGGATGACCTTGGGCCAGTCATAGTTCTTTCCCAACTCTTTCTGCCCCACCTACTTCACAAGGTGTCTGTTATAAGGAGGGGAAGGGAAAATGATTGTAAGCCACTTTGATGCTCCTTAAAGGTACGGAAAAGTGAGGTATAAAAACCAACTCTTCTTGTAGCTCAATAGCTAGAATACCTCTAGCTCAATACATTTAAATGTATGTCATTTCAAAATTTGTCATTAGGTAGTGTCTGGTCAAAATGGTTCTTTGCACCTCTTCTATATTCTGCTTAATCCTTCAAAGTCCAAAACAGTCCAAAACAGATTGCCATAAAGAACAACAACATAAAAAACTTCACTTTGGGGTTGGCATGGTTTCCACCCAAGGCCCCCCAAAGTCTTCCTGAAGTGGTATCATCAACCTTAGCTGAGACTCTCTGATTCTATAATACCATTCTTACCCTATCACTACAAAATCTATTGTTCTTATTCTGTTTTTAGCAAACCATTAAAAAGCCAGGTGATTAGGTTTTCAGAGTAATTGAAGATCCCGAATTTTCTCTGAACAGAGGGGTGTCTGGAATTTCCTCCCAGGATACAACTGTTGTCACTAGCAAAACTAAACCCCCTGCATCAACATAGCCTTGGAGACAAATCTGTTGGGTCTACAGCTGCAGCAGCGGTAGCTGTAATCTGATCTACACTATAATGTTTTAAAAATGAACCCCTGGAAGACAGTTTCTTCTTTGTTGATGATGTGTTCTGTTTTGTGGAGAGAAGCAATTGCTACACCGAAATAAGTGAGGAGGTTTTGTCGGGCTTGCAAGAGCTTATAGTATTACAGCAGCAGCAGCAACAGAGATTAACTACTGAAGTAGGGTTTTGTCTTGTTTTTAACAATAGCCGTGGCAAAATCCCATCCAAGACATATTGGTTTAGCAAAATGAACATGGAGAGGATGCACTTTGACAAACACCACATAAATATTGGTTGTGTCTAAATTATTCAAAGGCTTTGAGAGTTTATTTAATGGCGGGTAGTTAAGTGCTATTAATATGAGATATCATCTTTGATTGGGTGATGTCTTCCTGTGTTTCTCTTTTCGCCTCGTCTGATGTATTATACCGTTATGGTGTGATACTTTGTATTCAGGAGCAGTGGCGTAAGTAGACAAACTGGCAAAACCTGAGTTTGATGCCCCCCCAGGCGCGTGCCCAGTGCAATGCGCACCCCTCCTGGCCCCCTTGTAGCTACACCCAAATTGGAGCTTGGCGCCCACCCCGATGGGCAGCCGCCCTCCCCCACTGTGACCAAGCAATGATTTTTTACACCAGGTCGCTTCAAAGTCACCATCACATTATAGAACATGCCCCAGCTCACAAATCTGAACACAGCAATAGGCCATGCCACACAGTAGAAATATTTTTTTGAAAACATTTTCAAAATGCTTTCAAAATGTTTTATTACTGCTATGAAAACATTATATGGTGTTGTATCCAGTCCCCCCAATTGGGGGAAACAGCATCACTTTCAATGTTATTTAAACTGGGGACCCCCGATTCTCCCTTTAAGGTGGATTTAAAAGGAGAATCTGGGCTTCCTCGTTTAAACAAGTGATGCTGGAATCCACCCCCAAACAGCATCATTTTCAATGATGTTTAAACTAGGGAGCCCAGATTCTCCTTTTAAATCCACCTTAAAGGGATAATCTGGGGTCCCCAGTTTAAACAACATTGAAAGTGATGCTATTTTGGGGTGGATTCTCCCCCACCCTGAAACAGCATGACTTTCAATGTTTAAACTGGGGACCTCAGATTCTCCCTTTAAATCCAAGCCAAAGGGGGGGAGGGTTAAAAGGAAAATCTGAGGAAATTTTGGGGGTGCCTGCTGTCAGGGGTGCAATTGTTAAGCTATCAGCACCAAACTTTCAGGGCATCTTTAGGAGACTATTCTAATGATACCACCCAGGTTTGGTGAAGTTTGGTTCAAGGGGTCCAAAGTTATGGACCCTCAAAGGTGTAGCCCTCATCTCCTATTAGCTCCTATTGGAAACAATGGGGGATGGGGCACCCCCTTTGGGAGTCCATAACTTTGGCCACTTTGCCCAATGGGCATTACGTCCCTGTTCAGGAGCAAAAGCAGGGTATCCTGAAAACTCACATAGATTACTGCTGTGAGGAATAATAGCACTCATTCTTTTAAATGTTAATTGTATCAGGATCTTACATATTTTTATATGATGGAGGGCTGGAACTCTGTGATCAGATCTAAAAATATTCGCCTTAACAATAAAAAAGCAGATATAGGGAGGTATCACTTTTGATTAGAGACTTCCCACTTTGTTTCTCCTGTAGGAATCCCTCATCCTCAAACTGCTGCTAGCCACAGTAGCTAATAAGAATACTTGTCTTTATTTTATTTATTAAAATTATTTGTTGCTACCTTTCTCTTGTCTCTATTCAAGACAGCTTACAGAGTACAATAAAATCCAACAGTGACCGATCGCAGTGAAATGCCATAAAACAAGAAAGGGGGGATATAAATCCAACTCTTCTTCTTCTTCTTCTTCTTCTTCTTCTTCTTCTTCTTCTTCTTCTTCTTCTTCTTCTTCTTCTTCTTCTTCTTCTTCTTCTTCTTCTTCTTCTTCTTCTTCTTCTATTGGAAGGAATGGTTACTGTTGATCTCTAAACAAAGCAAGCACAAGCAAATGTAAGAATTGATGAGTACCACAGACTCCTCTGGGTGCCCATGGCAAATCCAAGGAGAATGGGGTCTTGATATGTGCCCACCATGCTGGGTCAGAATTCCAGAAGTGCCTATAGTCTCAAAAAGATTGGGGACCCCTGGTGTATGTATCTAATGGTTAGACAGCCTAAGAACTCCTTCATAGAAAAATCTACTTGTGGATGATCAAAAAAAGAAGGAGACAAGCTCAGAAAGGCAAAAATACAAATGGCAATGAATGACTTCGGAACTGGTCCTAAGTGATTCCACTACCAGGATTGGTGAAGATTAGGAAGTTGTTGTTTTTTTCCATTTTTTAAACTGAAGGGAAGGTAGACTCTTGCCAACCTCTCCTCCATCCCTAATTGCAGTCAGCAGCCCCACACTGGAATGTTTACCTCAGAGATCATAATGTCCAGGTAGACTGAAGCCCTCTTAATCAAGCACTGTTTGGAAGGAAATAGGGAAGGAGGGAATGGACCATACCAGCAAGAACTTCTCTCCTTAGTACACTCAGGTCCCTCTTGTCTCCCTTCTTCCAAACTGGCTCCTAGGAAAATCTCTTTAGTTCATAGGTGTCAAACTCGCGGCCCTCCAGATGTTATGGACTACAGTTCCCATCATCCCCTGCCAGCATCATGCTGGCAGGGGATTATGGGAACTGTAGTCCATAACATCTGGAGGGCCGCGAGTTTGACACCTGTGGTTTAGTTGATGAAATCAAAAGGGTTGGGGGGGGCATGAAATTCTGGAAAACAGAATGTCTTGACCTATCTAGCTGCATTGTCATGGATGAATCAGCTGTGCAATTTAAAGCCAAATTGTTGCCAATAATCTGCAGACTCCAACAGATGACATAGAGGTGATAAACACAGAGAGAATGGAAGCCTCCCCTGAAGCCCCCGCAAAAGATGAAAGGAGAAACCTGGAAGGTGCAGAAACAAGATCCAAAGGAGAGGAAAAGCCCTCCAAAACAAACCTGAGGAAGTTCTTTAAGTTGGTAAGAAGCATATTTTTTTAACGTATATGGGAAAATATAAAACATATTCCAGGCAGCCAATAGCGGCCAAAGTTTTATGTGTATTCTGTTAGTCTAGGAAATTTTATCCCACCCTTCCTCCAAAGAGTTCAGGGAAGTCTTTTTGGTTCTCCTTTTTTATTTTATCCTCACAACAGCCCTGTGAGTTAAGCTGGAATGAGAGAGTGACCAGCCTAAGGTCACCTGATGACCTTTATGGCTGAGTGGGATTTTAAATCAGGTCTCCCAGATTCTAGCCCCGCACTTTATCCACTGTCTCACACCGTCTCTTGACACAGCAGTAGTCAGTCATTGGTGACTTGGCTGAACCAGTGCTGCAGAAATAATTTAAATAAATAAATACATGGCTTCACCAGTTCCTCTCCAACCCCTCTGGCCTGAAGAAATAATCCTATTAGAACCAGGCAGTGGGTTAACAATAAGTTTTCTCTTTCAACATATAAAAGCAGATAGATGCAGATACAGTTTATATAGCTGTTATATAGCAATTAAATGAACATTTTCTTTTCACACTCAGCTTGTGAAGAGCTTATGACTCCAAGCTTGAACACTGGCATCCCTATTTGCATTTCTGTGTGTGGTTGATGCAGAACTTTTCTTCTGTTTTCACAATGAGTATGCAGGCAGGGTAGGGCTTTGGAGCAAAGCCAACCAACCCCTCCTGGTTTCTCTACTATGCATTAGCAATATGCAATATGCGTGCAAGCAAGCATTTGGAAAGCTGTGATAAAAACTACACATTGAGCTATCTCTAGTACTGTAGGCTTGCAAATTGTTTATTAAACTGGCTTCCATTGCCATGAAGAGCTCTACAAATGTATTGGTTTGTCCTGCTTCTGCAAAGTTAGAAACGTAAAATCTATAAAATGCCTCGGCTGGTCGGTGACTTAAAACTGATAGTGCTGCTTGTACCTTGTTGAATGACCACTGTCATCCTCTCTAAATTTATCAATAATCCTGTCAGGCAAACATATTCAGTGTGTAATAGATGAAGCTGACTTATTCTAAAGCAGACGGATAGTCCATTTAGACCAGTACGATCTTCTTCAGCTAGCAGTAGGCTCACCCAGGAGCCTAAGTTCTCTCCGGCTCTCTTGCTTGGGCCAAGTCCCCAGCATTCCAAGGTCTGAGTCATGGACAGACGATATCATTGGGTGGGGCAATGATATCACACTGAATAGTCATACCAGAGGCATTTCTAGGAAAAAATGTAGCCTGGTGCAAAATCTGAGTTTACCCTCCCCCCTAGGGGCAGCCGTCTTCCCCCTACCACGACCAAACAACTTTTTTTGCACCAGGTCTTGAAGTCAGTGTATGGACCTGGGGGGGGGGGGGGGGGGGGGGGTCGGGGACAATTTTCTGCCCCCCACTTGACTAAATAGCCACTGTCTGGGGACATTTGATCCCATATGTCCCCCTGGGCCATACTTAGGGCAATATTTGCACAGTCCACTGGATGCTATCTGGAAAAGAAGATACAGTTATCCCTGCTACATCGTGACTTTCCCGTTCGCCATTTTGCTATATCATGAGATGGCATATGAAATTAAATGGGGAATTTTATTTTTTTAGGGAGTTTTGGGAAACTGCAGTCAACATGTGAAGGCCAGCATATGACACAGAAAAAGTTCAGAAACCCAGAAATGCATAGAATATATTTATAGTATTGTATAATATCAACATATTTTATCTTTTAATATGACAAATATACACAATTTCTTTTTAAAAGAAAAGAAAAAGAAAAAAAATCAGACTTAGTCGGAGGACCAAAATTTTTTACATGGATGTCCAGATTGCGGCGGATAGAATCATAGAATCATAGACTTGGAAGAGACCCCCAAGGGCCAACAAGTCCAACCCCCTACAATTCAGGAACACACAGTCAAAGCACTGCATTGGTCATCCAGCCTCTCTTTAAAAACCTCCAAAGAAGGAGACTCCACCCCTACCCCCAGCAATGTGAAAGGAATAACTGTCGTCATAATCTTGTGATTTTGAAGAGAGGGACTATTTACCAATCTAATGAATATATAAAATACCTTAGTAATGAATTTTGTGCTAAACATAAAACATAGTTGGGTTGATACCAGATTGTTGCCATTCCTCTGAATTGTATATTACTCATTCATTTATAATTTAATTTATATGCCACTCTTCCGTTGTAGTATATTCATCCACAATTCAGTACTCATAAATTTACAATTAAAAATTCCCAATATAAAATATACCCTTGGCGCCCTAACCGATTCAAAATAAGGGGTAGGTGGGAGAGAGCAAAGCAGAGGGAGGGCAGCTGTGATAAAATGCTGTTGCTGCCCTCACCTGTAGGCCTGGTGGAATAGCTCCGTCTTATAGGTCCTATGGAACTGTGATAAGTCCTGCATTGGTTGTACCTTGGCTACCATGCACTGGAAGTTCTAGCTGTCAGTCCTGAGATTTCAACCAACCATCTTGAAACTCTGAGAACAAGGCCCAAAAATCTCAGGCCCAAAGGCTTTTTTGGTAGCCATAAATGGGCCTTCTTCCCAGTTGACCTTCTATCCCATACATTGGGAGAGCCCCCTACATTTGCCCAAAGGAGCTGGCTATTCTCAAACCTGCACACGGCTTCGAGGAACATGCCTACTGAAAAAGTGAGGAGTCCCCAAATCAGTCTGAATAGGCCAAGTCCAGGAATCTCCCCATCTTGGGAAGAGGTGGGGCTGTGTAGTCCAAGAGTTGTGATTGGCCTTCTCCCTTTACAAAGGCTGAGAAAGAGACACGTGGAACTGGCCAGCGTCACCTGTTGGGCAACCTTAAGGGAGTTTGAGATGATTACCACAGAAGCACTCTAGAAATGCATGTAATGCTTTGTTATTTTAGTCAGTCAGAGGAGATGCAGGGGTGACCCCTTCAGAAGAGATAAACGGTCCAGCTCCCGATCAGCAAGTAAGTGTCTGGGTCCAGTCTTATCTTGGTGATGGGCTCAGGTGTGCTCAGAGCTTTACTCAGGGCTGGTTCTCCAGCCAAACCACCAAAACAAATGCTGGAGGTGTCACAATGCAGGGGGCACTTATGACCTTCAGGGGCTCAGCTCACTCTCTGGCATCAGTGGCGCAGTAGTGGAGTGGAATCACTTGCTGGTACTGTGCCTATTCCAGCCAGGCCCAAGATAGTGGACTGCCCAGATGAGCCCAGTAGGTTGAGCAGGTGATGAATTTGTGCTGACTACCTTGAACCAGCCCTGCCTTTGCTTTGATTTCTTATAACACTGTCAGTTTCATAAAATACTT
The DNA here is from genome assembly GCF_021028975.2 of Sphaerodactylus townsendi. Lineage (NCBI taxonomy): Eukaryota > Metazoa > Chordata > Lepidosauria > Squamata > Sphaerodactylidae > Sphaerodactylus > Sphaerodactylus townsendi. The sequence continues at coordinate 117,818,674 of NC_059429.1, read as the reverse complement.
GTGTTGTACCAAGTTCAGCCTCTGATCTACTGTATTCCATTCATTCTTTGTTTCCTGTAAATGTTTAGATTCAATGTGGCACTGTTAGGTGTATTTTTTTAAAAAAAAATTTCTTGGAAAGCAAATCTCTAAACTTAGTTAAGTAAGAAATGATTCCATTACATTCTCCATGCACTGGACTCAACTCTGTGATCTCTCCAGTATAAAATGTGGACCATTTAGAAGAAGAAGAGAAGAAGAGTTTGGATTTATATCCTCCCTTTCTCTCCTGGACAATGTGGCAAGTATGCCCGTTACCCCTGGTTTTCTTCAAAGAGCGGCACAGAAGTGTAATGAAGAAACAAAAGCCCTTTCCGCACGGGCAGTAAAGAGCGCCCCAGGGACGCTTAAAACAGCGTCCCTGGGGAGGGGTTCGCACGGCCACCGCCGCTGCATTGCAGCAGCGCCAGCCTCGCAACCCCCGAGCGGCACGAAGACGCTGCTTCTGAACCTCACTCCCCCAGCGAGGTTTTTTCGGAAGCAGCGTCTTCCAACCGCTGTCATGCGAATGGCAACGGCTGGAAGGCGCCATTTCCCCTGCACCGTCTCTGAACGCTGACCTCATCTCCTGGCTTCCGGCTCGTTGTCCAGCCTGCAGGGGTGTGTCCCCTGGCCTCTGTGACGAGGTAAGCGTTCAGGGCCGGCGCAACCTGTGCGAAGGCTGCGCCACCGCCTGCAGCCCTCCCAGGACCGTCCGTGTGAACGGTCCCGGGGGTGTGTGTCGGCATTGTATATGCTGACGCACCCCCGCACCGTTGGAAAGGGTCAGATAACCATTCTAAGTATGCATAGTGTAAAAAAAAGTTAAAACATGGGGGTGATGTCAGATCACAACGTTTACTAGGCACACTTTATTTACAAGGTGGTTTGCCATTGCCTTCCCCAGTCAACTACATTTTACCCCCAGGAAGCCAGGTACTCATTTTACTGACCTCAAAAGGATGGAAAGTTGGGTCAGCATGATGTAGAGGTTAAGAACGGTGGACTCCAGTCTGAAAAACCTGATTTGATTCCCTGCTCCTCCACATGAGTGGTGGACTCTTATCAGGTAAACTGGGTTTCTTTTCCCCTCTCCTCCACAAGAAGGTGGGTGACCACCATGGGGTAATCACAGTTGTCTCAGAACTCTTTCAGCCCCACCTACCTCACAACATGTCTCTTGTGGGAAGAGGAAGGGAAGGAGTTATCTGGTCACCTCTCTGCATCATGGGACTCCTAAAAGGGGACATGCATTTAACTTTCAGCATCAAGTTTTGCAAAGATGGCACTGGCGAGTAATTTGTTCCGCCAACTGTTCCCTTTGCAGCCGCTTTGCAAAGGAGCCCTTAAACTGGCCTTAATGGGGATCCCTAGCATCAGTATGGCCCCAATATTTCACAGTTGTTAATCACAACAGGGAAGCCAAGTGAAGAAGGGGAAGAGGTCACTGAACCAGCCGTGGAGGAGTCCATTTGGTGGGGCCAGCCCCCCTGCTCAGATGCTCTAATCTCATTTTCTGACTTGTCACAAACCAAAGATTCAGGAGCTGGACTGAGTCAGCTCCAAAGTCGATGAGAATCTTTCCTTCAGCCCCTGGGGTTGATGTGAGAAGAAACCCACAGGAAAGCATGCCATCCTGTGAGTCTGGCTCTCCTTTCTCAGGAAGCACCAACTGCTTATGAGCTGCGACAGGCTGTCAGGTCTCGATCTGCAAGAACAATAAGAGGAATGAATGTCTGGTTCATTATTTATGGCTTTCGTTTTGTATTTTCCTCTCTCCCTTCCATCAATATTGAAAGTGTCAATTTCAGGCTTTACAACATTAATACGGGAACCAACTCACAGATTATCTGCCTATTTTCTTTCTCCTGAGGTTCAGAAAGGAGTCTATCAGTATTCTGGCCGATCCAGGGATAAAATGACACACTTTATGAGGCTCCAACATGAGAGCATGAGCTTTTCTTGACATCCCTATTATCTTCAGCTGAAACATAAAATAAGAGACATATTGAAATTCACTATAAGGAATGTAACTATAATTAATTTTGAGGTGCAAATAGGGGCATGGGTAGGGAGATCTGCACACATGAGAGGAAGGGCCGAGAAGGGGAAACAGGCCCACCCTCAATCTCCTCACCAACATTTGAACCTCAACCAAAATTTTTGTGTGTGTGCTGTCCAGGCAAGAGACATTCAGAAGTGATTTGCCATTGTCTGCCTTGGTCTGGACTGAAAGAGTTCTGAAAGAACTGTAATTGGCCCAAGATAACCCAGCAGGCTTTGTGTGGAGGAGTGGGGCATGGATTCCAGTTCTCCAGGTTAGCAGTCGCCACTGTTAACCATTACGTCATGCTGGCTCTCAAACCAAAATTTAGACTGAGGTAGTTATTCCTGAGGTAGCAGTTCTATGCAATAAAGGGCTGGTTTGGAATTACCATTTAGAGAAACTTTTCATTACCCCCAGTTTTTAATGAATTCAGTGCCCATGCAAACCATCAAAGAGGGTTTTGCAATCTGTAATTGTTGTGAAACTGGGTGTTTTGTACTCAAAGGAATGGTGCCCTAGCAAATTAACAGGATTGTCCTATGTAGTGTTGTTTCAGTCTATTCTTAGAACTTTGCCTTCAGATGTAAGGTATGATATGATTACAATTTAAAAATCAATAAATAAAATAGAATGTTCCATTTCCCCCTCCCCCCATGTATGTCTTGTTTCCATAAATAATGATAGTCAAACCAGCTAAGGCCCTTTCCGCACGTGTGGAAACGCACCACCACCGGCATGAAGTATGCCGGTGGAGGCTCAGGGACCATTTGCACGCTAGCGTGCACGCAGCCCTGACGTCCCCTGCAGCCAGAGAGGCAGCTCTGCACGGAGCGGCCTCTCAGTGGTCCCCCTCCACTCACCTTCTTGTGCAGCGTCCCTCTTGTGCAGCGTCCCTCTTGTGCAGCATCCAGAGGTCGCAGGGCAGTGTGCGCGGGTCTCTGCAGCCCTCCAGAGGGACGCTGCACAAGAAGGTGAGTGGAGCCAACGGGGAAAGCAGCGGCTTCCCGGCGGTGCAGTTTGCACCGCACCACCGGGAAGACGCTGTTTATCAATAACCTCACTCATTGAGTGTGGTTTTCAGGGGCAGCTTCATGCCGCCCCGGGGAAAGCCAGGACAGCGCTGCTGTGCAGCAGCAACACATCCTGTGCAAACACTCTCCCAGGGATGGTGTTTTTGCCATCCCTGGGACACTGTATTTGGCCCGTGCGGAAAGGGCCCAAGAGTCACTTTTGAAAAATTTATGGCTTGGTTCCAGTGCAGTTTTTTCCATGGGGGAAGGATTTCCATCCCCAGAATGACTTTCTTGCCACTCCCTTTCGATATGGGGTGCAGTGGGACTGGGGAGAGAGGAAATTCACACTCCATCAGTGGAAAATCTGTCTACCCAAAGAAATACTGGCCTGGATCGACAACCATTTGTTTCTCAGTGCCTGACAAGGACATGACATCCACAACTGATGGATACAGACCAGAATGTGGGGAGGGATAAATAATTGGAGGGCCCAAACAATTCACTTCGTGATCTTGGAAAGCAGGAATACCAACAGTGCCACTTGTTTTCTTGTTCCTTCAAAAACTGTATCATTGTAAATCTTGTAAATGTTGAGCCTTGTCTGCGTCCTGCTCTTTTCTCCTCCTTCCTGTGGCGTAATAAATTGTTTGATACTAGTTTGGGCTTTGCCCAAAAAAAAAGGAAAAAAAGGAAAAATCACATTTTCTCTATTTGCAATTCTGTGCAGAATTTTGTGTGGCATTGGATTTCCTTGATCAGATCATGGCTTGTCAATCTTCTGGTGGAGTATTTTGATTTTACACAGTGGAATCTGTTCAGATCACCTTTCCTTTCTGTAACCTGGTGTTATGTATCCAGTGTCCTTAAAATCTCTTTCTCTCTACCCCCTTCTTTTCCGGTTTCTGGTTTCATAGCTTAGACTTGGAGGAACATTATTACTGTTTTGGTGGTGGTGTTCATGGTGTTGCATACATGTGAAAACTTTCTTACTGGGATCCTATGAACAAGTTTGGTGTGCACAAGGCTGTTAAGAGGGGGAGCTGGGAGGACAAAATTCCCAGGGCCCAAGTCAGCTGGAGGGCCCTTGAAGCCAGTGTCATGATGCAGTCATTCATTTGCACGCACGCACACACACACTCAACAAAGCGTTTGTTTTGCAGCCACTTGAGGTGCAGGGAAGGCACAACACTGTAAACAGGAGTTGTTCTGACTCTGCTGGCTGGGTTCTTCTGCAACAGGAGTCTGAGGCCCCTTCCGCACATGCAGAATAATGTACTTTCAATCCACTTTCACAGTTGTTTGCAAGTGGATTTTGCAATTCCGCACAGTAAAATCCAGCAGCAAAGTGCATTGAAAGTGGATTGAAAGTGCATTCTTCTGCATGTGCAGAAGGGGCCTAAGGGAAGCCCATCTCATATTCTGCTAAACTCATCAGCCAAACCAACACTGGAGCAAGGCAAGACCAACCAGGACACGCTATAGTCATTGCCTAATAACGTAATAATCTCCATGAGACTATGGTTTCTCTCTTCCTTTAGTTCCGTGCAGCTCCATAGTATTATCTATATAGCCACATCTTGCATAGAGGCACCCCTATTAGTGTGTGGTAGGGAAAAAAAACTCTTTCATTGCCTTTTCCTGAATTTCTCCAACTCTTTTTCCCACTTTTCTCCTCCTTTGTTTTGCTGTCTTCCTTTCATGATCTACCATACCTCTAACCCCACTTCTATTTTTTATCTTTCCTCTCCCCTCGTTTGTCAGTCTTGGTCTCAACTTCTTCTCATCCCTGGTTGGCAACTTAGAAAGTATTTAATAGTAGTACAGCAGCAAATCTATGTTAATCTGCCTAAGTGATAATAAATGAGAAGAAGTTTGAACTTAGTTTAGTTTCCATTGCAATTAGCATGGGGAGGGTGTCCAGAAGAAAGGAATATTCCAATTCCTTTCAAATTTGCCCTGAAACTCCCACAATCATCCTGAAATCAGTGGCCAATTTTGAGGTTCCTTGTTAAATTTTCTGATGAGTTATGCCTGTCACACGTGGACAGCCAGATGGACATGTGGATTCTTTTATTATTATAGATGCATAACAGCCAGCCAAGTGAATTGTTTTGTTATGATATCTGGTTTAGATCAGGGTTGTATGGAGACCCCAAGTGGAATTGTCATCTGGGAACCCATGGTGGCACTCGGTAGCCCTGTGCATGTGTTAGGTAGCACATTTCCTCTTGTGTTATCACATCTGTTTGTGCAAGGCTGGTTGAAAACAATCTTGCTTGGATGAAAGTGCCAGTAGGAGAGGAAGCAAACTGTGCAGTGGAGACAATCTAGCAGGCACTGAACTTGTTCATAGGATCCAAACCTCTGTCTTGAGGGGTGTGTCCAGACATCAACCTTGTGGGCTTCAGGCTGATCCTGGGCAACATGAACAGAAGAACGTGGGACATTGTCGCAGGGCACCTTTCCCCCAGGGAACACTGGTGCTTGGAATCAGTAGCATTCAGTGCAAACCCAGCATTTATCCTCTACTAGTCCTTCACCACTACATTGATCGATGGGTGGCTAGCATTGACGTAAGCATCCTGCACACCTGTCAAATGGAAGCTGACATACTGTAACACTCCAATGTGAGCACGGAAGCCCCCCAATTGTAGTAAGGCCTATGTAGCCTTAGACAAGCCCTGTCTCTCCATCTAAGCACCCCATCTATAGCATGGAGTAGATAATGAGTTGTTTTATAGTGGGTGTAGTAGGATGAGAGAATGTAGTAGGACTGAGAGAACACATGTGAGGTGATTTGAATACACGAAAGCCTTTCATGCACAAACACCTGAATCTACCTTATGATGAAGCCCTTTTCCACCCAGCAAATGTGAAGTCCCCCCCTCAAAAAAAGTTTTTTAGTGTCCTTAACCCGTGTTTATTTGCCTATGCAGAACATAGGCCTATGCAGGCCTGAGCTAGACCACTGATCTATCAAAATCAGTATTGTCTGCTCTGACTGGCAGTGGTCCTCCAAGGGATCCTATTTTAAATGCCTAATAAAGGTTGTTGTTGTTGTTGTTGGTCCTCCAAAGGTTCAAGCAGAGGACTTTCAGATCATCCTTCCGTGACTCTTTTAACTGGGAGATGTCATGGACCGGACATGGGACCTTCTTATGGCCAAGCAGATACACTACCACTGAACCATGACCCCCCAACATCTGTAATTATTCTAATTCGTCATCGTCTGTACTATAAGGAAATGCTAAAATGGCATGGTTAGCTTACAAAATACGAGTCCTCTGGACTTGCCCTGTGCCTTTAAAAAATTTCCTTGTGCAGGAAGGAATAAGAAAAATACAGAAATGTGTATAAAGAAATGCTTGGCAGACAGTGCAGTTGTCAATCATGTGAGCAGCCCTGCAGTTGTGTGAGGACCTAGTCATGTGAGCAGGGATAGCAGGCTGAACTCCCTTTTTTCCATATGTGGTGCGTCTGGATCTTCCGCACATTGACTTAGAAGTCAGTCCCAGAGAATTCAGTGGGATTCGCACCCAGTCCAAGCATGCAAAGTATCAACACCTCAGACATACTCAGTCCATGGTGGCGAACCTTTGGCACTCCAGATGTTATGGACTACAATTCTCATCAGCCCCTGCCAATTGGCCATGCTGGCAGGGGCTGATGGGAATTGTAGTCCATAACATCTGGAGTGCCAAAGGTTCGCCACCACTGTACTAGGTGAAGTGGTTTCCACAGGGCTGGTACAGTAGCCACCAAACCACTGCTTGGGGTTGCACAGTAAGGTCAGGGACACACTGATACCATGCAGGGGCTTGGCTTGCTCCACCCATCGACAAACAAAGTGGGAGGGAATCAAAGATGCTTCCAGACTCCACTGGCTGTGTCTGAGGGCTCAGCTCGGATGTGGACACGGGCAGCATGGAAGGGGGTACCGGGTGGATCTTGCTTGGGACCACACAGTCATTTGGGACCAGCCTTGGGTTCCCACCCAGTTGATGTCAAGGGCCAAGCTCTACATTGCTTCAGTGGGGATCCTCCTGCCAAATCAAATCTACTTCTAACTCTTCTTTTTTTAAAAAAAGAAAAATAACTACTGTTTGAAACTGCTTTAGACACTGGACTTCCCAGACAGGCCCTTTGCCCAGGCCGAGAGCCGAGAACCTGCAGGGACACGGAGTAAAGAGGGCTCAACAGAGGCACTGAACAAGCTGAAAGGAAGCAAACCGGATGTCAGGGAGCAGCAGGAGCCCCGGGAGCAAGAAAGAGCCGAGACGGACTCCCTTCAGAACGGAGGGGATGCGGCAAAAGAAAACACTCTCAAGAGGACAGAGAAGAAACAGTCGTTTGGAGGGTTTTTTAAGGGTCTTGTACGTTACCTTTCCTCTTTCTTTAGCAATCTGCATGTAGCTGCGGTGCCAGGAGCCTTTCTCATGTGGGTGAAACAGCAGCAGAAGTGTTATACATGTCAGTAGTATACACCAGTAGCATTTTCTGTTGGTCAGGTCAACAAATGTAGAAATATATGTTTCTGTTCCTGCCGAAAACATATTCTTTCCAGGTTTCTCCTCTTGCGGGATTTCCTGCTAACCTTTTCTTTTTGGTTACACTCACCGTGAGAATTATCTACCTGCCAGGTTTGTATACAGGTATCAATCCTCTGAAAATAACTGGTATTTGAAGGCCTTGCAGTGCTGATCAAGAGCAGGCTCGTGGGTACTGGTAACAACTTTCTGTGTTCTACGGGATATTTGCATAAAGTTAAGATGGGACTAGGAGCCCCGTGGTGCAGAGTGGTAAGCTGCAGGGCTGCAGTCAAAGCTCTGCTCATGACCTGAGTTCAGTCCGGACGGGAGTTGGAATGCCCACACGCTCACCAAACAAAATTGGCAGCATTCATCATGGAAAGGGAGTTACGTGCAGACACTTCCCCAGTGACAGAGCGAGAGGAAACTGCGCCCCGGGCACGACCTGCCCATGCCGGCCCCCTCTGCCCCGATCCACCCACGCCCACCCTGATACGCCCCTGAGAGGAGGGTCTGGGGGTGATTTTCTGCCCCACATGACGCCAACGGCGTGTGCCCGAGGCACGATGCCCCCCCACCTTGTTGCAGCTTTGCCACTGCACTTCCCCCATAGATTTGTCCCATGCAGACCATTCCGTGATTGCACGGAGGTCTGAGTAGGGCAGTGATGGCGAACCTTTTTGAGACCGAGTGCCCAAATTGCAACCCAAAACCCACTTACTTATCGCAAAGTGCCAACATGGCAATTTAACCTGAATACTGAGGTTTTAGTTTTGAAAAAATGGTTTGCTCTGAGGAGTAAGCTTAGTGAAGCAACCGTGCAATGCTTCAAATGGGTGAATCACAACTCTAGGAGGGTTTACTCAGAAGCAAGGCCAGCCTAGATATGTGTGTGTGTGTGTGGAGGGGGTGATTTTCCGCTCCCCCTACATGATGAACACTGTGCGCGCGTGCCCACAGAGAGGGCTCTGAGTGCCACCTCTGGCACGCGTGCCATAGGTTCGCCACCACTGGAGTAGGGGCTTGCAGGCTCATGCACTCTCCCATGTGGTGAGTGCCTATGTTGGTGGAACGTCTGTCTAGGGCACATGCGTATATGGGGCAGAAGGGGATACCCAACCCACATATTATTTCAGCCTTATATACATAGCACCAACCATGGGCTGGCATTATGTCCACACCAAGCCACTTTATAAACTAGGTAGTGACCATGATACACCACAGTGACACATCATGTGGATCAGCAGGTTTAGCAAGTTAGAATGGGACTGTATTTGGTGTGAGTTGAGTTAATATCAGTATGTTTGTCTTGGATGCACTTTGAACAGCAGATGCTTGTGCTCCCGCTCAGGCTATCGATGACTTAAATGTATTCCCGAATTTCTCAAGACAGCTGCAGTTTTCAGTCCGCCAGAAAACTGTGTGTGTATCAGATAGAGTTGTAAGTGGTGTGATAAAGCTGTCGTTCATGTGCTTCAAAAATCCACAGAATGTATTTTAATCAGAGATGATAAAGGAATTGCAGCAATGGGTATGCACACCGTTTGCGATGATAGCAGTGCCATGCCATTTTCAGCTCTCTGGAACATTACTGTCTGATCTCAGACTCTTCAAATGTTGGAAAAAAAATTTTCTTAATCCTTTTGTTTGCTAGTGGAATTCAGCAGGAGTTCTCCAAACTTATGGCATTTGTACTGAATTTTGCTAGCAGGACCTTTGGAAGGAAGTCTATATAGACCGGGTCTATATTAAGCAATCTACTCTTAGGAGCAGAGCATTAAAATGATGAGCGTGTGAGTGAGCCCAACTCCATTCAACTTCACTGCATATAGCTTGTATGACGCAGACAAGAGCCACTTAAGTACAATTTAAGCCAGCACACAAACTGTTCCCACATAAATCAGCAGACCTCAGCTGATTCGTACCTGCCAGCACTAAGAACGCAAATGCTTTCAGAATTAATCTTTGAACTGACAAAGCCCCATCCTGGACTCTAAAGCTCTGTCACTTTGACACAACATCCGAAACGCCACGAGTGTTACCAAGGACATGGCTGCTGCCATTTTAGATTGTGAGCCTTTGGGCAGGGTTCTTTGGGCAGGGTTAATTGTAAATCAGAGTAGTAGGCATTGTTTTAATGAAATATGGTAATTATGGGTTGGATCTTACCATTCTGATCAATAGCACCAGCCTGTTCCTGTGACCCAGGGAAGTTTGGGTGGAGACCAAGATGTCTTCCACTGGCAGAGAAGACTCTTCCATTTGCAGTAGGCTCATTGTACCAGAGAAACAAGCTGTCACCATTGGAACAGACTGGTGGGATTCAACCCACCAACGTTTAGGTGCTAATAAAGCTGTTCACTTATCCTATTGTCTGCCCAAAGGGGAGTAAAATCAAGGTCGACCCTCGTGGTCCCAGCAGGCTCTTCTGCTTTAACAATCCTTGCAGGTAGAAATGCTATTGGTGGAATTTTATTCTTTTTGTAAGCAAGGACAAAAATTTACGATGTGCTAGAATTAAAGACAATTCGTCCTGATCTGTCCCTAACATTCAAAGCACATCGAGACCTGTTTATGGGCTTTTTGCAGGAGCAATCCAGAAAAGGTTTTGCATTCTCTATGTATTTGGTGATTCTGGATAAACAAAGTGAAAAAAAAATACAGAATGTATGTACAATCTTGTTCATTTCGTTTTTAAAATTAAAAATAAACTTCTAGGCCTTTTGTGCCAGCAAAGGTATGCCTGAAAGTTTATGAACAACACCTGCTGAAGTAACAGACACCAATGAGATTCCAAAGGGACAAGGTATAGTACATCAGAGCCTTCACAGCTCCATTCCACCATCTACCCACCATGAGTAAGAGCAGGTTAAATTCAGCAAAATTAAGCCAGATTCCCTGTTGTTGCAGAATTTATCTTTTCCTGACACAGACTTTGACTTATCATAATAGAAAATTTTCACTGCAAAATAGAGCTCTGGGTATAGCGTACCTCATCATCTGTGCAAAGGGTCCTAGAGATTTTTTTTTAAAAAAAAATGTCTGTGTAACACTTCAAACTAATGATACTTGAGCTCTAAATCTCTCTCTCGTTCTCTCTTCCCACCCCCTCTTCAACAGAGCCCCAAACGGATGTCTGACGCCGAAGTGCAAACGGATCCAGTGTCTTTTGTGCCTGCTCCTGTGAAACCCAAGTAACGAATCCTCTAGAGCTATCGAAGAATCACTGGATCTCGATAATTTCTTAACCCTTCAGTTAAAAAAAATGACTTCCTGATTTGGTCCCTATCTCCCTTCCACCCTACTTTCATATGCCTGAATGAATGCTAGGCCTAAGGCAAAAACAGGCGTGCGTTTTGAAACCATCTTTTACAGAATGTTTTCTTCTACAAGGTCGCTTAGAAACAATGACTATGCTGTAAGAGCGAATGAATGATGGGGGTACAGTTAATAAAAAAGGGAGGACTACCAGAGCCATCCCTTGACTGTATAAAGCCTGCCCCCCCCCCTCTTTTTAAATCACAGTTTTAAGATATGGGCTTCTGTTCCCACATTTAGCTTGGACCTACCTCCTTATGACAACATAGCCCCCCACATCCCATTTCTGTACGGCCGCTGCCAACCTCTTTGCATAACCAAACCTCAGTGCATAGTCTATTAGCTTAGAGCTTTGGTTGTCAACTGTCCTGGAGGAAAGAAAAATGTCCTGGCCCTTTACCTGAAGTTTGCCATGTAATAATGGGTGGATATGACATCCTTGGTAAATAACACATCCTTGGTAAATTCCATTAAGTCTTTCTGAAAGGGCAGGACATCCCCACATCCCCGATGCCACTTAGCAACACTGGCTAGAAGTAAGACCACTGGCTCATCTCAGATCCAAATTAGAGTTTGGGAGTTCTGTGATACTTGCAGTTTGCCAGTCGATTTAATGTATACCCAGTGTGCACAGTCATCATCTGTGTAGTAATTGGTAACATATATAGTACACAAGTTATGTCCACCATTGTTCGTGGGGCTATGACATCACAGTCTTGACTGCGTCTGACCTTCCTTTTGTCCCCCTGAATTCTCATACAAAGATGCAGTTGGATTTTTAAAAGTCCACTGTTTTTATGCTTATTAATAATCCTTGCAGTGCATTATGTCCCTTTAATCTGGATTCGTGATAGAGCAGGCTTCACGTGGAGCCTCCATTTCTCCTAGAATTAAAACATCTCCAGACTACAGAGATCAGTTCCCAGTTCCCCCAAAATCTTCATTTGGAGCTGGCAGTTCCAATCCATGGATTTAAGATACAGAAGAGTGCTTGAGGGACCAGTTGAGAGACCTCAGCTGTGCCTGAGGGACAAATCAAGAGGCACAGATTCTTTCCTTGCTACAGCAAGAAGACAACATAGACTGATAGGGGTGGTATATCTAGGAAACGGTGCTCAAACATGGCATTTGCTTTGGCCAGAATAATTATGGACTAAAGAGTCCACTCTTTCTACCACTGACCCCATGAACTACTTTATATTGTTAGCAGACCACTGGTCCACATAGCCCAGGACTATCTTCTCTTAGAACTGCATCTCTCCCCAGGCAAAAATCTTCCTTGTTACCTAAGATCCTTTAACTAAAGAGCCAAGGGAGTGAATGTGAGCATTCTGCTTTCAAAGAACATGTTCTGTCTGTGACACATAAGCCTGTTCTGTCTGCTGTGGCTGGTCTAAGGCCCCTTCCGCACATGCAGAATAATGCACTTTCAGTCCACTTTCAATGCACTTTGCAGCTGGATTTTACTGTGTGAAATAGCAAAATCTACTTGCAAACAGTTGTGAAAGTGGATTGAAAATGCATTATTCTGCATGTGCGGAAGGGGCCCTTGAATGACAAATCTGGCTCAGTGAGAGATCTGCTGGAGTATGGAACAATAGTCCAGCAAGCCTCACTTGGGAAGGAAACAATCTTCTTGTAAAGATGCAGACTTAACAGTTAACCGTGGATATGATTGTCTTAACTCCCACCTGCGGTACAATGGTGGTTTAGGCTTGCCAAACTAAGTTCTAGCCCAAAGGACACACTCTGGGAAACACCAGTGAGATATGAAAAGTGAAAAGATACAGAAATTGTGGCTTGCTGTCTGCAGATCCATTGCTTATCTGTGGCCAATATAAATAATAGTTTGCAAGCACAGTTCGAACCGTGGCTTGACTCCATCAGAGATTTCCACAGATTGACTAGATTTCAAACTACAGAGTGGGACTTTTCTTTTCCTCTGCAGCCCAAAATGCCTGGGAACATCTTTGAGAGAGGAGTCAGAGGTTTGCAGTGGGAGAGATTCAGCAAAAAGTTACCCCCCCCCCTTTCATCTGTTAAAATTGTCTGCAGGGTCCAACCAAGGGATACAACGCATAAAGTCTAGCTGCACAAGACGAACGGGGCATTGAACTAACAAGTTTTAAGTCCTCTTTTTTTAAAAAAAGGAAATTATTGTTAATGTGATACAAAAGACTCAGTTTGGGTACGCAAGGAAGACATGAACCATTGTAGAGTTTTAAAGAAGCCATCAAAATCACCTTTGTGTAAACTATACAGTGAAATGATTTTTTTAAAAGTGGGTCACGTTTAAAAGACTCAAATGTAGAATCATCAGCTTTTAATCTATGCTTCAGTTTTGTTATCAAGCTATTAATATTATTTAAAGGCTGAAATGTACAGGGTTTATCATTCTCATCTGTTTCTTCCTCGATGTAGTGAAATGGGAGAAATTAACGTTTAGGGGGCAAAAATTAATTAAGGTATTAACAAGAAAGCAACACAAGGGGGCAGACCTGATCTCCTTTTTCTTACTAATTCAGAGATGTATCTACTTTTGTGTTACTAAAAAAAAAAAATTCTATCTTGAGGGGGGGGAGCAGACAGCTTTCTTAATTTATGTTGGTGGTTAAAGCTACTTTCTTTTTAAAAAAACAAACCACCAAATCCTAAGACTGGTCACAATTGTATCAGCTTTATGAAGATCCTGTGATGTGCACGTTTGATAACGCTGACAGAAAATCCAGAAATCTGCATTACTGTAACAGGGAGGGGAAATGACTAATGCTATAATTCAAAGCTAGCATCTGGACTCTAAATAAGTGTATATTTTGATTTCCTTCTGATTCAATAAACATTCAGTAAGAAAACTCATTTGTGTTCTGCGTCTGTAATGAGAGTCATCATCATTCATTCTTGCTGTATTTTAATGATAGGTTATGTGTTTAAGAACGCTGTTACATAACAGCAATATTATATAAGTGCGTACACTCACATACATTTGGAGATTGCTTGGGGAAGAACTAGGCTTAGTTCAGATACCTCGGTGAAACCAATCCAGTTTAACTGGCTGTTGTGGTTTTTCAGGGCTGTGTGGCTGCGGTCTGGTAGTTTTTGACTGTCACGGTGAGAAGATGTATCACAGTAAGGTGGGTTTCTGTGCTCAAAGAGACACACATCTCACATGTGACATGCTGCTGTGACATGCCGCTGAAGATGCCAGCCATAGATGTGGGCAAAACATTAGGAGCAAAAACTACCAGACCACAACCACAAAGCCCAGAAAATCCACAACAACTAGTTGATTCAGGCCATAAAAGTCTTTGACAATATACCACACTATACTTTCCCTTCTCACTTAGGCCTATAAGGTCACTTCAGGCCTATAAAAGTCTTTGACAATATACCACACTAAACTTTCCCTTCTCACTTAGACACAGTGAGAAACAGACTTTTCTCTGTGATACATCTCTGAAGATGCCAGCCACAGATGCAGGCGAAACGTTAGGAGCAAGATCCACCAGACCACGGCCACACAGCCCGGAAAACCCTCCAGAACCACTTTGACAAGATGTTTATTTTATCTGTGGTTCATATGTGAAACAAGGTTTTGACTAATGATCACTCAAATCCTGGTTTGCCTTGACCAAAGTCGATTTCATTGCTTCTGCTGACGCCAGATGAGTAAGAAGTGCCAAGGAACAAATCAAAATTAAACCAACACCTACATGGACACTCAACCCTGACAAAATGGAGGGGCTATTGGTAGGTGGAAGATAGGGTTGCCAAGTCTGGCTTGGGAAATTCCTGGAGATTTTGGAGTTATATGGGGAGTGGAGGGACCTCAGCGTGCTATAGTACCAGAACCCATCCTCCAAAGAACCATTTTCTTCAGGAGAACTGATCTACATAGTCCAGAGATCAGTTGTAATGATGGGAGATCATCAGGGCCTATTCAGATATTGGGAACCCTAGCAGAAGGATTGGCCCAGGAAGTGAAGTGACTCCTATTCTGAATGGAATTGGATTTCCCCTGATGTGGAGAAGGTTGGGGGGGGGGGGTTGCTGGGTCAGCAAGTAGCAGCTGTTGCTGTGTTTCACCAATGTCTGCTAACTGCAATTCACTGCAGTTCAAACCATGATTTCAGATCCTGTTTTGATAGACATTTACTAAACAATTAGTGAGGTAACTAGTGTTCAGACAAACATACCAATTATATCATACTGTTTCACTGTGTCTGAACCAATTTTAGCCATCACCCAAAGCCACTAATACAAGTTATGCCCAAATTAATTTTCCACTGTCCCATGTCTGCAAACTGAATAGGGTTTAGACTTAAGATACGCATTAGATACAATTTGGCCAAGTGATATTAACAGATACGTGTTCTGGATTGGATTAATTAAGTTTCATTTTTCTTAATCATGGTTAAGCACTGTGTTGGAATGATGCTCAAGAAATAGTTCTCAGCGTCTTAGAGATTGGCCTGAAATGATTTTTCTCCACGAAATAACAAAATCAGGAAGAAATGCAATTGAAATAAAAGGTCTGCTTAGTATTACTTGTGAAAATACAGTCTAGTCCAAATGCAGTATGAAGTCTGGTCTTCACTGATTGATTTTATGGTGCAATTGCATGAATACACATTCCCTGAAGAGTACAAACTGTTTCTGAGTGCAGTCAATGATTCAAGCATCTTGGATAAACATGAGGCAGTGGTGGCCAGGGGAACTTTTCAACAGCTTTGGCTAGAAAGCCAGCTATAGCCATTCCTGGGCAGGAAGCATCTGGCCACTGAGGCACATACCCTGGTAACATCTACATTAGATTACTGCAGTGTGCTGTGCATTGGGGCTCCCTTTGAAGACTGTCCAGCAGCTATAATTGGTACAGAATGCTGCTGCCAGAATGCTTACCAGAAGAGGTCATACGGACCATATCACTTCAGTCCTGTTCTATGTGCACTGCCTTCCAGTTTGCTTCCAGACTAGGCTTGCCAGTTGGCTGGCAACTGGCAGGAGTCTGGGAGGGGTGGAGACATGGGAGCTACTGGCCGATGGTCTTACGTCAATTCTGGGGAAAATCTGGAGGTGATGTCACTCTGCTTTAGGAATCTCCAGAAACTCTATGGGTTTACTGTGGAGTTTTGGCAACTCTTGCAACAGGCTAGAGCAGATTTTCCCCAGATGTGACATAATACTATTGGCTGATTGTGATTCCCCCAGCATAAACCTAGCAGTCCTATTTCAGGCCCAGTCAAAGTGCTGATATTGACCTATAATGCCCTATATGGCTTTAGGAATGCATACCATAATAGATCACCTATTCCCATAAGACCCTGCGGCCAACCACTTGAGTCATCTTCAGAGGCCCTGCTTCAGATGTCCCCCCCCCAGCAGAAATGTTTCTAAACTCCTACATTCCTGCTGGGTGACCTTGGGTTAGTCACAGTTCTTAGGAACTCTCTCAGCCCCACCTACCTCACAAGGTGTCTGCTGTGGGGAGAGGAAGGGAAAGGAGCTTGTAAGCCACCTTGAGTCTCCTTACATGAGAGAAAGGTGGGGTATTAATCCAAACTCTTCATCTTCATCATACTAGACAAATGGCAACCCAAAAAAGCGTATTTTGGTTGTGGCATAAAAACTTGGAAATTCCTTCCCCGGGGAGATTCATCTGTTGCCCTTTACTGTTGACTTCCACCAGCAGCTGAAGATGTCTCTGTTTCGTTTGATATTAACTCTTATTAGCTCTTATTAGCCTTCCTCCCTTTCGCTATGTTTTATGAATGTATAAGTTTAACTTTTAAAAAATATTATATATATGTAAATATTTTTGTCTGTGTGTTAAATGCTTTTTTATGTTTGAAATGTTTCAGTGTGTATTACCTTGAGGATTCTGAATTGGATGGAAAGGTAGAGACAGAAACGTTTTAAACAAATAAGTAAATGCAATTTTCTTCGATAGCAATAGTGCTTGATTGCACACATAAGTTTCTAGTAGTGTTGTTTTACACTTGGAGGTTAGTAGAAATGAAACTTACAGCAAGCTACTAAGGTTGGTTGACCTAGATTGCAAAATCAATATATTTCAGATCTCTGCAGAGTTTGCTGCTCCCAGACCGGAAAGCTCTGAATCATTTCTTCAGCTGACTTGCAGCATCTCCACTGACACAGCGAGGCCAATAAAGAAAGGATTAGAAGGAATGAATTCAAAACAAGATTCAGTTTAGATATTGGGAGATACTTCCTCTTTGTAAGATGAGTTAGTAGATGGAAGATGCTGCCAAGGGAAGTTGTGAAACGGCATTCTCCTAGTGGTGTTTATTAATTTGGAATTTCTAAAAGCATCCTGTCTCATAGGGTTCAAGGAGAGCAGGAATGTAAACAAACTAATCCCAAGTTCAGTTCAGTTGTTCAGTGGAGTTTATTTACAACTATTTGACCAGCAAATAAAAATGTGAAAGGGTAGTCCACAAACAATCAGCAAGGTGACAATTTTGTTACACCAATCAGAGATCTCTGCATTCTACTGGCTATATAACAAAACTTAACCTCTGTGTGAGAAACAGTTATATCCTTATCCTTGAGTAAAAAATTTACAATAACATCATTTGAATGTCTAAACCACAGGTGTTAAACTCGCGGCGCTCCAGATTTTATGGACTACAGTTCCCATCATCCCTTGCCAGCATGATGCTGGCAGGGGATGATGGGAACTGTAGTCCATAACATCTGGAGGGCTGCAAGTTTGACACCTATGGTCTAAACATTCTGGTCAACATGGGTAAAATCAACTGATTTCTAACATCCTGATAAAATCCACAATACAATAAAATGTGGGTAGTTATTTCAGTTGCATCAGAGTTGCAAGGGCACAGTTGGGCCTCCGCTGGTGGCGTACCAGGCCTAAATGTCACTGGGGGCATGACCGCCTCCCTGCCCACTTATTGTGTCCCATTAATGGAAGCCAGCAGGGAGGGCAAGGCTCGGTGGGGGGTGGCTTCCATAAGTGGGGCACAATAAGTGGGCGGGGAGGTGGTCTTAAAAAGAAAAAGCAATACGTTTGTGTAATTGACAGGTAATATTGCGTTTATTCATGTAGTTAAATTACTGAAATGGTGGGCAGCCACAACGTCAGCTGAGGAAACATCCGTGGAAACATTCAGCAAATGGCGGGCAGCTTGGAGAATCTTGAAGAAGCAGGAAATGGCGGCTGTGAGCAGCGGAGAAAACTAAAGTGAGAGCTGTAAACTAAGGCAAGAAATATAAAACATTTCCTGCCCTCTGCACAGCAAGCAGGAAACATATTGAAACTGTCTTGGGTGGGGGGAAATCTCCAGCATTTTCATAAAAACCTTTCTTGGGCTGAAATAGACCATTTTCAAGAAGGTTTTGGGGGAAAAGCTGCGCAGAGTGCCTCCCAAAATGCTCTTTTTCCTATCCTGAAAACACTTTATTTGTGCTGCGCAGGAAAAGTCAGTGTTCAGATGTAGCACTTACATATGGCTTGTTTCTCTTAATCCAGTTTTAGAGATATGTCTGAACTACCTAGCTAAAGATTGGCAGCAAATCAAAGATGTGTAACCATGGGGAGAACGCTGCTATTCTGCTTAGCACAGTCTGAATCCTTCCTCCAAAGTAAGAACCGCTTCTCCCGACGGAAGAACTACTTAAACTGAAGGAAGTCTGCTTAGACTGAAGCAGGCTGCAGACTTTGCTCAGTGAAATAGCTGGAGCCACTCCCATGTTTGAAGTGGTTTGATAAACCACGGTTTGTATTCACCATGGTGATGTCACATCTACTTTGAGCAAGCTGTGTTTAAGGCAGCTTTTCTTCTTCTACAACATGCCTTCATGCAAGAAGTCCAGTTAAGTTTCACTGCAATCTCTTGTAGCAAGTTAAACTGTAATTTCTCTGCAGATCTGTCATTGTAACCAAAGTTAAGAACTTGTGGTTTGTGCTAACCATAATTAGCTGTTATGTCTGCACTAGGACTGAAATGATCTTCTCATCCTAGGACACAGGTTTCTCCCTTAAATACAGAGCTGTCATGCAACCTAATGATATAGAGACAGTGGGTGGAACAAGATCCCGGTTGTCACTTCTATTAAAAATTGCAAAGGACTTCAAAAGGATCTAATGGCTACAAGCCTAAATGGCCCGGGAAAGTTAAATCCCATAGATAACTGCTGGAGTCAATATTGCCACTGGATCAGCCTATAGGACAGTCAACATATTGTAGTCATTTAAAGGATGAAGTTGATTTTTATTGGAACCTTAAGTCCACCGCTCTTCCTATGGTCTCGGCGCAAAAGCCTGGGAATTCAGAAACCTACATCTTGTCTCGCTTCAGATCACTGACAATGTGGTGTAGTGTTGTGTGTTGGACCAAGATTCCCACTCTGCCATAGAAGCTTGCTGGATGACCTTGGACCAGTTACATACTCTCAGTCTATCGTACCACACAAGTCAGTCGTCGTGATGATAAATGTAAGGGTAGAGAATTACTTAAGCCACCTTGGAGGCCCGTCTGGGAGAAAGACTGGGCATAAATGAAGTAAATGAGAATGTCAGTAGGTTGAGGAACATACCGTTCGCTGAGTAAGAACACAGTAGGTTGATGTGTTGTCATGTGCAGGGTGATTACTTTCTAAAGACTTGTCTGATGCCATTAACATCTTCTGGTTTTCAGAAATATTTTGTTATGAACGAAGAGTGGAGAGAAACAGATGGGCAACACATTTATCTGACACACACACACACACACATCTGAGATAGCATCCACTGTGGAACTGTTTTATATTCCTAACCCTTCACTTGCAAGTGCTAAAACAAAAAATTTAGGAGAACCACAGACTCCTTTTTCATCTAGACCATACACCCCAAGAATTTGCTGACAACCCAGCTTAGCAACGTACAGACTGCAAAAACAGGAAATTCTTCACCCAGCACTGGTAAAGGTTACAGCGGTGAGTTAACCCCCTTGTGTAACCAGCTGAATAATTTGCTTAAAGAAAATGCAAAGAACCCCAAATACAGCAACATCTTTCTCATTTTGTTTTTTATTGTTCCTTTTCTCCAGACCGGGACCACAATCTGTCATAGAAATATATGACCTTAAGTGCACTTCACTCATGCCAGTCTGCTGCAAAGGAGATTTGTGGTTCTTTGAAGTCGAAGGAATTTATAGTTGCCCGAAGAGGGTCTTGCCCCCCCAGACATTTGTGCTGCAAGTAGGGGGCTAGTCTCAAAGGTCCCACAAAGCTCATTATTTTTATTTATTTGTCTTCTGTAACAGATTAACACAGATACTGTTGTGAACTATTCATGGGAGAATTGCTGCTCTGCAGTGGATTCACATTGCCATTTTTAGACTTGGGTATTCTAGAGCCTTTTCGACACAAATTATTTGCCCTGGGTTAGATACTGTTGGAAAGAGGGTTGTTTTCGCTTCCCCACAACTGCTCCGTGCATTTCCATACCTCCTGAGGTATGGTTTTTCCTTGATCTTTCACCAGTGGTGTAGCGCCAATGGGGGGCGCAATGCCCTGGGCAGAGCAGCGGTGGAGGCGCTGGGCCGTGGTGGAGTGTTCCGGGGGCCCATGGCTGGGCTGTGGTGAAGTGTTCCGGGGGCCCATGGCTGGGCCGTGGTGGGGTGTTCCGGGGGCCCATGGCTGGGCCGTGGTGGAGTGTTCCGGGGGGCCATGGCTGGGCCATGGTGGGGTGTTCCGGGGGCCGGGCAGAAGCAGGCAGCACCGCGGCAGGGGTGCAGGGCGCATGCGTGCCCCGGGCGCGGTTTCCCCTCGCTCTGCCCCTGTCTTTCACAGACCTGTTTTGCCCTAAAGTTTTGGGAAAGATCACAACAGGCTGAATGGCTTCCAGGCAAGTAGAAAAAAGTCAGATTTGACCAGTCCCACCCACATGGTAGCCATTTTCTCCACAGCAGTTCCCTTCCCCCCACCACCAGGGGGCCTTTTGCTTTTGTTTAAAATTGAAATCGTCCTGGTGGAAATTTTTGGGGTGGTGCCTGGAGAGGATAGAGACTGCAGGGTATAATGTCATGGAGTCCACCCTCCAAAACAGCCACTTTCTTCTGGAGAACTTCTCTCTATTACCTGGAGACCAGCTGCCATGTCAGGAGCACTCCAGCCATTACCTAAAGGTTGACAACCACACCTGACATAGCACGTTTTTATGGCTTATGGAGTCACAGTTGACTTATGGTGACCCTAGGCAAAAGATGTTTGCCGGTGGTTTTCCACTTTCTGCCCTGGTATTCCTTGGAGGTCTCCCATCCAAATACTTGCGAAGGTCAAGGCTGAGACAATTCTGCACAATTCATTTAGAACATTTTGAGGCAGGAAATAAAAAGTTTCCTCCATAAAGCTCGACATTGTTTTTACCACAAAAAAATTTATTGCTAGCCTCAAAATGTTTTAAATGAATCCCCTTTTGATTCTCTCTCTGAAACGTTTTGAAAATGTGTGCTACTTCAGAAAGCCTGCTTCTCGGTGTGACCCCTGGTCTCTGCCTTCCGGATTTGCTCTCCGGACTTGTGTTTTGGACTTACTACTCGGTTGGCCGGTGAGCTTTCTTAACTCGGACTGGACTCTGATAATTGTTTTGCCTAGTGTTTGGGGGACTATTTTGCCTGTGAAATAAAGACTGTGGACATTTGCTAACTTCAGCCCACCTCCTTGGCTTTCCTGGCAGCCAGCCCATGACAAGTAGAGAAGCAGGAAGGAGCAGGCAATATGGAATGGGGCAAGGGGAAGTCATGGACGGCAGTGCCAGGAGTGGGGAGGGTGGAGCCATGGGCAGACGGAAGAGGGAACAGATCTGGGGCAAAGCTGTGCTTGCTGAAAGATTTCCCTGGTCTAACTGCAAAGCAAAATTAAATTTGTGCTAGAAGTAGTCTTGCTTGCCACAGGGGAGACTACAAAGTGAAAGTGGAACTGGAGGAAAAACATCCGCACAAGAAATCTTGCTGTGACAGACATTTGCCCTCATTGCACAGCAGATGTTTTGGGCGTAATCGACCATTGAAAATAAAAGGAGTACAGAATGTTAACACGAGGCTGTGAGGCGTTGACGCATCGATGCAACACAGAACGAAAAAAGGGAAAGTCACAAAATGGCGGCCAAGAATCATTTCAAAGGGGTGAGTGAGGACAAAAGGGGAGAATTGAAAACATTTTGTAAATGTTTTAGGAGATTTGTGCCGAAAGGGCCTTTGTGAGGGTGTGGGGGATTCCAACCTGGGGTTCCCAGTTCCCAGTCTGACACTTTAACTACTTCACCACACTAGCTCTAGTACAAGTTAACCTTCTCCTTTTTTCAGGCTTTCCTCCTTTCCTCCCTGTCTCCATTAGGGAAGGACAGTTATTGTGAAGGAGTCTGTAAGGGAGCCGGAGCCTTTGACTAAATAATGCTACTCCACTCTAATGACTGTGGCTGTTCCCTGAATGGGCATTTGAACGACCGACCGAGGTGGAGCTGAAGAGTTGATTGTGTGTGAGATTAATGGCTTGGAAAGGCCGAGGAAAAGAGCAGAATGTTTCTAGATGGAGTGACATGAAGCCAGGATCCAGTTTGGAGGCTGGCCAAGTTGTGCTTGTATAAACTGAAACTTGTTCATATGCCCCCATTTGTGCTTCACAGGTATATATTTTAACACAACAAATGTTAGAAAGGCACATTGAGTCTCCAGCGCTCCCTTTTCCAAAGGAAGCCAAATCTGGCAGTGCCATAAGGAAGTGAGGAAGACGATTAGAAGGACTTGGCAACAGGAGAAGGAAATCACAGCGGCACTCACTTCCTTGACAGCTGCAGAATCAGTCTCTTCAATCTATGCTCTCCTTCTGCAGGTGCCAATTCTTTTATTTCCACAGCTTCTGTTTTGAGCTCATGTCCAGCATTTTTGCTCCCTCTGTGTCAGGCCTGCGCCATTCTCGGCCTGGCAGCTCGCACATCTGCATCAAGGCCACAGCTGGCCCAGCCATTATCATCACCCGAGGCGAAGGAGGCCTCCCTCCGCTCTTATGTAACTAGTTAATAGAGCTTATCCGTCCACTCTTATCTGCCTTCCTCCAAAGGAGTGAACAGTCTGCCCTTAAACAATGCTTCTGTTCTCACCATCCTTTATAATGCTGATATTATGGGAATGGGAGAGTGGGAGGATTATGGGTTCAACCAAACTGTAACTTACAGTTATATACCAGAGGTCAGAGAGCCAAACTTCAGTTTTGTTCATCTGAGCCTTGGACTGACACGGTTCCAATAAAGCTCTTGAAACCTTCATGAGTCTCATTTGTTGATGGTCCCTTATGCTCTGCTGGTGTGGGTGCCTATAGGGCAGGGGTGGCCAACCTATGGCACCCCAGATGTTCATGGACTATGATCCCCATCAGTCCCAATTGGCCATGTTGGCAGGGGCTGATGGGAATTGTAGTCCATGAACATCTAGAGTGCCATAGGTTGGCCACCCCTGTTTAGGGGGAAATCCTGGGAGGCCAAAGGAGGCCAAAGGTCTCCAGCAGAACAGCTCCATAAGAGCTGGGTGGGTCAGAATCGATGGCCTTTCCACAAGGCTGGTAGAAGCCATTGCAGTTACAATAGAGGGGTGATGGCTGTTTCATGTGAGGACAATGGGTGGGATTAACAGACAGCCCTTGCTTTGAAAGTAAACCCTCAAAGAGTGGTTGGAATTTAGTCACAAAGGGCCAGTGAGGATGCTCATCAATTTTTTTATCCCAGTGTCATCACCTTACATTTACCAACACTGAACTTCATTTGCCACATTGTCCCTCACTCACCCAATCTGTGGGAATCCTCCTGGAGCTCTTCACAGCCATTCTTAGTTTTCACCATCCTTAATAATTTTGTGTCACCTGTTAACTTGGCCACTAAGCTATTCACCCCAGGTTACAAATTATTTATGAACAAATTAAACAATACCGACCCCAGTACTGATCCTTGTCAGACTGACATTAGGCTGACTGGCCTGTAATTTCCTGGTTCCCCTCTTGACCCCTGTTAAAAAATTGGTACAACAGTTGAATTTAGTGATAGGTTACATATGTGGGTCAGTAGATCAACCATCTCACCTCTTGAGTTCCCTAAGACTGGGAGACTTTTTGGTTTTTAATTTCCCCAATAGAACTAGAACTTGTCTCTTGTCACTTCAATTTGCTTCAGTTCTTCAGATTCCCTTCCTGAAAATAATGGCTGTGGCATGCCCCACACTTTCCACAGTGAATATAGAAGCAAAACATTCATTGTGTTTGCCATCTCCCCATCTTCCTTTAGCAATCCCTTCATTCCTTGGTCCAACTGCTTCTCTGGCTGGTTTCCTGCTCTAGATATATTTCAAGAAGTGGGGGGGGGGGGGCAGGATTGCCTTGAGGTTAGCAGCCTGCTCCTCAAATTCTCTTTTTTGCATGCCTAATTATTAATTTCCTGGCTATTTCACAGTGACAAATCTGTCCAATTGGGGCAATTTCGCTAAAGAAGCTTCTTTACTGAATTTATAAGCTCCCTTGACTTGTATTGTTAACTATGCAGGCCTTCTTTAATTTTTATAGCTCCCTTGACTTGCATTGTTAACTATGCAGGCCTTCAACCCTAACCCTTTCCTAGCCTGTGGAATGAATGCGATCTGAGCTTGAATTAGCTTGGTTTTAAACAGCTTCCCAGCATACTTTAGGGATTTAACTCTCTTGGGCGTTTCATGCCGCGGGCCGTGCGTACAGAGTGGTAAAAAACACCGCCCCAGGCATGCGTCGCACCTGGCGCCCGCTATACCGCAGCAGCGGTCTTCCTCTGGAGCAGCGTCAGGCCACCTAAACAACAACGAAGAGGGTTGTTGTTGTTGGGGAAAGTGTCTTCAGCGGCAGTCTTGAACATGGCGCCCGGAAGGCACTTCTCCGCTTATCCGCGGTTGATAAATTAGTGATGCCTGCGCAGCCCACCACACTGTCCTCCGATCCAGAGTGGGACGGGCAATGAAGCGGTACGGCACTGCAGCGTGCTTGGAGCCGCCTGCCGTCAACCGACCTCCGCATAGCCCGTTCATCGCGGGCGAGGCTTGCGCCCCTAAACCAGAACTCTTGGCGGCGTGGGGGCGCATCCTGGCCGTGCGGAAACGGCCTTGGTTTTTTTCCCCTTTCAACTTCTTTTTACCTATTCTTCTGATTGTGTAAAGTTCCCTGTTGTGAAAAAAAATGTTACAGTTTTGGACTTTAGGGGTAATTTTCCACTGATGGGAATGCTGAACTTTATATCATTGTGGCCATGATGCCCAGTTTGTGCAACAACCACTACATCTCTCATCACGTCTTGAACTTGACCCTTTTTAGAAGAACAAGAAGAGTTTGGATTTATATCTCCGCTTTCACTCCTGTTAAGGAGCCTCAAAGGGGATTACAATCTCCTTTCCCTTCCACCCCCCACACACAACAAACACCCTGTGAGGTGGGTGGGGCTGAGAGAGCTCAGAAGAACTGTGACTAGCCCAAGGTCACCCAGCTGGCATGTGTTGGAGCATACAGACTAATCTCGTTCCTCAGATAAGCTTCCACAGCTCAAGAGGCAGAGCGGGGAATCAAACCAAGTTCTCCAGATTAGAGTAGCATTCTAACATCAATAGATACAAACATGGCACTGATACATGATATTTTCATTTATATCAAAAGACAAATATGAAGCCACAGATCTGGACAGAAGAGTGACTGCCCAGTTGCAGTAGAAAAATAGTGACCTTAACAGATCAAGGAAAAGGCACTTCATGTATTCATATCTATAAATAGTAAGTTTTTTAAAAAATATAGTCCACACATATCCAAACCCGAAAATATTTATGCACAAGATGACAAGAGCTGAGAGTTTTTAAAGACTCCTCAACAGATTGGAATACAAGGAGACACCGTTACACTGTACTGGAACTTGGTTTGTGTCAGAGAAACATGTGCTATGATACACATGATATGCTGTGAAATTATGATACACATTCAGGATACATGTTGAGACTGTGATACACATTACCATTTAATTGGATCATGGTTTTGTCTAGAAGTGTGTTGAAAACCATGGCTAGCAACGCTTAACTTCTTCCCCTGTGCATGTTGAAAATCTTAACAGAAACCTGTTTCTAGCATTGTGATGATTCACTGGCTCACCCATATCTTGATTCACGTCAAAGTGGGTAGTTATGATTACATGCTGCTTAGTCAAAATAGCGGTGCATCCCCATATTTCTTCATAGCCTTTGACAGATTTCCAACTCTCTCTTAAAACTAATCTGTAAATGTGTTTCATTTAGCACTAGTTTCATCCAAACGTTTTGTAACAAGGAAGACAAATACAAATACAAATTCTCATTGTCATGAGAAAATCCTAATCCACTTTTCTACTAATGTCACTTGAGAGTCGGAATAATAAGGTGACTTCATCAGAACTTCAAGCAGGCCCACCTGGAAACTGCTGCTGGAATAAAATTTAAATTAATACATACTTTTAATATTGGTAGCAGTTCTCAGTACCACATAGACCCCCACAGTCTTGGACATGCTATCTTAAATGGAGGATGTCAGGGAAAGAGCTGGCAGTTGGCAAACAGCTTTTCCTCCAGACCATAAACCATCTCTGTGGTACCCAAGAGAGGGGAAATGGGAGAATTAGAAGCAAGACCTTTTGTCATTGCCCCCCCCCCTCAATTTTGGATCACCTCTACCTTGTCCCATATTGGGGTGATATTCCCACTCCCCTTCTGTGTCCCAAGTAAACCACCTCAGGTATCCCAAGCTGACATTTGTTCAATTTGATGATGAGACCTGCACTCTTGATGGCCCTCAGCATTCCAGCTAAATGTTCCAAGTGCAAATCCAAATCCTTGCTAAAATCGCAATGTCGTCAATGTAAGCCTCTGCAAACTCTGACGTGCCTCTCAACAAGTTCTTCCCCAGTCTTTGAAAGGAAGCAGGTGCATTTAAATCCAAAAGGGAGCACCACAAACTTGTACAGTCCATCTGGGATAATAAAGACAGACTTAGCTCTTGCTTCTGGGTGCAAATTTGGGGACCAAGATGTCACCGTTTAGTGCCGGTGTCTTCAATTATAGGCCCAGGAAAACATTTTGGTTTTACAGGCCCTGGGAATTGATTGATAACCTGCAGGGTGTCTGCTGGGAGGAAATTCCACCAAATAGGAGCCAGAACCCTGGTTCTGGTGGAACTCACCTCCTCTCTCACCCATAGCTTTAGATTCACGGTGAGAGTGGGATTGATGTGGGTAATGTCTGGGCAAATTGCCATCTTGTACTTATGATATATTGGAGGATTTTAATCTTTTAACTTATTAATTTGTAAAAACTATTATTGTTTTTAAATATGTCTATTAGCCGCTGCCCTGAGCTGGCCTATGGTCACGGACAGTGGAATATTTAGTCAAATAAAATTAAAATAAATGAAATCAATCCAGAAAGAGAATGTAAATAAATAAAAATAACTCCAGTGGAGCAGCAGTGGCGTAGGAGGTTAAGAGCTCGTGTATCTAATCTGGAGGAACCGGGTTTGATTCCCCGCTCTGCCGCCTGAGCTGTGGAGGCTTATCTGGGGAATTCACATTAGCCTGTGCACTCCCACACATGCCAGCTGGGCGACCTTGGGCTAGTCACAGCTTCTTGGAGCTCTCTCAGCCCCACCTACCTCACAGGGTGTTTGTTGTGAGGGGGGAAGGGCAAGGAGATTGTAAGCCCCTTTGAGTGTCCTTGCAGGAGAGAAAGGGGGGATATAAATCCAACTACTCCTCCTCCTCCTCCTCCTCCTCCTCTTCTTCTTCTTCTTCTTCTTCTTCTTCTTCTTCTTCTTCTTCTTCTTCTTCCCCTCCTCCTCCTCCTCCTCCTCCTATTTAGGAGCTGGCTCAGAATTTGCACCTGCTTCTTTTCAAAGACTGGGGAAGAACTTGTTGAGAGGCATGTCAGAGTTTGCAGAGGCTTACATTGATGACATTGCGATTTCTGAGCCAGCTCAGAATTTGCATGCTTTTGAGCAAGGGAATGCCCATCAGATCTCCCAAACCGAGATTCGGCCAAAATGCTTGCCTACCATTGATGTGTGTGGATCATATTCTTTCAAATTCTTTAATTTTTTTCCCCTGGGTACTTGGTGCCAACCCAGGTGGAGCCTGGGGATCTCCCAGAAATACAACTGATCTCCAAATGACAGAGATCACTTTCCCAGGGGGGCGGGGGGATGGCTGCTGTGGAAAATGGATTCCCATGGCATTATACCCAAGTGAGGTTCCTTCCCTCCCCAAATCCAGGGACTTCCCAACCCAGAGTAGGCAACTTTAATACATGGGCATTCCCTTGAATCACTCTACCCTCTCTCCTATTCAGAAGCATATAAAGTATTAAAATGTCGGCTTTTAGACCAGGAATTTGCTAACCTATCTCTAGCAGCCAAACGAATGGCCTCTCCCTCACAATTTTTAATTTCATTTGAGCAGGGACGGATGGCCCATTACTTATATTCTTTAACCAATCCCTGCTCCAGGAGAACTCTCTCAACTGCTAGATTTAATGTCATGCCATCTGCCATGTTAAACAACAGGTTTAATAATCTTGAAAAATCCAAGAGGCTACGCAGTTGTAATTCCAATCAAGTTGAAACATTGGCTCACCAGTTATTACACTGTACTAGATTTGCCAAAATGAGATCTAAGTATGTTAATTTATCTCCTCTTTTTCAACCCGAGTTAACAGATTTGTTCAGATTATTTCTATTGTTGAATAACTCCAATTCTGCTTTTTGTGAAGAAGTAGCAAATTTTCTCATGGAAATAATTCAGTTTGTAATTTATTTATATTTACTTGAGTTTTATCGCCTGTTTTTAATATTATTTATGTTAGTCGTGTTTTTTTGTTATGCCAATAAAGGCTACGCTATTCATTCATTCATTCATTCATTCATTCATTCATTCAACTATAATACATTGTATTAAACTCCAAAGGAAAAATTATTCGTTTATTTATTTTGTAAGGATAAAGTTAATGGAGATGATTGAATGGATTCCCCAGCAGCTTCTCAGCTTTTTAGTCCCTTGGCCTGCAGAAACCAACCACCTTCCCAAATTGATATGAAAGTGATTTCCCTCACCTTGGCCAGAACTGCAGCTTTTGAAACTGGTAGACCATGCAGACATTTGCCATGTCAGAGAGACCATACATAAATAAAGAGCCAAGCCAATATTTAAAAGATATCCCACGTTGCGGGATAATCGTTGCTATCTAAGTATGTGTTTAAATTATTTTAATTATTAAATGCCAGAGTGCAGATAAGCCAGTGATGCCTAATGGGCATGAACAACCTCTTATTATCCTCCTGAGAGCATCTCAAAACCACATATACTAATCTTGCTACAAAATGGATGCCCCGTCTTCATTTTCCTTTTGGAAGTGAGCCTGGCGTTGTTCTTGGCTGCCCCATCAGACACAATGTCTTACAAGACAAAGGCATGATTGACTGGAGTTTGACCACACATCCACTCACATCTTCACACAATAAATGCGAAACTTTCTAGCCCTTGTTCCCGGCAGAAAAGGAATCCATAACAAAATATGAATAGGCTGCAGTGACGGCCTTGCTTTAAAAAAATGCATTTCCCCCCTCTTCTCTCCTTTATTTTCCACTCATGCCCATTGAATTTCAAAATGTTATGTATCAATAATTACAAGTTTATCACTTCCATTTTTATTTACTTATGTTATTTATAATTCCCCTTTCTCATTGGGACTAGAAACCAAAACCAGTCAATATAATCAACAGGACAGGACATCCAATGAACTACGTCTAAGTCAAGTCAACCTTTATCGGCATGTCAGCAAGTGATACAGACAAATTGTAGAAATCCGAAACCCACCAGAAATCTGAAAAACGAACTGAAGTAAAGCATAAGTATTCAACAAGCTTCCCCAGACTCTGCCCTCAAATCCTCAGGAATTTCTCAACCTGGAGCTGGCAACTATGGGGCTGACGAGGGCATTCTATAGCAGCCATTGTTATCCTCTAAACAAATTTCAGAAGGAACTGCCAAATATACACAAACTACTGCAGTGAACTTGTCCTGACTGGAGAGCAAACAAATAGCTGAGAAGGTATCGAGGAGTAATTGTTTTTTAATCCTAATATTTTCAGTTCCAACTGCTCGCCCACACCCAAATCCAGCAAAAAAACGGCCTGCCAGTTATTAGTCAGCCCTAACTGGATGTGAGTGCAGTTGTCAGATGAGACCTTGCCCACTTTATCAACTTTCAGCTGTTATTTAATTTCCCTTCCTGCTTCTGTGTTGTTCCTGCTGAAATTCTAGCCTCCGATGGCCAGCAGAGGGCATCGAGATTTACTTTCTGAGAGCTGAAACTGAAACATTGTGGTTAAGTCCTAGTAAAAGATTGTACACAATTTTGTTTTGTTTTTTTTAATACATAAACGTGCTTTCCTCTTCAGGGAACCAATATGAGCAGTGGAGTTGCCATAGAGGCACACTGTCTACATTCTGGCCAGGCAGATGACTGGTCATTTTTTTAAAAAATAAAAGCCTTGATTCTGTCAGTTTCCAGCAAAAGTCAGTCTAATACTGGCAATTAAAAAAAAAATCCTTGGTGGGTTTGGGTTTTTCGTAAACAAAAAACAAGGTAACAAATGTACACTCAG
Source organism: Sphaerodactylus townsendi (assembly GCF_021028975.2). NCBI lineage: Eukaryota > Metazoa > Chordata > Lepidosauria > Squamata > Sphaerodactylidae > Sphaerodactylus > Sphaerodactylus townsendi. Next base: position 117,788,057 of record NC_059429.1, on the reverse strand, counting down.
TTGAATGACTGTATATATGAGTTGTCCACTTTTTGTACATTTTCCCATTATAAATATATCTCTGTTTATCTATGGCAGGGGTCCCCAAACTTTTTAAACAGGGGGCCAGTTCACTGTCCCTCAAACTGTTGGAGGGCCGGACTAAAAAAAACTATGAACAAATTCCTATGCACAAATGATTGTAAAATGTTTGATTTCACCTTTCAGCCTTTCTGTCATGGTCTATTTTTAGAACAGTGACCAAAGTATGTCAAGTACAGGGTGGGCTCCAAATATTGTTGGGGAAGCTGTGGAATACCTTCCCCTGTAAAAAAAAAAAAAAGGAGAACTTTCCCAATGAAACATTCCATCTAACCCAGGATCGAGTAACTTCCTGGGTTCTTTCCTCCCTAGCAGCCAGCAAGCGATTAAGCCAGCCTGGCTGATGCCAATGGGAGTGAGGCGGAACAGAAAGCCTGAGCGCAACACATGGACTAGCTGAGAGGGAAGGGCGGAGCAGGCGTTGCCACATGTAAGGTTTCCAACTTTGGGTCAGAAAATTCATGGAGATTTGAGGGTGCCATCATGTAACTGCAATCAACAGCCGTTGGGGCCGGTTCCTCCTCTCCCTCGAGCCCCCACTGCACATGAATGGAGCCACTGCCGTCATGCCTGGCGGGCCGGATAAATGCCTTCAGGGGGCCACATTTGGCCCCGGGCCGTAGTTTGGGGACCCCTGATCTATGGTTTCAAAAGTTTTTTTTAATGTGGAGAAATTGCTGGAAGAAAGAGGGAAAGAAAAAAAATGACTGAATGAATATTGTATTCAACAGTATGTGCACTTCGTCTTTTATGCCGGAATTGAGCAGAACTTGTCTCAGTCTATAATGAAATAAACAACATTTCTACATAGACTCATCTTGGTTCTTATAGGTGCCAAACTGAGGACATGTATAGATTAAAGTGCTAGTCCAGTCTGTGGGGCCAAACTGGCATATGGGAACAGTGGGGGCTGATGTCATAGAGTTTGGGAGCAGGGATGTGATGTCATTTCCTTCAGAAATCTGACATTTCCTTCAGAAGCTTGGATCTCTGGAATCTGGAGATCAACTATAGTTCCAGGGGAACTCCAATCCCCTCCTTGAGTTTGCTCATCTCACATGTTTAGGAGTTATTTGCATGTAATTAGACTTTCCTTTCTACCTCAGTACTTGAGCTGTCCAAAACAGACCTCATATGTCCACAGAGGCAATTTCCTCTTGACTTACTCAGTGTAATGCTTTATTAGTAAGATGTGTTTGTTTCTCTTCACTGAAGTACTCTTAGCAACCTATGACATAAAACAAGTAAACTGAACTAACATAAGGCAACACCAGTCTCTTTTACAGCTGAATATCTCTATATTGTTGAAATAGTTTATTGCTGTTTGTTTCCCTATCATATGCAATGAATGAAAGAGATAATGAAAAGGTTCAGGGAGGCGTGCCCTCACAGGCTAGAGTACTAGGGTTGCCAAGTTCCACCCGGCAACTGGCAGAGGATTGGGGGTTGCCATCTCCCGGTTGGGAAACTCCTGGCAGTCTGGAGGTGGAGCTTGGGAAAGAGGGATCTCTGCAATGCCATAGAGTACACAGTCCAAGGCATCCCCAGATCCCACCTGGATGCTGGCATCCCTTTGCAGTAGTTCAGTCATTCATATATAATAATAAAAATTATGCCATCAACGGCCCACTTTGGGCCTTCAATGCAAGAGATGAGCAGGGATGGTTTGCCATTGTCTTCCTTTGCATAACAACATGGGTCTGGTTGAGGGGGAGGGTCTCCCACTGATCATGGCCCACCCTGCTTAGCTCTGGAGCTCTGCTAGTACTGGCCTATTCAAGCTACTTCATGTAGTCATAGGCAATTCAAGGGATTGTGGGGCTAGCTCAGAGATGCGATCCAGCAGGTTCTCACAGGTTCCCGAGAGTAGGTTACTAATGATTTGTGTGTGCCGAGAGGGGGTTACTAATTGGTGATTTTGCCACGTGATTTTTGTCTTAGTTACGCCCCTCCTCCGCTCCTCAGCAGTAGCGCGCAGAACTTGAAGCAGTCCAGCAGGAGGTGCGTGGCAGCCTGCGCCTGTGTGCATTCGTTTCCCACCCAAGGACTGGCGCAGTGGCTGTGTCCTTGCCACAACCCCACCCAGCAATGCCCCGCCCCCAGAATGCCAGGCCACACCCCCATCGTGCCTTGCCCAGCCCCATTGGCTCTACACCACTGTTTGAATCCCACCACCATGGGAACCTGTTACTAAAACTTTTGGATCCCACCACTGGGCTCGCTGTTGTTATTTTTGTCTTTGGCACAAAATCCAAAGGAAAGAGGAACAAGTACTTTAGTCCCACTGAAGCATCTGAGCAAATGGAACAGAAATGAATAGTCTGACTGAGGAAGGTGATGTGGGAGTAAACACCAGTCATCTGAAGAAAAAAAGCAATGCAAGAACTAAGGGGAGGGGCAGCAACTTTCTCTCACACACATAACAACCCATTTCAGTCCACAGTTCCCATGAATCTGAAGGATTTGAACTGGCATGCTGATCCTACACTGATGTGCAAGTTGTTTTCTTTTGAAATTGTTGGGATTCGCTTTCAAGAAAACAGCTAATGAATTACACCAACTTTGGCACCAAGTGAATTTACCAGTGGTTGAGCATAAATCTGCTAATGTGTTTCTGGCCTGCTCCTGCATCTTTGGCAGTAGTGAAGCAGGTAACTCTTTTCCTGGCCTGGGGATCAGAGTTCTCATGGCCTGGAGATCAAAGTTGCCAAGGCCTGAAATTTTGCTACCTGAGCAGGCCTCGTGCAAGGAGAGCTGAGCCCTCTGAGTCTGGACATAGATCTGTGATCTGAGGGGACTGTCCTGAAGAGAATTTATTTGGGGAAAAGGTGACTGGGAATTCTCCCCCTGAAACTCTTTACTACACATGCACAGGGCCAGAAAAAAATATGGCCACCATTGCTGGGTATTCTCTCTAGAGGTTTGCAAAGGTTATATATTTACTTGCCGCATCAGAATTTTGAAACAAAACACTGTTGCAGAGACATTTGCTCCAGATAAAAGACTCAGAGGTTCATTCTGCACAGCACAACTAAGATATCCTGGGGACTAAAAAAAAGGCTGCCTTGGGGAGGAAGTCCGCACAATTTTTTCTCCAAATCCTCAGAACCCTTTATTTCAGTTCAATGTGCTTTTAAAAAAATGCTAATTGAGGGACCTCCCCCCCCCAAAAAAAGTCACATCTAAGATGTCTCCTGGCTGCCAGATATGAACTGGTCCCAAGCTCTTGTGCAAGTATTTAATTAACAAAAGTGCAAATGCACTTCTAGGTTCCAGTTGTTTACTGTACCCATTTTGTTTTGTTTGGTTTGGTCTAGTTGCCCTCCAGAGTTGCCATTTCCACCAGCGTAGCTAATCTCTGGAGATGGGTTGTAGGTCTGAGATTCCTCTGGGCCCTACCTGGAGGTTGGCATCCCTAGTTCCCACTTTTGGAACATTCCCATTAGATGACCTTTCAGTCCCAAACCTTGTGTCCTTTTTGCCAGAAAGTTTTCATTTCGAAGAGACATTTTATATATTAGAATGGTTAAAAAAAATTCCGTATCACTTCTGTTTTATTTTGCCATTTGTGGCTTGATTGATTTTACCTTATTTTACCATTTTCTTAGAATTAGCTTTTGTTCCATGTTCATCCCTTCAAAAACCTGGTAGGGAAACGGTTACTAAATTTCTTTATAAATAAAGAAGACAAGGCATTTTTGATGCTGGATGATTAGAGTCAATGCTCTGGGATTGTTGGTTGTTGAAAACAGATAGTGTGACTGGGGCTCTCTTGGTGTTCCTAGTTTACAGATCCCCAAACATGCTTTCTGCCATGAAAGACAGAGAAAGATGAAAAGGAAAAGAAATGGGAAAGTTGACAATTGATATCAAAAGACTCTGGAAACAAAAGCCTATGGAATAATCATCACAGCCTGTCTGTCTGTCACAGGACATGTCAAGCTATTGTAAAGGCATCATCTTAAAAGGGTTCCATTTCCCTCACATGCTTACATGCAGAGGCACATTATCAGCCAATCTTCTGATGAATCATTTGATGTATAGTCAGTTGAGATGTCTCATGGGTACATTGTTAAGCTTGTATTATAGGTCTAGGGGTTGCCATCCTCCAGGTGAGGCCTGGAGTTCCCCTGGCATTTTAACTGATCTCTAGACTACAAAGATCACTTCTCCTGGAGAAAATGGCTGGCTTGAAGGGTGGACTCCATGGCATTATATCATCATCATCATCATCATCATCATCATCATCATCATCATCATCATTATTATTATATTGATACAAAAACAGTTATACATAGCAAACAAGATCAATATGCTGGATTTTGTATTACATCACACGTCGGACACTTCCCAAGCATCTAGGACTAGGTATTTTATTATTATTATTATTATTAGGTTTTGTATACTGCCCTCCCCGGAAAGGGCTGTGGGCAGTGCACAGCATATTAATATATATATAAGTTGAGCACAGTTTAAAACATAGCAAAATACAACTATAATAACATATATATGGCTCTATTAGGATTAAACAATTAAAACCCCTATTAAAACACAGCATTCCAGTATACAATATCTTGTCCGACAGCTAAAATCCTCCCAAGAGAGGGCGGTAGGTCCCTCAGATGTCATGGGACCACCAAAAAGGGGGGGGTGCATCAGCGGCTGGTTGCTCCAAAAGCCCGGTGGAACAATTCAGTCTTACAGGCCCTGCGGAACTCACCAAGGTCCTGCAGGGAGGAAGTGTGTTCCACCAGGCAGGGGGCAGGGCTGTAAAGGCCCTGGCCCGAGTGGAGGCCAGCCACATCATTGAGGGGCCAGGGACCACCAGCAGGTTGGCCTCCGCCGAACGCAGAGGCTGATATGGGACATATGGGGTAAGTCGGTCCCGAAGGTACGAGCTACATAAAGCCTTAAAGGCTTTATATAATCCTTTCCTCCCCAAATGCTGCATTCCCCACATATCTCCAGCTATTTCTCAACTCAGAGTTGGTCACCCTACCTTTTGCCACCTTCAGATTTGCACTTCACCTGCTGCTCACCTTAATGTCTGAGATTAAACTATTTGATAGCTATTTCAAAATGTGCAGAACTTAACAATGTGCAGAGGTTAAAAGCAGATCTTGTAAACTAACATTTAAGCCGGGTAAATCATATGGAAAAGATATCCAACTACCGGTATATGGTGATTTACGCTCTCAGGATTGAATACAGAGAACCATTGATCAAGTACTAATGTATATGCATCACTCACTGAGGCCCCCTTTGCACATGCAGAATAATGCACTTTCAAACCACTTTCAATCCACTTTGCAGCTGGATTTTCCAGTGCGAAATAGCAAAATCCACTTGCAAACAATTGTGAAAGCGCACTGGAAGTACATTATTCTGCATGTGCAGAAGGGGCCTCACCTATGAGTCAAGACCCGTATTTCAACTTTCCTGCCTTCCCAAATATATGACATGCAGATCTGGTATGTACGATTCTCCTCTCTTCAGGAGATACAACAAATACTTTCTCTTCCCCATGTGAGCTTTATAGTTACAGTTGTAGGTTACCATTTTGGCCATCTGCAATGCCTCTAACTCTATCAGCTTCTGTCATTCAAACTTCTTCCACTTCTGTTACACAGCACTGGACCAACCCAGTTTATCTGTGGGTTGGTTTCCTCTCAACCTGCAATACTGCATTACTCACCACTCACCAGCCTCCTGAATGCTGACACCTTTAAATACGTCTAGAAAGCCTTCATATCCTCTCTCTCAATCACTGTGTCATCCATCTATGAGACTCAATTCTTTACCCTTTTGTTTGCAAATCATTGTGAAATGAATTCCTGTTTTTGGTAATTATCTCTTTGTTTGTCTGAGTGAGTGCCATTCGTTATACAATTTAATAGGCTATTGGCAAACAAAGAGTTACTTAATCCACAAGTATACTGGTGGAAAATAAGGTGAAAGGGGGGGGGCAATCCAGATTTATTTATTTGTTTGTTTGTTTGTTTGTTTGTTTGTTTGTTTGTTTGTTTGTTTGTTTGTTTGTTTGTTTGTTTGTTTGTTTGTTTGTTTGTTTAGGGAAAATGCCTTTCTGCCCAATTAAGGCCATTAAGGAGGCCATAAGTATAAAACAGACATTAAAATTCAAGTTTTTAACCAGTTCACACAGGTGTATATCTGTGTGTATATATACCTATACCTATATCTATCTCACTAACAATTAAAAATCAACAATGGGTATATATACACAACCGATGTATTCATCCTAATCTACCAGAGGGCTAGTTTCTCTACCACCATCACCATTTGATTGTGTGTACCTGCATGGCAGGGGGTTGGACTTGATGACCCTTGTGGCCATTTCCAACTCTATGATTCTATCGCAAGCCTTGATCAACAGGGTCTCAGATTGTCCCTGACTGAGTCTTAGCGATAAAGGCAGACCATAAATAAAGCAAAGTGTCCGGAATCGGGGAGCCCCCCCTCCCCGGACTTACCGCCGCCGCCGCCACCAGCGCCATGCTTTCCTCCTCCCTGGCCGCCGGCAGGAAGGGCCGGGAACTCCCCGGCACGCCAGGTGGCGGGGCCGGGGCGGCTCTTCGCCAACGCTGCGGCGGGCTCCTTCCCGCCCGCCACGGAACGCCCTCCCCGGCGACGAGGGAGTCACGCACCCCAGACCATCGGGGTCGCCACCGCGGAACCCACCCACCGGCCGCTCCCCAGGCGGGAGCCCAGGACGGCTTCAGCAGCCCGACCAGCTGGCAGCGATGGCGGCGCCACGCGCCCGGTCTCTCCCTGGCGGCCGGGTCGGGCCAGGAGGTCAGGTGGGAGGCGGGGCTGGAAGGAGGAGGGGTTTTCAGGTCAGGTGGGCGGCAACCGGGCTATAAAGGAGGAAGAAGAGAGGCACCTGGAGTTCTGCTGGAGGTGGGAAGGCAGGAGCTTGAGGGGTGTTGGTGCAGGAGACTGGGGAAACAGAAGGGAGGGAGAGAGGGAGAGTCCAAGAGGGGGGGCGGAACAGGGAAAGAGAGGGGAAGGAAAGGAGTCGAGAGGGGCCCGGAGACGGTGAGGAGCCCTGTGAAGGGAACAGGCACCCGGGCCGGAGGGCAGGGGATCTAGGGAAGGACTGGGAGCTCCTGGGCTGAAGTAAACAAACCCTGGTGGGAAGGAGGGCCGGGGCCAAGCCAGCCCTGAGGGAGTGTAGACAACCCCCCCCCCATATTGACCACCCCTTCTTCGACCAGGGGTGAGACCGGGGAATACTAACCCCCGGGAAGGGATTGGAGGGACGGCATCAGGGTCCCCTGGCTGGACTCTGGAGGGGGACCCTGACACAAAGAAACCTGGAACTTGGCAATTGTAGCATACAAGAAGTCTAGATTTGGTTCAGAGCTTTTTTTAAAAAAAAAAAGAGAAAGAGATTTGGTTCAGAGAAAGCTTTTTTTTAAAAAAAGAATCTGACATAAATAGCACTTCTGAAAACTAGTGCTGGAACATTTCCTTTTTCCTTGTTCCTCCTTTACAATGCCTTTTTGGTAATAATTTGCATTGTGAGCCTGCCTTTCTTTCAAGCAAGATTTAAAGCATCGAAATTTTATCCTCAATTGTTCTTCATGTTAGGAAAGTTCCAAAACAATCCCCATTCTCTTTGGAGCACCTGTCCACTCACACAGTGCTGGCATGCTAAATACAAAAGCACTGTCCCCTCCGTGCCCTCACACATGTGAAAGACCCATTTCTTATTTCTGAAAATATCTACCCTACGGTTTAGTCCGCTCCCAGAAGTTTCCAATAAAAACACTGCAATACACTTCACAAAACTGAAGACCTAATACACAACCCATCAGGAAAAGTGACCCATTTGTTTGCCTAAGAAACAGCCCGTTAGAACAAGCAGAACTTTCATAATGCCCTCTTGAAGCCACTGCTGTCAAAAATCAGTAGCAAAAGCCCACTGAGATCGATTAGCTATGCATGGACGTTCTGCAGAACCTTTATGCACCTCCTCTGGTAGGCTATTTTATAGAGTGGAGGCCACTACCGAAAAGTCACAGTTCTTACTCAAGCCAAAAGAACTTCTCAGAAGGAGGAAATGAACTTCTCAGAAGGAGGAAACAACCTTGAGGGAGCAAGTTTGTTTTCTGCTGCTCCAGAGACTAGGACCAGGAGTAATGGGTTCAAGGAAAAGGAAAAGAGATTCCACCTAAACATCAGGGAAAACTTCCTGACAGTAAGGGCTGTTCGACAGTGGGATGCAGTACCTCGGAGTGTGGTGGAGTCTCCTTCTCTGGAGAGTTTTAAGGAGAGGCTGGATGGCCATCTGACAGGAATGCTTTGATTGTGTCTTCCTGAGTGGCATTGGCGTTTGGATCTTCATGGAGAGAGGCAGTCTTCAGTCATGAAGTTTCTAAGTTGTGAAGGGTTCAGATGCCAAAACCTGAGCCCAGAAACTGACTAGAAGCCAATGCCACTGTGGTGAAATGAGGGTTATAGACCCAGAAACAACAAAAAAAACCCCAGGTTTATGCATTTTGCTCAAACTTATAAGTTGCTCTCAAAATATATCCTATACACCACTAGGAATAAATGCCAGGGCCCCAATTATTCCAGTGCCTCACAGCATTTCATCTAGATGGAGAAGCCCAATTCACCCCACTCAGCACCAGCTAATCACAATACAGAGAAATCTGGATGCTGCACAGTTCTGACCAAATTGAAATACTAAAACAGAGGATTATAATATTTCAAGTGGGGAACCTGCAAAGACTTGCAGGGATATCTCATTTTCCACTGTATCCCCCTCCCCACTCTATTTCCTCTTTCCCATGGGGTCAAGAAGGTGGGAACTCTTGGGCTAGGGTGACGGGGTAGGTTGAGAAAATATCTGAGAGCTGTATCTGGGCAGAGGCCATAGCTCAATGGCAGAGCATCTGCTTGGCATACACAGGACCCCAGGTTCAATCCTTGGCATCTCCACTTACGGTTAAATCTTAGGGGGGTGGGGAGAGATGGGCACCGTTCAGGCATGGCACTGCCCTGCTGTCTCCAAAGAGAATTGTGGAGCTGCAGCAAGCCAGGAATTAGGGAAACATCTCTGACTACACTGCAAGCAGTGTACTACACTACAATGCTGTCCAGTGGGCTGATCCTGCCGTTTTGCAGATTTAAGTAGATGCCAGCAAAAAGGAGCATTCCCAGGCTGAAATGGTTTCACCCCGAGAATACTCTCATCAGTGCCAGTGTGGGCTCCTTCACTGGGGGAGTGTTGGTGCCACAGCTGCCTTAGCACCTGGGTGTCATGTGATTGCACGCTCCCCAGTGCCAGCATAAGTGTCCCCGCAGTGATGAAGGCTGGTATGGAGTGGCATCTATACTGGTGCAGGGGTCACACTGCTTCCAGAGCCCTTTTTATCCCTGCCCCAGAACTGCACTATTAAGGAAGTAGGTGATGTGGAAATACTTTCCTCTAAGTTAGACCATAGAGAATCACTGCTAGACATACCAGACAATACTAATCTTGATACACAATGATTCAGTACATGGAATGCATGTGAATCCTGTTGCAAAAGCAAGGGTTCACAAGAGGTAAAATCTCCCACACCTCCCTTCTACCCAAGGCCAGGAAATGTTCCCTAATTCTTCTAATCATCGTTTCTAATAGCGGTGGGAGGTGGGGGTGGGCGCCCGGAGCAGGTGTTGCCCCCAGGCACCATTTTCCCCTGGTATGCCTCTGGGTGTATCAGAGGAGCATTGGTCCACCATATCTATACTGTATATGTCATGAGATGCACATGTCATTGTGGTCTTCGCTATTGTGTTTCAAAAAGAGGAAGAAGGAAGGGTCATAGGAACTGAGTGTGAAGTGCATACTGACAGACAGCAAATGTTCAGCCAGGTCTGCAGCCCACTGAATGATATCCCAATGTTGACAACTCTTATCAAAATTCACACAGCACAAACAACGGAAAGGAGAGGCAACAGGATTTGCTGTGCAACGTGTGATTTAGGGGGGAGTTGTATATTTCACCTGCAGTGCAATCCTATGCAGAATAACTCCAGTCTACACACACTGAAGTGAATGAGATTAGACTGGAGTAACCCTCTTTAGATTTGCGCTGTACGTTTCAGATATATGTGGAACTTGTCGATCTCAGCTTGCATAGTTTTATCCTTAGTGAGTGGCAGCCCACTCACAGTTCTTCTCCATCTCCTTGTTTCTCATATATGAAGCTACCTTTAGCAATAGGTGATAATTCGGTACAGGTAAGTTATCCAAATACAGAATGAGGGGAAAAAAGTATTTTGCTGAATGAATACAGAAGATTCACTTGGGCCCCTTCCGCACATGCAGAGTAATGCACTTTCAATCCACTTACAGTGCACTTTGCAGCTGGATTTTACTGTGCGGCAAAATCCACTTGCAAACAATTGTGAAAGTGGATTGGAAGTACATTATTCTGCATGTGCGGAAGGGGCCTCACCTATGTGTCAAGGCCCATATTTCAACTTTCCTGCCTTCCCAAATATATGACATGCAGATCTGGTATATAGAGTTTCTCTGGTTCTCTGCCCCTGGCATTCCCCAGTGAAATAATTTGTAAATTGTAAGAGAACTATCACAAGCTGACTGCATTCTTCCTGATTTCCTCACTCTAAATGATACAGGAAACCAAAATGTATAGCAGTTCCTTTCTCAAGTGTTCACTGGTATGGGTCACAGATTTCTCTTCCTAGTCCAACTTGCAAGATGAAGAAAATAAAATAAGTACTTAAGAGCGCTACGGTTTTAGAAGGTTTCTAACAGGTTCCCGAATGGCAGGAAATTAACAGGCTTTTCTTGAACATCTGTTCTGCCTCTGCCTCAAATGGCTGGAGGCAAATGCTATCTGTTAAATTCAATAACATGCAGAGGTAATAAAACATATCCTTTGATTTCCACAGATGCTTTCCTCTGTTAGCTACTCGTTGCTGAAAAGGGCAGCTGCATGCCTCACCTCCTCTGTGTTTTGTATTGGGAAGAGCAAGATGTAATAGTGATACCCCTCGCTTAATTTAGAAAGTGTTTTGCTAATACAGTACTTTTCCTGATGTGCCTCCGCAATTAAAGAATCCCCCTCCCAAGGAAACCCACCAATACTCATCTGTCCAGATGCTCAGGAAATCTTGTAACACTTTTTTTGTCTTTTTAGAAAACAGTGTCCAGGTTTGTGATTCACAGAATAAATCATTCTCTCTGCCATATTCCTACTGTAGTTCACTACACTTTCCACGTTTGCCTCCGGGATTCAGAGGACCATCAAAAACAGTGTGGAGGAATGCTGTTTTACTAGCATAAATTGAAAAGAATTGAATACTCGCCAAAAATCTAGGTCTCCTGCACCTGGGTTGGATTCAAAAAAAAAAAAGGAATGCGAGGTTTTAAGCTATGGAAGGAATGAGGAAACATTTTAAATAAATTTAAAATTAGAAGATTAAAAGAAACTTCAGCTATTAGAAAATGCATTGATGATGATGATGATGATTGTTCTCCCCCCCCCCCCCCAGTGAATCTGTTTTTGGTGCCCTGTATTTGGCTAGGACAGAGTGGGGGAGACACAAGCCAGGTTCAACAGTTCAACAATAGGTTTATTACTTAAGAGAATTAAGACCCTAGCTCCTCCCTTGGGTCTGTCTAAATCAAAGTACTTCCTTGTATTGAGCAGATTGTGTCTTCTCTTGGTTGCTTTTAAGAAAGTCCACTGTGTCTGGCTTCCTTTTAGTTCCTTCAGTCTTTGTCTGATTCTAATTGCTGTTAACCTTAACTTGTGCTCTGTATATCACCATAGACTACTATGGACCACCATAAACGTCACAAATATTACAGTCTCCAGCTACCCTTAGCACCTTGCTCTGACTGACTGGCTAGAGCTACAACAGGGGATTGCTGGGTAAAGAAGGAAGACTGCCTCTTGGGAAAATGTCTTAAAGGGATAGGGGCTAACTAAAATTCCTTCCCTCAGAAGACTTTACAATGAACTAAACCCATGCTAACTATGGGGTAACTGAAACTTAATGGGGAAATTACAAAAGCCTCTGTGGGGGCATGACGACAACGACGACGACCATGATGATGATGATGAAATTTTCTTTAATATCACAACTGCCAGTTCTTTAGCTGGCTGTTGGCCTTTCATTACAAATGGAACCTCGCCCAGAGGTGTAGTATTTGTGTGGATCCCCACAGGGCTGCCTTCTGAATGTGGCAGATGTTGATTTTGTTGATTTGAAGATGTTTCAGGTGCAGCTCTAGTGTTTTCAAAATGGCGCCTTGGGTGCTGATCACCACTGGAGCAACCTCAGTTGGTTTGTGCCTCAGCTGCTGAACCTTGATTTTCAAATCATGGTATTTAGTGACCTTCTCGTGTTCTTTTTTTTACAGACCCTGCTGTCACCAGGTATTGCTATGTCAACAGTTGGTCACTTTCTAACCTTTTTGGTACTTACCAAACTGCACCTTCCTATGAGTCTTACATTGCTGCTTGCATTGCTGGCTTTGTCCCAGAAGGCGTTTGCTGGAGGTAGAGTGTGGTTTGGGTCTCGTGCATCAGCCAGTAGGGTGCTGATAGAAAGAGGATTCTATATTGGCTTTGCAGATTGAACTCTGTGGCCTTCCAGTATCTTCCAGCCTTTATCCTTGCTACTCACTTCACACTATTGCCGACTGTGAGTCATTTATATCCTTCTTTGTTTCACTATTGATTCATCATGAAACATGGGGAAATCGTTATAAGCTAACTCGATTCACGCGCATCGTGGTAGATGGCATTTCCTCTTGATGAGCAGCAGGCGTGAAGAAGTCTGATGTGTGGGTCTTCTCAAAGGGTATCAGAGCAGAAATTGGCACTCTTGTTTCCAAAGCCAAGAGTAATGGTACCCCCCCCCAAAAAAAACCAAGCAAAAAACAAGCCATTAATAACAGATAGAAGATTTATTGAATCACACACACACACACAAATTCTCAGTCGCTGACAGAGGCATCAAGGGGCATCTGAGGACCAGATTCCCTCAGGCTGGGAAGACTTGAAGCTCCCCTTTTTTTTGAATTCTCAAGTTAATGCTTTTCATTTCTTTAAAAGCAAGATTGCTTCTAAACAGGTGCACTGTAGTTCTATTGCTGCTGTGAATGCAAAGGAATTCAGGATGGCGATGATAACTCATCATGCAGCAATTCCTTGCTCCTTCCTCTTGTGCCTGCCATTCCCCTCTCTCACCTCCATCAGGACTTTTATTTTTAATTATGTAACACCACATTTTAATGCTATGGCTATATACCTGCTACTGATCAGGTTTAAAGAAATGGTCATCAATCAGAGGCGTATCTACAGAAAATGGAGCCTGTTGCAAAATCTGAGTCCCGCCCCCCCCCCCCCCGCAATATGGCTCCATTTCTCCTAGATACTCCCCTGAACAAGGGAAGAGGGAAATCACCCAGTGGGTGAAGGAGCGTCATCTAGGCAAAGCGCGCCATGAAGCGAGGCTCGGAGCAGACAGCTGCAGCAGCGCCCAGTCCGGGCCCGTGGGTCACCCTGTCTGGCTTCCGCTCACGCAGCCTGGGGGACATTGGCTCAGCAGAAGCACCTGCTGTGGCTGCTGCCCATGTACCTGGTGACCAGGCAGGACTCAACCTGGGCTTCGTGGTAACTGGGGTGGTAATCTACCTGAGCTGGAAGACCCGGCAGCTGGGCAAGGAGCAGTCGCTTCGCAGGGCCAGGCTGCTGCTGAGCAATGAAGAAGAGGCAGTGAGTGGCGCAACCAGCTCCACAGGACTGGGCCTGGGCAAGAGCAATCTGCCCGCATGGGTAAGAACCATCACCCAAACCACTTTGCCCTCAAACTGTGGCTCCTGTTCTAGGGCGGCTCCTGTAATGAAGGTGAGGCGCAGGGATGAGTAGCAGAAACACAGAGAGACCTCATTCAGTTCACGGAGGGGAGAGGCACCCCAGAGCCAGCGAACCCGCCCCCTGCCCTCCACTCCTGCCCTCTCCCTCTCCCTGGTGTCGGTGGGAGATATGGCTGTGGCCGGCAGGAGCCGCATGCCACACGCAGGATTCCTTACCAGGCAAGCTGGTGGGTGCACAGTGTGTGAGGGGTGTGGCCGTGTGGGGGCAATGTTCTGCCCCCCAGGTGACCAAGTGGTCTCCGCCCGGGGCACGTGACCCCACATGTCCCTGTGGGCGGTACACCACTAGCTTCAATGAAGTTATTTGCAGTTGCCAAGCAACATCAAAATGGCAGGTGAGATCTCGCTACAAACTCCTGTGGGAACTCAGAAAGCTTTTTTTTCTTTAAACTGCACAGGCACGATCATCAATTCCGTGGCTTTTGGGTGGGTGTATTTTGCTCATTATTCTTTTCAGTCCCCCCCACCCCCCACCCCCCAACGTCTACCTCCTCTAGCCCTGCTTGGGTGGCCCTGTGTGCAATTTTTTTAAAAAAAATCTGTGTGGTGGGACCACCCATGGAAAACTGAATATAAGATAGATGGCAAATTGTATTTTAATGGATTATGAACGCCCAGTCATTGGTAACTGCTTTGTAAGGCTAAAAGGTTGTCTAGACTGGCATATTAATGAAAGTTCAAAATAATTTGTATGTTAAATAAAAGTTTCAAAAGTGTAACATTAGACATTAGCAGATGTTCTGTTCAGGCAGATTGAACACATGTGACTGTGACCCTTAACCTACCAAGTACATTCTACAGTCTGCATAGAATCTGTGCATATTCTAGTCCATATGCATATTATATGAAAACAGGAACCTTGTCAAACAAAGTTCCCAGCACGGCTGCCAACAATCTGGGGAACAAAATGTTATGTTCCTTTAATAAAACCTTAATGCATGGAAATGGGCAGGTGAAGTTGTTTACGGCACCAGGTAAGTAGCAGCAACTGCTATTACTAAGTGTCTATTAAAAGGGGCAGGACAATTTTTCATCAGGCTGACAGAAACCCCAGTTCCTAAGCATGTAGACAAACCTAGATGCATGCACTATGCAAGCACATAGAAGCTCTGCAGATTGAATATATGTAGTTTGGTGCACTGCCTGCTATGGCAAGCCCACATATCCCGTTCTGCCTTTCCTGCCAATAAATGCAAATTCATATTGCCTATCTTGAATGACTGCAGAAGGCTGTGTGTGTGTGTGTGTGCTGGGAATCCTAGTGCAAAGTTGAATGCTGATCAGACAGAAATGTGAGATACCATACTCTGTTCCATTGAAAGATGTTAGGCCACTTCCGCACATGCAGAATTATGCACTTTCGATCCACTTTCAATGCACTTTGCAGCTGGATTTTATTGCATGAAATAGCAAAACCCACTGTCAAACAATTGTGGAAGTGGATTGAAACTGCATGTGTGGAAGGGGCCACAGTTTGGTCGGTTGAGGGGCAGCAGTCAAGAAAATTGTGTGCTTCCATATTAGAGTATAATCCCAAACTAATATGAGAATTATCACTCATTTTTACACGCTCCCTTTGTCAAAATGATTATTTTGTGCTTTATTGAACATGGTACTTTGATACAAGAGCTTTTATGCCAAAATGTATTTTACTTCAAATGCATTGGGCGGGGGGCGGGGAGCGGGGGGGAGGGGGTTAGAGTTAGGTAAGCACAAGGACCCAAGTGGAGCATTCTACAACAAAGACGATCCAGCATGCTTTGCTCTGTGGTGAAAGAATATACAACCCTACTATCATTTTTCTGTGGAACAAAGTATATCATAGTGAATATGAGAAATTGAGGCAGTGTTTTGATTTCGTTTTTTAAACTATTAAAAATAAAAACGGATGGAATGGCTGTGTGTTACATACTCCGATTTCATCTTCAGTTACAGCATGACTCGGTCAAAAGTTAAGAAACTTGAAATCCCATTAACAATTTCTTTGGGAGAGTTAATTTAGATCAGTTTCAGATGTGTAGCTATGTTGATTTGCAGACAAAGAGCAAGATTTGAGTCCAGTAGCACCTTAGAGCCCAACAAAACATTCCAGGGTATAAGTTTCCAAGAGTCAAAGCTGACAAAGGAAGCATTAACTTTCAAAAGCTTATACCAGGGGTGTCCAACTCTGGCGCTTCAAATGTTCATGGACTACAATTCCCATCAGCCCCTGCTGGCATGGCCAATGTCAGCAGGGGCTGATGGGAATTGTAGTCTATGAACATCTGAAGTGCCAGAGTTGGACACCCCTGGCTTATACGCTAGAAATCTAGTTGGTCTTTGAGGTGCTATTGGACTCAAGCCAAGTGTTTAGCCTAGTATTGTTAAGGGCTTGCATGGCTGGAATCAATTGGCTATTGTGACACATCTTACTGTGACATACCTCTGAAGATGTCAGCCATAGATGCAGGGGAAATGTCAGGAGCAAAAACTACCAGACCACGGCCACATAGCCTGGCAAACCCACAACAGCCTGTTTCACCTTGGTCGGGTCATGCCCTAAAATGTCTCAAAGTAGAAAAAGCAGTCTTGCTGCAAGTAGGAAAGGCTATGAAACCAAATTTACCTAATAAAACTTGGAAGTGAATAAAGGACTTGTAATTAATCTAATAAATACTAAATGAAAAGAGGCAGTGTCATTTTTACAAAATCATTACTTAACTGTCTGGCACCCTTTCTTTCACATACACATTCTAATTTTAAAGATTAAATACATTCTGTGCACGAATGTAATTAGCCCTTGACTGGCCTCCTTTCATTAAGGGGGAAAACAAACACAAACTGCATACAATAATATTTGTGTAACATTACACAAAATGCTAAAACCTGGTTGAATTCAAGGGATTTATTCCAGTGACTTTGCTTTTGATGACTCCTTAGCTTGAAATGTAACTAAACTTGCTTCCAGCTCGAGTTCATGGTTTGTTAACAGGTAGATATAAGTCTAGTAGCACCTTAGAAACCAACAAGAGTTTTGGGGTATGAGCTTTTGAGAGGCAGCCCTACCTATGAGGTGAGTTACACCAATAATGCATGTCTGGCCAAAGATCAGCTATTCACCTTCCATGGCATATTGGGATTTTGAACCTGGGTCTCCCCAGGTCCTAGTCTGATACTCTAACCACTACACAGTACTGTCTCTCATTTTTGTGTGATGCAGTTTAGGAAGGAGGTCAGTTGGGATGTAAGTAGGAGTTCCAACAAGTCCTGAGGAAAATGTTATGTCCTGTTAATAGAGGAAATTCCACCATATGGAAATAGGCAGCTGAAGCATTTCATTGTGTGATGGACCGTATAGCTAAACAGAGATTTAAAAGTGCAAGTCAGTCAGTGGAACAAGGTACTATCACAATAGAGTGGGGAAAAACATCCAAGGAATGGGAAAACACCCTGATTGGGTAAGCTGACCTGTGCTCTGATTGGTGGAGCAACCAGCTGACTCAGAGAGAGATGAGGTATCTCTCTAAGAGGAAAAGTTTTTGGAGCTTTTTGGATTTGGATTCCTGCGAAATAACATCATCCCTTGCTCTGAGGGGATTTCACTCAGGGCTTGGATCTGACTTGAAATATACCAAGTGTTGGCATATGCTGAAAGCACAAAATACTCAGACAAGAAAACTGGGAGTTTTATTTAGTGGTCAAGGATGAAGGTGGAACATTAGTGAGACTGTCCACAGGTGACCATAAATAAAAGGGAATGGAATATATCTTCTGAGTATAGAAGACAAATTCCTTAGCCAGTTAGAACAGGAATTATACACACAGGATTCCCAGTTGAGCTTATCTATATTCTGCTGAAGATATCTTAGGAGGAGATTTATGTGAAGTGGGCAGCTAACAGTGTCAAGGCTGAATGTGTACTGTGTAAAAGGGTACCAACCTATTAGAACCAGTGGCATAGCTTCCACGGGGCAGGGTGGGGATAGACACCCCGGACGGCCACCATTGGGGTCACGTGGGAGGCATAAAATCGCCTCCACACCCCTCCTCCTTCTCCCGCCGCCCCTCTAGGCCCACCAGAGGCCGCTACTGGGCGGCCCTGCCCCACCAGGGCCAGCAGAGGCCGCTGTGTGCAGCCTGGCCCAGTCCCTACCTAGCCCCACCCCGCCAGGGCCAGCAGAGGCTGCTGAGCATGTCCCTGCTCACACCCACCCCATCAGACCCCCCCACCAGCTAAGTGGGGCACAGGGGGAGCACGAGGCTGTTTTTGGATGGAGTTTATAGTGGGGTGAAAATAAGGACATGCTGATAGTGAGAGTCCAAAGGTTCAAAGTAGAGCAATTATTTGGCCTTCAAGATCCCAGCCCATTTCATCTTTGTCTGAGGAGCTCAAGTAGAGCTCCCACCTCGGACAAATGGTGGGGTGAGTCTGGCCTACTTGGATCAGGTGTTGAGATACAGTAGGGACTAGGCAAGGTGTTCATGTAGGCAACCTTGTTGATTTCTGGCCTGTTTCTTTCTTTGTGAGTTTTGCCCTGTATTAATTCTACCTCATTTTTTTGAAACTTTTCCTCTGATTTATTTACTTGCTATAATATTGTTTCTTGTTCATTCTACAGGGGTTTGCCATCCCTCAATTTTGGCCATACACTAAAGACAGAGTAGTTTCAGGGCAGAGAGGGTGATTGGAGCCTGTTGCAGTCAGCTAAGGCCTTTGCCAGCTCCAGGGCTAAAGGGGGCCAGAGGAACAGTTACAACATCTATTATAGAGAGTTTTTTTTTCTCCAGGCCACCCTGGACAGGAGGAATGAGGCCCACAAATATAACTTAAGAACATTGTTTTATTATTTGATTGCACCATAAGTAGGCACCAGTGAGCTCATTCCTGTAAATAACTAGGTGCCAATGATTGCAGAGGTGTTTCATTTGCGGCACTTGCTATTCCCACAATGCACTGTCCCCAGATTGGTTCATCTCCTACATCTTGATATGCAGAAATAGCTTTTCATGGCAATATGCAGAGAACAAGACACATATCAATCTAGGTTACCATCAGCTGCTTCCACGTGGCAATCAGTTCCCGCGGCGAAATCATTCCTGCTGCCAATGCAGAGGTGTTTGCAGTGACAATGGAACATGTACACAGTGTCTAGGGAGGGGCTTCAATGAAATATAATGTTCACCTTCCAAAGTGGCCATGTTCTCCAGGTGAACAGATCTTTGCCACCTGGAGATCAGTTGTAATTGCAGGAGATCTCCAGGCACCACCTGGAGTTTGGCAACCCTACTAATAGAGCAGTGTTGCACTCTCAAGAGACTTGACAGTATTTCAAAAGACTAGAAAAGGAGCTCTGTGAATTGCAGTTCTAGGAGCCTGTGATTTTAATGAACATTTTTTTTCTGATTTTTTCTCTTTTAGAAGCAAGAATATTATTGCAAGGAGAAGTCATTTGGTCACCAGAGTCTTCAGTTAAGGTGTTGTTAATCTGTGGCAATCAGGACTGAGCACCAAATCCTGAAGCCACTATTGGTGTCACCCTTCTGCAGTGTGGGTTGCACTCGGCAGATTTCAGCGCCTTCGTTCAGGAAGTGGGCTGCTGTGTAGTAAGATTCTTTCACGTTTGGCTGTGTACATAAATATATCTTCACATGCAAAAAAGGAAGTCGGGTCAAACGTCTCTTGTTTCTCGGGTTCTGCAAAAGAGCATTAACGACAAGAAAACATGGAATTTGGTTTGCAGCCCCCACCACTCCACCTTTCAAGAAGTGGGAACAAATGCTTTAATCCTGTCCATGCTGGTCCCTTATGAATCCGACCCCCCTCCTCCCTCAAATCTAGCAAGAAACTGCAGGTTTTATTGTGGCCCTGCAACTTCAAAGAAACTGCCTTTGCTCTAGATAATCCCTTCGCATGCAGTATTCTCTGGCTGCTGTTCAAACTTCAAATGGCAGGAAAAACAGCCTCTTCCAGGGATCTTCGGTAAGCTGAGAAACACCCCTCTTCCCCCCCCCCTCCCCTCCCATGCATATCATACAATGCTAAAACCCGACTTTCCTATCAACTCATGCATGTGGGGCATGGAGCGAGAAAAAAAAATTAATTGAAGGTATAGAAGGACTTGAAAGTCACCAGACAGACGGGAGACAGTTTATCTCTTTGATCAACAGATACTGGTTTTAAATCACAGGTTATCAAGTCTCTCCAATATATAAAGCCGCTTAAACTCTATCAGGAATACCGAAGTATTTTCTTTTCCCCAACGTTTGAGGGCGGAGGGGGACGACCCTGTGAAAAAGAAAGAAAGAATGTTTATTCTGTTTTTTTGGAACGCACAATTATGCACCATGCGCTACACCCATTGGAGCCATTTATTCCCATGCAGTATTGGATCACTGGCAGGGGAAAAGACAGAGAACGAACTCAAGTAACTATCTCTCCTGGGCGTTGCTGCAAAATACATAGGAGCAATTTTGATAGCTGTTGGTACAGGCATCCCGTTCATCAAGTTTGTTGAGACAATTTCGGTGTTCCAGATATCTCTTATTTTGCAAGGAATGCTTTTGTGTTTCTAGATTTGGCCCATCTATTGCCAAACACCAGAGCAAGCTGCTATATGAGATCGCTTGAACTGGACTGCATTGGTCTGGATTTTCAGGGTCGCCATTTCCTGGAGATTTGGGGGTGATATCCAGGAAGGATACAGTTTGGGGAGGGGAGGATGCTTACTGGGAATGCGTTGGCATACAATCAATCCTCCGAAGCTGCCATTTCCTTCTGGGGGAACTGATCTCTGTACATCAACTTATGTTGATTCATGCCACAGTATTTTATTTATTTTATTTTATTTATATATTAGATTTTAAACCGCCCATCCCCGAAGGGCTCTGGGCGGCGTACAGCAGGCCTGCAACAACAATACCTAATAACATTAAACACAGCAGGCTAAAAACAACATTTTACATATAATAACTAAGTTAATTTAAAACAGTTTACAAATCTATAACCATAAAAACACAGCAGCAGCAATATTATTTCTCCTTACTATGTGCAGGTGTGAAAACTGGACAGCGAAGAAAGCTGCCTCATTTGAAATGTGGTGTTGGAGGAGATTTTTCACAGATACCATGGACTGCCAAAAAGACAAATAACTAAGTTTTAGATCAAACCAAGCCTGAATTTGTTGTACTGATGTATTTTAAATATTTATTGCTATTTTAACTGTATTCTGTTTTATTTGTTGTATAGCCACCCTGAGCCCTTCGGAGATGGGTGGGGAATAAATAAATAAACGGTCCCTAGAATCTAAAATGACTAAACTATGACATATTGGTCACATTCTGAGAAGACAAGACTCACCAGAAAAGACAATAATGCTAGGAAAAGTTGAAGGCAGAAGGAAAAGAGGAAGATCCAAGATGGCATGGATTGACTCAATCAAGAAAGCCACAGTCCTTGGTTTACAAGGCTGAGTAAGGCTATTAATGATAAGATGTTTTGAAGCTCATTGATTCACAGTGTCTCCATAACTTGGCACTTCGCTCACTCACTCACTCTCTCTCTCTCTCTGCTGGAACGACTAGTATAATTGAAAGCAGAGTTAGTCCCTTTCAAATTCTCTGAATTCAGTGGGCTTAGACGAGTGTAACTCTAGGATGACACTGTAAGAGATCTGGTGGAGTGTTGTGGTTAAAGTGTTAGACTAAAGTGTGGTTAAAGTGAAACCATTTCCATTTTTTAAAAACAGTCTCATTGGTGATCCTGTTGTAACATCTCCCAACCTGATTACCTCACAGGGCTGTTGTGAAGGCAAAAATCTTTGAACAGGACTTGGTTTGCACTGTTCTGTAAGCCTCCATGGGCTGCCGAAAAGGTGGAGTACACCTGATTTCATTAACTCAATACATAAATGCAATAGGGAAGAGGAAGATTGTGTATGCTGCTCTGACCTTCCCAGAGGAATGGTAGAATAAAAATACAATTGATAGAGAGTTTCTATTAGTCCTTGGCTCATCATCAATTCCCACTCCCTGGCTCCTGACCCTTTTAACACAGAAATTTAACAGGTGAAGATTATGGAATATAATTATTTGGGAAAGGCCTCCTTTGCTGAATTTCTACAGCACACCTGGAGTCCTGGTTGGTACAGTGAACAGGTGAGGTGCAAAGACAAAAACACAGGCAAAAAATGCAGAGAAGCTACAGGTGTTTCACCTTCACACTACATTTTAAATGTGAACAAAATTATGAAATGAGTCTGATCCTGCTTTCACAGAAGTAAATCCCATTGTTTTCTGTGGGATTTGGGGTTGCCAATTGCCTGGGGGAAAATTTCCTGTCCCTTTAATAGAGCCTTAATGTATGGAAATAGTTGGGTAAGTAACATCATCTGGTAAACCTTTAAAGCCTCTGTGAAAGGGGCAGCCACATTTTCCCCTCCAGGTTGTTGACAATTCTAAGAATCTGTACTGTGTGCAGCATGTTAACAATTAAAAAAATATTTAGCAGACTGCCTTGCAAGAGCTTATCCTGCCATTAAGATAAGCTTTGCAAGAGGCCAGTTGAAAGGAAACATAGAGCAGATTATAATATATTATGCACTCTTAAGAACTGGCAAGATGCAAGCTTTCCAAAACGTTTCAAGATTTAGTATCTAGGTGGACTTTGGCAAAAAAGGAAAGCACTGAGAACACTGACCTTGATTTCTTGGTCTTACTTTCCACATCGAGGAGGTTGTGGTGTGCTGAGACAGGGCAGGGAAATTTTGGAAAGGGTTGTCTACATTTTTAAAAAAGTGTTGGAAGGCATGAGTCATGCTTTATTTGCTGCTATAATCTAAACTGCTATAGTTCTTAAGTTTGTTTTGGGTGGGTTGGGTATTCTCTCTCTCTCTCTCTCTGAAACTACACCCTGTTAAAGAGCTAAGGAACTTTTGCTATGAGGCTTAATAAATGAGTGGCACACTTATCTCTGAGGGTGTCCTGGGCCTGAAACAGGCACTTACACAATTCATCCATTTTCTTTTGATCTTTGTGGTTTGCAGCCCTTTCGGAGACATATACCTGCTAGGGACAAACCATACGATATCTGTAGAAAATTCTTTCCAGTGAGTGCAATTACTTAATGCAAGGGTGTCTGCCAGCAGTTCAAAGCGGATTGTTTTTTGCTCCAGTGTAACAGCAAACAGCGTAACAGCTCTCTGGGGCTTAGCTAGTCTTTATTGGGAAAGTTAATGTCATTATACTTGCTATGGTTCTGGACCCTTACTTAACCTTGTCTATTACTTTCTGTTTCAGTACTGAACATGAGTTGACAATGAGGTGAAACAAGTACAAAAAAATTCAATGTGGGTTTTATTTTCAGCAAAATAAAACTGCAGACAGGAAGATTTATTGCTAGGAAAAAATGAGGAAGGGAATGACTGAAAAATACGACAAATGTTTTAAATGCGACAGATTTTGTCAAACCGGGATTTCACTTGGACATAATCATTGTTCTGTTAAATTTGGCCCTAGGGCTAAATCCCAGCACTCATCCACAAAACCTCACAAAGGCTGAAACCAGAGCCCATCCTCAGACGTCATAACCAGGAAGTACTAACAAGTCGCCTCTGAGCATGGCAAAGTGTTTTCTCTCACTGAACAACTACAGCCCATCTACATACATGAGATTAGGAAAACAGTAGCTTCTTCCTCAGAACACACACACACACACAACATCTTTAAAACAATTAAATGAAACACACAAGCAGGGGCGAGGCCCTGAGTTAGTATGGGGATGCCAAAGACTGTGACCCACTGGCAGAAGACAACAATAGAGGGGCAGAGTTTCAAAATTTCAGTGCCACAATCCCCCCCAAAAGAAAAAAAAATGTCTGGAGCCGCAAAACATATTTGAGCCTTATAAAGAAGGTAACACAGCCTATTAAGTCTAAATTAGCCTATCAACGTTACTAATAGGTCTAATTGAGCATTCATTACTATGTTTTACCACATGTGGGTATGCTTTGCAGTGGATTATTTAGGTTATTTGGTCCTTTAACTTTGCATTTCCATTGCAATAATACCATGTTTTGTTGCATTTATGAATGGCCTGTGGGCCATAATAATAACGGTCGGATTATCCAGCAGTACCGTCAAGTTAGAGTTGGTAATGACTTCTTTGAACGGCATATAATAAAGAAATTCACCAGAACGAAACACACTAATCATCAGTCAACACATATTGCTTTAAATTGGAGCTGGACAAGCTCATGGAGAGGCATGCTGTTAGCCATGTCAAGCTATGTTATGTTGTTTTAGTTGTACACCGCTCAGAGCCCATCTGGGGTGGGCGGTATAATAATAATAATAATAATAATAATAATAATAATAATAATAATAATAATAATAATAATAATAATAATAATAATAATCACTAGATACCGCGATTTGAAAATCGAGCTTCAGCGTCTATGGCACAAACCAGCTGAGGTCGTCCCAGTGGTAATCGGCACGCTGGGCGCCATCCCAAAAACACTAGGGCAGCACTTGAAACATCTTCAAATTGACAAAATTAACATCTGTCAAATTCAGAAGGCAGCCCTGCTGGGATCTGCACGAGGCTCGAATTGTAATGAAGGCCAACAACCAGCTAAAGATCTGGCAGCTGTGAAATCTACAACAACAACAACAATAATAATAATAAAAAACAGAGCCTGCAGGTTCAGAGACAGTCTACCTCTGAGTGTTAACTACCAGAGAAATGCTGCAAAGGAAGGCTGTTGCCTTTAACCATGCCAGTAGGATTCTTAGACATACATAGACGACCTGATTGAGAGTGGCCCCGTTTGATGCTGACCTCAGCGCACCCAGGTCCAGTTTAGCTTGGGGGGCAGAGTCAACACTGTAAAGCTGGAGCTGGTCAGCCTCCATTTAGTCCTGGCCTCAGCAAGGCTTGGGTCAGGCTTTAAACTCAAATGGGCCCAGGCAAGCTGAGGCCAGCCTCAAACTGGCCTGTAGCGCTCCCAAATTCCATGTGGTGTTCAGGGGTGAGCTCCTCGTGGAGTTTGGGATAGGGTTAGCTCTGCTGGTGGATGTTCAAGTGTGCTCCTGCCTTGAATTCCATGAGGAGTTTGGTGGTGGGGTGCAGTTGTGAGGGGCCCTCTAATGTGTCCCCCATGAGACTGTGGGAAGTGGTGCCTGGGCTTTAGCACCTCCCTGCTCCCCCTCGCTACGCCACTGCTTGAGAAACAGGCTTGAAAGAGGAATTGCCACCTGCCCAGTTCTGTGTTTCTAATGCCACAAAATGTTCGCAAAAATCTTAGCTGACTACTGACAAGTGAATGTAGCTTCTGTGAGGAAAGTAGTGATGCCGACCTGCAGGTGGGGCCTCGAGTTCTTCCAGAATTACAACTAAGAAACAGATATAAGTTCCCTTTGAATAATTGGAGGGTAGACTCTATGGTATCACACCACTATGGAGATCCCTCCTCTTATCCAAACTGTGCCCTTCTCAGGATCTGCCCCAAATCTCCATGAATTTTTCAATCCCAAATCATAGTGGGAAGACTAGAGAAAAGCTAGAGGGGGTATTTCTCTTTCACTCCATTTTAGGATTGGAAATCTCAGTGGTGTTTATAACAGTATCCAAAACACAATCAAGTATCTCTGACACCTACAAATTCACTGAGACAAAACCTGCCATCTTACATACAGAAATGCATTTTGCCAAAATGTTCAGCTTTACTGTCGAGTATTCTCTTTAGATTTTATAATGGTGAAACCAGGAAGTATTGTTAAGATTTAGAATTAGAAAAGTGGGCAGACTATGTAATAAAACTGTAATAAAATGTGAAAGGTATTTTAAAGTTTAATTAGGTTGTTCAGGAAGGAGCTAACAGTTCACAGTTCACGTTTGTCCACGGGCCACTTGAAAAGTCAGCCATTACAAAACAATAAATATTAAAAAGCAGTGAAACAAAGTACATTTTGTTTACTCATCAGAACTTCCTGAAGTCAAACAAGAAACACTAAGCCACCTTCCCTCCAATGAATTAAAGGCATTTTCCATTTTATAGCATGCAACATAGCGTGGGTGTCCTTACATTAGGAGCAACAGCCACAATGAATTTGTCCTTTCTTGAATAAGAGGCCCTTCCTGCACAGCACAAATAAAACATCCTGCAGATGCTTTTAAAAGATCCATTTCATCTTTTTTTTTGTCCGCATAACATGGACAAATTTCCCTTTTTTCTTTTTCTTTTGTTTAGAGGGTGCTGGATTTGTAGCTACTATGCCACAGTTCAGAGAATTGCAGCTGTTAAGAGAACTGCTCTGTCGCCCATTAAAAGACATTGGGTAGACCTGGCCTCCACAGTAGTGGTTGACAGCTTTATAGATACTGTGGACAGTGACATGGGTATAGATTTTTATGGGGGGGTTCAGGGGCAAGGCCACGCCCCCACCTGGCCCCGGGGGCATGGCCACACCTTCCCAAGCCACACCCCTGCCTCAGTGCTTATAATCCACCCCCAAACAGCATCACTTTCAATGGTGTTCAAATTAGGGAGCCCAGATTCTCTATCTTAAAAGGAGAATCCGGGGGCCCCAGTTAAAACAACATTGAAAGTGATGCTGTTTGGGCGTGGATTATCCCCACCCTGAAACAGCATCACTTTAAAGGTTTAATCTGGGGACCTCATATTCTCCCTTTAAATCCATGCCGAAGGGGTTGGATTCAAAAGGAGAATCTGGGGAAATTTGGGGGGTGACTTCTGCCAGGGGTCAATTGTTAAGCTAGCATTACCAAACTTTCAGGGTATCTTTAGGAGACTCTCCTGATGATACCACCCAGGTTTGGCGAAGTTTGGTTCAGGGGGTCCAAAGTTATGGACCTTCAAAGGTGTAGCCCCCATCTTCTATTATCTCCCATTGGAAACAATGGGGGACGGGGCACCCCTTTTGGGAGTCCATAACTTTGGACCCCCAGAGCCAACCTTCACCAAATCTGGGTGGTGTCAGCAGGAGACTCTCCTGATGATACCACTTAGGTTTAGTGAAGTTTGGTTCAGGGGGTCCAAAGATATGGACCCTCAAAAGTGTAGTCCCATCTACTATTAGGTCCCATTGGAAACAATGGATCACCCCCTTTGAGGGTTCATAACTTTGGACCCCCTGAACCAAACTTCACCAAACTTGGCTGGTATCATCAGGAGTGACACCTGACAATAGCCTGAAATTTTGGTGCTGCTAGCCTAAAATGCGCCCCCTGCAGGCCAAAAACCACTTTAAAATTCAAAAAACCCACAAACGGGGGAGGAGCTTTGGACATGCAATGGGGGGGTTGAACCCGAGAAACCCCCCCCCCTTACCTACGTCCTTGACTGTGGATCACCAAAAAGACATGTGGGTTCTAGATCAAATCAAGCCTGAACTCTTCCAAGAAGCTAAAATGACTGGCCCTGGAAAAGACAATAACGTTAGGAAAAGTTGAAGAAAGTAGGAAATGAGGAAGACTCAATGTGAGATAGATTGACTCCACCAAGGAAACCACAGCCCTCAGTTTGCAAGATCTGAGCAAAGCTGTTAATGACAGGACATTTTAGAGGTCATTATTTCATAGGGTTGCCAAAACTTGATAGCATTTAACACACACACCATTATTTTTTTATTTCTATTTAGTAAATTTTAAAAGTACCTCATGCTAACTGCATGTCCCATTAACAACAGATATAGAAACTAAAATATTTGATGTAGGAAAAAATCAAGCATGGCTTCATTGTTATAGTGTAGTCAAATGAATTCCAAGCTTTACTGGAGTAATACTTGCAAAAAAATATATGTGAAGACAGTTCTGCATGTATAACCTATGCCATGTTAGTATTTGTGTTTTGATTGGATCTTATGGCCCAAGGACCAAGAGCTCAATGAACATGGGCAGTTGGTAAGCTTGCTTACATATTTACCAACTGGGCAGTTGGTAAGCTTGCTTACATCTTCACCATCCTGAGTTGATCCAACCTACAATTAGAGAAGGAAGGCCCACAGTTCAATTGAGGGAATTGCTTATTTTTTTAAGGCCTTTAAGGCCTTACGCAGCCTGGGACCCTCGTACCTTTGGGACCGCATTACCCCATATGTCCCTACTTGCGCTCAGCAGAGGCCAATTTGCTGGTGGTTCCCGGCCCCTCAATGATGCGGCTGGCCTCCACGCAGGCCAGGGCCTTTATGGCCCTGGCCCCGGCCTGGTGGAACACTCTTCCTCAAACTGTCTAGGGCCAGGGGTAGGGAACCTGCGGCTCTCCAGATGTTCAGGAACTACAATTCCCATCAGCCTCTGTCAGCATGGCCAATTGGCCATGCTGGTAGGGGCTGATGGGAATTGAAGTTCCTGAACATCTGGAGAGCCGCAGGTTCCCTACCCCTGGTAGGCCCTGTGGGATCTTGGTGAATTCCGCAGGGCCTGCAAGACTGAGTTGTTCCACCGGGCCTTTGGAGTGACCAGCTGCTGAGTGTGGTGCCCCCTTTCTGCCCTTTTACATCTGGGTAACCCTCCTATGGAGGGGTTCAGCCATTCCCCCCTTTTCTTGGGGAGGGTTTTTAAAAATGGGTCTACCGGGTGCCTTTCATCGTATTAACTGCTGTTCTAATGGAATTTTAGCAAGTTTTTAATGAATATATTGTGTTGATTCATGTTGTACACCGCCCGGAGCCCCCTTGGGGATAGGGCAGTATAAAAATATAAATAAATAAATAAAAATTAATAGGCCCAAGTTGAAGAAAGACCTTCAGCAGCTACAACCTGTGCAAAAGAACATAACTCATTGTTTTAGACTTTCTCACTTTTCGTTATTTACTGGGCACCGTTAGTATGTTTTGAGTGCTTTTCTAGAAGGGCACTGAAGATTTTGTATAGTTAAACTGTGTTACATATATATAAACATATATATCCGCTATGATTTATCACTCAATGATGTAAAATTGTGTTCAAAATAAAGGTTTGTTAATTTGTTGAAGCAATTTCATGTTTGTTTGACAAGCCACAGGGTGCTGTTATTTTATTAAATTTTAAACTTTCCTAGGTCTCCAATGGAGATTGATGTAGCCAAGGATGAGTTGGTTATACATGCACTTCTCCTTTTTTTGCTATATTTAAAGAAAAAAACATAAGATGCTCATTAACACATTAATTTTAGTACAGAAGATATGCCAGGGATGTGGTTGTCTCTCATTTATCTCAATAGAATTTAACTCTCCTCCAGAGATTCCCTGCGGCACCTCATCACTCGCATTACTTGTTGGTTCTATATCAGACCCCTTCCACACACGCAAAATAATGCATTTTCAAACCACTTTCACAACTGTTTGCAAGTGGATTTTGCTATTCCACACAGCTTCAAAGAGCACTGAAAGCAGTTTGAAAGTGCATTATTCTGTATGTGCGGAATGAGCCTCAGACTGGTAATTATTTATTTAACTTCATGCATTATTGTATTTCTCCCCAATAAGGGCCTCAAGTAGCTGACATCCTTTTCCTTTTCTCTATTTTATTTTCACAAATAATCAGGCTGGTTAGACTGAGAGGTTGTGACTGCCCCAGTGTCCCCTCGAGAACTTTCATCACAGTATCCATTCTGCCATATGAGTGGAGAAATAAATAAATTTTTTAGCTTTGGTTTTGTATTCTCCTGTGCAGCCAGCCATATTCATTACCCACCCGCCCCAGTATTATATGTATTTGTGGTTTCATCCCCCACTGCTGGTTTCCAAATGAACAAAACAAACATCTCATGAAAATCCTTGAGACAATCTCCTCAAAGAACCTTAATTATGCCTTTGAAACAGCCCAGTTTGCCTAATATTTATTATTAATGATATCAATACTTTTTATGAATTCTTTAGAAATGGGAACTTTTTGTGGAAAAAATAAGGCACTGGAAAGTTTCCCGTGGAAAATTCTCCACTCCACATCTTTTACGTGAAGGATCAATCACATTTGGGAAGGAAAACAGAAAAAACAGCACAACAAGCAAAGACAGCAGACGGAAAGCGTTTGATCACCTCAGGATTTTACCATCTCAGTCTCCTATATGTGCAGACCAGGCCTCAGACATATGCTGAGAACATTATATATTTCAAAACACCACTTTTACCATTAATAATAATAGGCTCCAGCTTAGGATTCATACCATACGCTAAAGGGAAACATGGAGAAGTCAACCATGAAGTTACTCAGTCCATGCCGTCCATTGTCAGCTGTTGTAAAATTTCTCAGAAACCTATCCAGATCCTTCATCTGTTAATAAGCAATAGCTTCCAGTGATTTTAGTCTCTCTCTCTGTGTGCGTGTGTTTTAATGGGCTGTATATTTGGCAAGAGCTAAGTTGTCGGAAACCTCGTTTTCCCTTAATGGACTGGCTGCACCTATACTGAATAATTCCTGTTATAGGCTATAGTTTGTGGCCTGTAACTTTCAAGAAGCTTTTGCACAGCACTACATTCCCCTAGCTGGGGTCTTTTGCCTGTTTAGGGACATCCAGAATAAAATCCTTTCATTTTGAATCTGCTGCTCTTCACTTCTTTTTGAAAAAAAAGGAAAGAGAAAATCAAGTCATCAGATTGAGCACAAATTTCAGTGATTAAGAAGCTGCTTTTGCTTCCATTGTTAACAAATGGAGAAGCAAATATTGCCCTCACTTCTGGGTCCCTGGAGTGCCAGCTGCATTGATATGTTAATATAGTCTTTTCTTAGATTTCCGTGACTCCTCTGTGGAAGCCTCAGCACTTGCTGGAGAACAGGAGAGGAAAAACAAGGAAGAAGCAATCGTTTCGGTATGGAAATCAGAGATTTTCCGTGAACAAAAACACATGTACTGAGCAACGTTAAGAGGAAAAAAGCCTGTTTTGACAAAAACATTGCTTTATTAAATAAAAAGGTCTATCCGATTAGTAACATCAATGTATTTGTTGAAATATTCAATTTTTAACTTGCAAAGGTCCTAAAGCACCTAAGATTCGCAATAAAACTAAGAAATGTGACCACATGCAAGAGCCGCCATAAAATCCACAATGGTGTTTTCATGCCAGCATTCTGGGGTTGCCAGCTTCCAGGTGGGGCCTGGAGATCTTCCTAAATTACAAACAATAGAGGTCAGTTCCTCTGGAGAAACCGCTGTTTCAGAGGATGAGCTGTATGGCTTTATACCACCCCGATCTCTATCGGTTCCTTCCCAAACCTTCCCCTCTCCAGCTCCATTCCCAAATCTCTGGGAATTTCCCAAACAGGAGTTGGCAAGCCTATGGCTTTGAAGACTGGCTGCAATGGTAATTTCTACAAGAGGAGACACATAAATTGATATACAGTAGAGTGGAACAGAGTTATTTTTCTGTTCACTAACAGCCCAACTTAAATCTCATTCCGCACATGCAGGATAATGCACTTTCAAACTGCTTTCAATGCTCTTTGAAGCAGTGCGGAATAGCAAAATCCACTTGCAAACAGTTGTGAAAGTGGTTTGAAAACGCATTATTTTGCCTGTGCGGAAGGGGCCAATTTGTATTTATGCAGCAGTTTCAGTATTCAAAGCACTCCCTGAATGTATTGTTCAAAATGTTAACAGCAGCCTTGTAAAGTTGGACAGTGCTCGTACCCATATTTCAGAGTAGGGCTCAAGGAATATAGCCAGCCTTCCTAGAGAGAGCATGGTTGCCAACTCCAGGTTGGGTAATACTGAAGATTTGGGGGGTGAAGCCTGAAGAGAATGGAGCTTGGGAAGGGGGATGATTTCAGTGGAGTTTAATGCAATAGAGTCCACGTTCCAATTCAGCCATTTTCTCCAGGTAAACTGATCTCTGTCACTTGGAAATCAGTTGTAATCCCAGGTTAACTCCAGCCACCATCTGGAGATTGGCACCTTACTGCAGAGGCAACACAACTCGGTAACTCTGTGATATGTAACTCACCATGCAGTCCTAAACAGATGTCATTTGGCTTGGGAGAGCTGTAAATCTGTTTACAGTTTCTCTGTCAGAACTGCATTATTCCAGCTAAATCCACTGAAATCAATGGGTTTCGCTGCATGTTAACTCTTCATGGGATTGCAGTTAGCCATCTGACCTGAAACACCGGCTTTGACGACAAAGAAAGTTCAGAGGGCAACTGGGGGAAACGACTGCTGAGTTAGAATTCATCAGTAGGTTTGATTGCATCGACCAGATGTTAAACAGAGCTAATACCTTTCTTAGTTACTACAGGTATTAAATTACTTAACATAACTAGGTTAAATTGTCACCAAACATTTATAGCTGTTATGAATAGTCCCTTTTCTTGTACACTTATGGGTTTTGCACTGAAATTCCCCAAACACCCGGCTCTCACAGCCTTTTTACACCACCGTTCGCTATACTTTTTTGTCTTTGCTTCTGTTGTGCCTATATTTATTTTTATTTATTTACAAAATGCTTTTTCCTGCCTTTCTGCCCCTCACAAGGACCATCGAGGGGGTCAACAATTTGAAACATACATAATAAAGTCGCATTTTAAAACAGTTAAAATCAATCCCACAGAAACTCACACATCATTAAAGCAAATTAAAAACTGAGTTTAAATACATACAAAGAAATAAAAAAACCCAGCAGTTCTGCTGACTGATCCATTTCATGCATCCAATGGACTTAGCCCATGCAAGCTTATGCTGCAATAAATCTGTTTCCAGGACTTTTATGATTTTGTAAGATCCCCCCCCCCCCCCCCATATTTAACAGGCTAACAAGTCTGCTGTGCTGGATTTAGTGACCTTGGGAACTAATTCCTGAAAATCTGAGATGACTCACAGCATAAAAATATCTAATGCATATGTTGAAACGACTAATCAAGAATTAACAGTTGTTATGCTGTGTTCTATTTCTATTCTATTTTAATTTCTGTCCCAAGGGGCTGAGATTGGAGCAAACTATGCAGGCCATAGATGCAACAGAATTTTACTAATGACATCTTGAAAATATAACAGTTTACCATTTCTACTTCTTACCAAGCTTGTCCGTTCATATCGAGAAGATGCGATGTCTTTTTTGTGTGTGAAAGCAACACTATTTGTCGTATGGAAATATTAACAAATGAACCCATGAAACAGGCAAAGTGTTGAAACAATCACACACAAATGTATGGTTTTGTTTTGCTTTTTTTCTTAAAGTTTCCGCAGCATGCACAGCCATTTGCCAAATATCTTCTTGAACCAGTGTTTATTTGCAAGTGTTTTCTCACCTGCCATCTAAACTCTTAAAACTATTTTTTTTTAAACAGCAAAATAACAGTTGTTACAAATGACTGTGATACAAAATGGTGCATATATATATAGATTGGGCAGTATTTGCTCTTGTCTAATCTGCTGATTCTTAAACAAACTGACAGTGGAATGAATTAATGACATTTTCATTTGTTTGATTGGCAGATGCATCAGTTTCTTGAGTGCTGGAAAGAAAGGATCAACTCTCAGCCCAAAGGAAATGTCATCTGTTTTTTTTTGTTTCTCAATAAATATGATCTAATGAGGCAGTTCCTTCGTGCTACTGGCATCGCAGAACCTACCCTATTTTGTTTTCCCATGGGGTCAGCATGATATCTATTTGACAGCCCTTTTGAAAGCATAAATGTACCCCTGCAAACTTGCTGCATTTTCCAAGAAATTCTGGGCATTGTTATGAAAAGGAAATGGGATGGATGTAAGATGTAACTCCTGTGTGCACAGACGCATTGTTTTGCGGTCATGGCAATATGGAAGTTTGAATGCAGCTTGAAAATCGACCAAGCCAAAAAAATACTGATCGGTTCCTCCTGTAAGCTATTTTTGAGCACAATTTGCATAGGCCCCTGCAACAATGCTGGAGCTTTGCAGTGACAAAAGCTGTATGCAGAGACAGCAGACGGGGGCCATTTAGAAATGTGACATCCCATAATGCCCAGTCAGAACACAAATTACGTTTTGCTTTTAAGGAGAAGCACTCATGAGAGGTCCAGTTTTAAGGCTTCAAGGCTGATTAAAAGGGAAAAAATGGGAGTTAATATTATACAGGAAGAATGGTTAATTTTGCAGCTGAAAATATTTGGTGTAAATGCTTTTCCATACAATACAAAACAACCCATTTTAAAAAGCCAAAATCTAACAAGCCCAATACAAAAGGAGTGGAGAAAGTTTAAAGGCTGCTCACCAAAACATTTGTTTTGAATTATTTCCAGTTTTTAAAATTTAGTATCTTTGTTTTAGTATTTTGATATTGAGAGCGATTTCTAAAAAATCAGTACCTAACAGATCACTGCAATGCAATAACATTGCAGAGATGTATTGCAATTCTCTATTTTTTACAGTAATGGTCCTGACCCTTTTTGTTACAGAGTTATATGGGAAAGTATGCATTCTAATAATTCTTAGCATTATTATATTGCTTCTGAGAGTGGCAGGGAATGTTTCATCTACAGGAACTTTAGCAAAAATATAATCCTTCACCGGCAACCTGAAGTGGCTCAAACTATTCTACTACCTCTTTCTGTTATAGTAGACTAGCACTCAGTAGCGTGCCAGGCCTAAATAGTGCCTGGAGGCATGACTGCATCCCTGCGCCCCCCCCCCCCACGCCCCATTTACAAGAGCCAGCAGGGGGAATGGTGGGGGAGGGGGCGGTTCGGGGATTGCCACTGCAGCAGGCCAGCTTTTGGGCCAGCCTGCACCATGGCACCCCTAGGGAGGGCAGAAATCAGCCTGCTGGGAGGGTGGGGTGCTGCAGCAGGCGTGCCAGTTCGGTGCCACAGCTGCCCGCCGCTAAGCCCTGCCCCTTCCTCCCTCCAGGCTGGTTTCTGCCCTCCTCGGGGCCTAGGGAGGGCAGGAGCCAGTCTGCAGGGAGGCCGGGAGGGGGTGGGGCTCAGTGGCGGGCAACTTGGGCGCACGCCGTTTCAGCTGTTCTGAATTGTACAGCTGTTCTTCACAATCTTGCAAAGCCCCTATGTTGTTGTGTAATTCCATGTCCTTCTTTGTTACCGTTAATCAGTCTCAGGGGTAGGTAGCATTTTTTACCAAATGCCAGGAGGGAAAAATCGCAACACCCATAGGGTTGCCAAACTCTGGCTTGGAAAATCCTCGGAGCTTTGGGGATTGAGCTTGGTGAGGAGTGGGATCTCAGTGGGATATAGTGCCATAAATTCCAGCCTCCAAAGAAGCCATCTTCACCGGGGAAACTGATCTCTGTGATTTGGTGATCAGTCCCAGGTGCTATCCAAGCACCACCTGGAGGTTGGGAACCCAGTATGCCTGCAAAGTGATGTAATCGTCCATTCACACCAGGAGCAAGCCAAGCCAAGCTTCATAGCAAAGCCAGATCTAGGAGGGGGGGGGGGGGGCAAAGAGGGGCATTGCTGGGGGACAGCAAACAAGCACATGGTGGGAACAGTCTTGTGGTATGGCCCCAGGCAGGATCCAACACACCAAGCTGAGAAGCATCTCTGCTTCGTGGCTGTCCTCTGGTTGCCTCGCCAGCCCTGCCCCCTCTGGCAGCTGCAGAAGTGGGTCCCTCCTCCCAGCAAATGAATAGGGATGGGGGGAGAGGCAAGCATTGGGGGAAGCAAACTTGGGCATCCCTAGGGCAGAGGCTGAAGGAAGAGAGGCAAATCTGATGATGGGAGAGGCTAGCCTGATGCAGGAGAAAGGAGAAAAGCAGCAATTCTGGAGTTGTATGTGTGTGAGTGTGCGTGTGTGCACTTAAGTCACTGCCAACTTATGGAGGCCATATGAATTAATGAATTAATATGTTGGGATTGCTTTGATTGTGTGTTCCTGCATTGCAGGGGGTTGGACGTGATGGCCCTTGGGGTCTCCTCCAACTGTATGATTCTATGAATTCTGAAATACCTTATTGTAAACCGACTTGCTCAGGTCTTGAAAACTGAGGGCAGTAGCTTTCTTGATGGAGTCAAGCCATTTCATGTTGGGTCTTCCTCTTTTTCTGCTGTCTTCAACTTTTCATAGCATTATTTTCTTTTCCAGTGAGAGGGTATTTAAGAAGTAAACTTGTCAGAAGATCTCACCTCCTAGAGTTTTATCACAAATTTGACATGGAGCTAGAAAGGGGGGAGGGATGGGGTAAGTTTTGGTGCAATTGTTGATTATATGTATACAGAAGCAATAAAGTCTGTTGAGTGAGAAAATACAAAAGCGTCTAGAAAACTGCTGTTTGCAAAGCTGGATCCTGGCTTTACAAAGGCAGGGGGTGGGGAAAGGGTGCCTGTGAAGATGGGGAGCGTTCTCCCATTAGGCACACCCTACATTTGCAAAGCTGGATCCAGGCTTTGTGGGGGAGGGACAACAGGGTGCTTGTGAAGATGTGAAGTGTTCTCCCCACCTCCATAGAACCCCCCCCCCACCACCACCACCAGCATTTGCAAAGGTGGATACCGGCTTTGCAAAGGGAAAGAGCCAGCTAGGTGCCTGTGAAGACTGTTCTTCCTATCTCCACGGGCACCTCCTTTTGTTTACACAGCTAAATCCTGATTTTGTAAGGCAGGGGGAGCCAGCAGGTGCCTTCTGCCTTTGTGCAGCTGCTTTTGCAACAGGGTGGCTGGGAAGTATAGTCCTTGCCCTTCCAGCACGAGCTGGAATCTGGGCCTTCCCAGGTGGGTGAGGATTACACTTCCAAGCAGCCCTCACTTTTTTTCTGGATTGTCATGGGGAACAAGCTGCTGAATTGTATAGTAACATAAAGAGTAAAAATATGTATATAATATATGGGGGTGTCATTTCATCCACTTATGTCCATTCAAAAAAAACAATGTCGATCCAGCACTACTTCATCTCTCCAGAAGGCAGTGATGGGCAGATGCCATGCCCTTTCCTTTCTCGTAAGGAGCCTGGTGAGAGCAGAGTTTGGGTATGGGAAAAGCCACAGCAGGGTGTAATGCCACAGAGTCCACCAGAGGCCTATCTGCCTAGGGACAAGGGGTACCCCTTCTCCCCGGGCGCCACTCTTCTGGTCGCCACTCTTCTGGTCATGTAGGGGGCGCAAAATTGCCCCCCCCCCCACGTGACCAGGAAGTCCTGCTGTCTCGTCGTTTTTGCGTGCCTCCGAGGCACGCAAAAAAAGACGAGGCAGCAGGACTTCCTGCTGCCTGCAAGTGCCCTCAACCCCACCCTGGATTCCCCCTCCCTTCCTTCCCCCCCTTCTGGCTGGACTCCCAGCCGGCAGCCGGCAGTCTCTTCTGACCTCCCCTCCGGGCAGCCAGAAGAGACTGCAGTCCCAGTCTCGGAGACTTTCTTTTATAAGCACTGAGGCCAGGGGTGGGGCTCAGGGAGCAGGAGTCTGGGGGGGGGGAGGTGGGCACCCTAGACCTTGCCCATGTCCATGGTGACATGGGTGGGGTCGAGGGCAGTGGGGGTGGAGCCCGGGGGCATGAGGGGTGGAGCTAGGGGGCAGAGCCTGGGGGGCGTCCTGGAGACAATTTGTCGTCGGGCGCCATTTACCCCTGGTAGGCTTCTGGAGTAGCCATTTTCTCCAGGGGAGCAGATTGTAATCCCAGGAGATCTCCAGGACCCACGAGGAGGCTGGCAGCTATCGGTATTTGTATTAAAATGAAATGACCTGAACAGCAACAAGTATATAGATTTCTGAAGAACAATCCTATCCAGTTCTCCTTCACCTCAGGATCTTTTGCATCAGGAAAGGTGTAACCAAGACAGAAAAACCTGTCAGAATCGACAAAATAAAATAAAAAAAAAACATTTAGGTAGGGAGAGGACCCCTTAACACCCTTTTCCTCTGAGAGAGCCTCTAAATAATACAAATCATCGTTCCTGTCATAGTAATCAAACTCAGCACCATTGAATAAAATTGATTGGTAACAGGACTTCACAGAATGCATAATTTGTTTCACACCGCAGAGGTGGCCGCTGGGCGGTGGCTACTGGTTTGAACAACGTCAAATAATGCAAATTAATGGATAATAGGACTATCAACGGTTGTTATCTTGAGCTCAGTAGAGCCTCCTGTTCAGAGGCAGTATATCTTGGAATGTCATATGTTGGGGGGGGGG
Source organism: Sphaerodactylus townsendi (assembly GCF_021028975.2). Lineage (NCBI taxonomy): Eukaryota > Metazoa > Chordata > Lepidosauria > Squamata > Sphaerodactylidae > Sphaerodactylus > Sphaerodactylus townsendi. The sequence goes on along the minus strand of NC_059429.1, from coordinate 117,750,018 downwards.
ACATATAACTGCAGCCAGTGCGTTGTGAACAGAACTCTAAACTAGACCTCCAGCAAGAATGTTCTCATGGTTGCTCCCCTCACTTTTTTCAACAGCATTTGCTCTGTTCTCCTTCCCGTATTGCAAGCAGCCTTTTTTTTTTCCTCAGGAAGCATGGCATTCTTCATGATGCAATCGTATTATGTAAAATCACCTAATGATGCCATCAAATGTCCGTGCTAGGAAATCATTTGTGCCGCCTAACTTGCCATTTGTTTTCCTTCCTCGCTAGCAGCCTGCTCCATTTCTAGTAGGTGTGGCTTCTTCTTCTATCCTTGGCTGTTTTTCTTTCCCTCCCCATTTCCTCTTTTGATGACAATGAAAAAAAAACCCTCTGGGTGTCAAGTAATCATGACAGAAGTTTCAGCTGGTGGATTTATTTGGGCATGTTTTGCTGGATAACCAGTTTGCTCACTGCTCTTTTTGTCTTGTTTTGTTTCCCTCTTCCAGTTTAGATGATGCACAGAGTCCACTCACGGACTGACTCACTGGCTGTTAAAGTATTTTATTCACTGTTGAGCAATGCTAGATCTCCGCTGACTTGGTCTTCTCCTGGCTAATGTTTTTGCTTGTGATGTGGTCCCGTTTGGCTAACAAAATTTTAAAAATGGTGCAAAGCTACTTAGTTTCTAATTCACTCTCAAGCCTCAATACTCTTCTCTTCAGGTGACAGATTCTCCTTGAATGTTTCATGCTGTCCTTGTCCACACTGGATTGTGTGAGTTATTTAATACAGAATTGTCTATTTTTTTAAAAAAAATGGCACTGCTCCTTTGCATTTTACAGCAGATTAATACAGAGAAATGTTGCAGGGGAATTTCCTCATACAAAAATAAAAAAATCCAGAGGTGGTAGCCATGTATCCTTGTAAAATAAATCAGAAGTTGGGTTTTGAAATTTTATTTGTATCTAGAAATACTTTGACAACAAAAATGTGTTGCCGCTATTACAAATACATGTAAGTGCATTTATCGTAGAACTTCCAACTTCATCTCCCTCGAGCATTAGTTGCAGATAAGTATACCTCTTGGTCCTTCATAATATAAACAGAAGTATATCTTTGTAAACATTACTTATAAAGTGATAAACATCACAATTTTCTGTTTTAGTTCTTTACTTTAAGAGTCAATTATCCTTCAAAACCAGTACTCAGTTCATTTTTTCTTTATATATTCTGTCATTGAGCAACGATGTAAGCGTGGCCATTTCTACTAATTCTAATATCTTCAGCCAGCAGTATTCAATTTATGATTCCATAAGCTGGAGTTTTCAATTTTTGTGCATATAGTATTCTTGCTGCTGTTACCATATAGAAAAACAAAGATCCATCTTTTCTTTCCAAAGTCTGATACAGAAGTCTGGAAACACCCTAAAAACTCACAAAGTTTATCCGTTCCAGCACAAACGTTCATGAGTCAGAGTTCATTTCATCAGATGGATGTTATTTTATAATGTTACGTTGTTATCCCATAAAGTGTTGCTGGACTTCTGTTTGATTCTACCAAAATAAAACAGGATTTTTCTGCTACTTACTTTGTATAGCTACCCCGCACATACTTTCACTTCCAAACCAAAGAAAGCTTTACCTCTTAATTTGCTTTGTGTCAAGTTGCTGTGAAAAGGGCAAGAAAGAAAGCTATAGCACCAGTGGGTTATCTATTTATTTACTATATTCATAAGCTACAATCAACATGAAGAGACATCCAGCAAGCAATTTACCATTAATTCCACCACAACTCTGTAGCGGTGCCTTTGTGAGGGATGTTGAACCTGTGGTGGTAACTAACTGTATAGTGAAGACCAGCTGATGTTATGTATATGTTTATTAAATTTGTATACCGCCCTACTCCCGAAGGGCTTAGGGCGGTGAACAACAGCTGCAGAATAACAACAAAAGTAATCATAACATTCAATAGTAACCAACAAAGTGTAACATCAATAAACAACATCAAGAATCCTAATAGTCAATAGCGACCAGCAAGAGCTTAGCATTATTTTTAAAAAGTGAATAACATGGCATAACATGGCATGAATAATAAATAACATAGTATTTTAACCTAACATTCTAGCTATAATACATACAGCTTTCCGACATTGGATTTAGAATAGCACAACATCAGCATAGTACGTCACTACAACCCATAACATCGCATAATAACCAACAATAATCACAAAATAACATCACAAAGTATAAACAACAATATTCATATAATGACATTCCTAGCAGCCTGAAAACAATAAGAGAGGGCAACTTATATCTCAGTAGTAACATACTACCGTCTCACGTGATGTGCACAAACAGCCATCTCGGATACAAGTCATCACTTGATCCTGCAGTAATCAACTGAGGAACATACAAAACTGCCTTGTACCAAATCCTAACATTGGTCTGCCTATCTTAGTGCTGCATGACTGGCAATGGCTCTCCAGCATCTCTGGCAGAGGCAAGTCCTTCCCATCACTTGGTGCCCGAGAGCCTTTTACCTGGATTGAATTGCTGAGAATTGAATTTAGGGCACGTGCTCTGCCGATCTGTGACGCACAATCCTTCCCTATATGAGTGTGCATGCACGTGGACCAATACATGGCATACCTCAGTGACTACTGAATCCTTTATGCTATAATTTAGGACCAAATTTACATGGGCTGTAAATTAAGGAGTCTCAAAGTGGCTTACAAACAATCCCCTTCCCCTTCTCACAACAGACCCCCTGTGAGGTAAGTGGGGCTGAGGGAGTTCTGAGAGAACTGTGACTAACTCAAGGTTACCCAGCAGATATCACATGGAGGAGCAGTGAATGGAACCTGGTTCTCCAGATTAAAGTCCCCCACCCTTAACCATTTTACCACGCTGGTTCATATTTTTCATTTTATTTCTGTGGAACAGCGATCCTTGGTGGATGGGGCCCTAAAGAAACCCTCCAAACAAAACACCTTCCAACCCTTTTCCAAAGCCCCTTGAATTCTAAATAGTCAGCATTTTAATATTATGCCTAAGTCAATGGTTGCCACCTGGGAATATCCTCTGACAGACACAAATGAACGTTGCATTCGGCAGGTTCCCTCAAGGATGAGCGGAAAGCAGATGGAAGCTGTACCTCACGCCTGAAGTTGGTGAGGTCACTATGTGATTCCGAGCGCTTAGGCTGGGAATGAAAGAAGTATCTGACAGGGAGTTATGGAAGCTTCATATTTAATAAACTGATGGGGGATGTTGAGCAGAGATGGTATAGCATTGCCAAACAACATTTATTGGCCGGAGCGGCTCAGCTCGCTTCTCTTTTTTATTGTTTTATTCCTGAGCTACGCATTTCTCCTGGAGAGGCTGAAAAACCTGCAGGGGATCTGGAGAAGCCATTGTTTGATTGTTTAGCAGGTTCTTGCGGGAAGCCATTATTTTGGAATAACTACCTGGATCCAATTCCAGAAGCACAGGTGTGTTATAGTGCAACCCAATGGTGGTGTGCTGCAGCCTAATGCTATGAAAATCAATGCGTTTAGATAGAATAGTTCTGTATAGGACTGCGATGTTAATCTGGTCATAATTTAAAAATAAACCCAGAATAAATTTCCATGGACTCGAGTTTGAAGGCGTTGCTGGACTCCTGTTCATCCAAATGGACCAATTTTTCCCTTTCTGCATTAGATTCCTTCAACAGACAGGTGTGAAGCTATAAGCTCTCCCCCTCACCTTTTGCAAGTCATTTGCAGGAGCACTCTTTCAAAGGGCAGCCCACACAGACTTGCCTTTTGTTCTTACTAAAGAACCTCAAATGCATTGAGGCCGAAATCCAGTTATTGCTAAACATAATTTTGCCCTCTTTTTATGAGCTGCTTAGTTCTTTGGTATAGTTTCTCCATAGGACTTTCGAAGGTTATTCCTTCTGCTGGGCTGGTTCCAGGAAGATACAGAGCGATCAGATTTCTTTGTTCTAGCCCAACAGCTCAGAGAAGTGAAACCTCCCCCATGTGAGGGATGTAAATGCAATTTAGTGTGAAGTTGTAAAACAGGCCGGACAAGTTTCTACTTCAAACCAAGAGAATTAAGCCTTATTTACTCTCCTGTTTTCCTAGAGTGACTTTATTAAGAGGCAGCTAGGGACTTAATCATGCTGTCTGGATTGTCAACGTAATTTTAGCATCCTGTCTTATCTTTTATTCGGTGAACTGAGGCTATTCATCCCCTTCCCCCCCCCCCCCACACACACAAAAAAGATATTGCTGTGATATTTAAAATGAACAAAACATCCTTTTTAATGCCATGTCTGTGCTTCAGACGAAACAAGGTTGGAGTATAACCCCTTAGAAAAGAACTCAGATAAAATGAATCTCAGTCTGTTTTGCAAACAGAGTGGCCAACCTCCAGGTGAGTCCTGGGGATCTGCTGGAATTTGTACTTTTCTCCAGACTACAGGAATCAATTCCCCTGGCTTGTCGAAGACTTTCACGGCCAGATTCAACTGGCTGTGGTGGGTTTTCTGGGCTGTGTGGCTGTGATCCACCAGACCACGGCCACACAGCCCGGAAAACCTACCACAACCAATTCCCCTGGCTGTTTGACAGGTAGGATTGCCAACCTCTGGGTTGAGGCAGGAAGCCTTCTGGGATTACAATTTATTTATTTGTTTGTTTGTTTGTTTGTTTGTTTATTTAATGTGTAGGCATACCTCATCCCAGAGAAGTGACTCAAGGCTGCTCTGACTGTTCCCGGCAGCAAATAATACAACATAAAAGTTAAACCATTAAAACTCAGCAGCAATCAATAAATACATTAAAAACAGCCAGATTGGGTAAACACATATATACATAGGCGCCCGATCTAAGGCCAGGAAAGAAAGAAAAGAAAGAGAAGGAGGAGGAGGAGGGAGATAGGCAGGGCCCATGATGGACTTTGGGCCCAACCAGATGGTCCAGGCTGGCAGTTTTGATTTTTTTAATGGGGAAGTAGGGTGGAACTGTGGCCGACCCCTCAAAAAAGCCAGTGGAATAGCTCATCTTGGGCCCTGCGGAATTAACCAAGGTCCCTGGGGCCAGGACTTGTGAGTGAAGCATTCCACCAGGCAGGGGCCAGAGCCATAAAGGCCCTGGCCCGGGTCAAGGCCAGCCGCATCCTCGCAGGGCTTGGGATCACCAGCAGTTCTGCCGCCATTGATCGTAGCGGATGATGTGGGACGTAGGGGGTGATGCGGTCCCGTAGGTATGTGGGCCCCATGCCGCGTAAGGCCTTAAATTGATCGCCAATGATAGAGATCTGTTCTCCTGGACAAAATTGTAGCTTTGGAAGGAGAATTCTGGGGCTTCATCATGACCGTGCTGAGCTCCGTCCCCTTTCCAAACTCTACCCTTCCCCAGCTCCATCCCCAAATTTCTAGGAATTTCTCAAGTTAGAGTCAGCAAACATATTGACAGAGTTTCCTTCTTCTTTTTTTCTTGTCAGGGCTCTTGTGCTTTTAACATCAGCGTAATAGGGCAAAAACATAAACATGTACCTCTCTATAGAATTGTGGTGAAGTCGTGATGATGAGCTGTATTTGTTAAACTGCTGATGTTCAAACTTGTGAAGAGCCAGTTCAAATCCTGTTGTGCTCAATTGGACTTGCACGCAAGTATATTTCAGATTGCAACCATAGTATATGTGTGTCAATACTTTAGTATGCTAGTGTGCTGTAGCTAGGGTTACTAACCTACAGGTCATGACTGGAGCTCTCTCACTATGTCAAGTGATCTTCAGGTGATACTAATCAGTTTACCTGGAGAAAATGGCTGTTTGGAAGATGGAGTCTATGGTGTTGTACTTCCCTCCCCTCCCCTCCCCAAACCCCACCCCTCTCAGGCTCCAACCCCAAAATCTCAAGATATTCCTCAACTATTTTATGTATTTTAATTAACTTATATATATGATGTTTTAAATTTTTATTTTGTTGGAAACCGCCCTGAGCCTTCGGGGAGGGCGGTATACAAATACAATAAATAAACTGAGAGCTGACAACCTAGCTCAGTGATAGCGAGACCGAGTGCCCAAATTGCAACCCAAAACCCACTTATTTATCGCAAAGTGCCAACACAGCAATTTAACCTAAATACTGAGTTTTTAGTTTAGAAAAAACAGCTGGCTACAAGGCATGCGTTACTCAGGAGTAAGCTTGGTGAAGCAACCGTGCAATGCTTCAAATGGGTGAATCACAACCCTAGGAGGGTTTACTCCAGGGGCGTAATGCCCATTGGGCAAGGTGGGCAGCTGCCCAGGGCATCACCTTGTGGGGGGCTTCAAAATGCAGGGTTCATTTTGGGGTATTTTAGTGGTTTTCCATTTGTGGCCTGCAGGGGGCGCAGTTTTTAGGCTAGTGGCACCAAAATTTCAGCGAATCATCAGGGGACTGTCCTTATGCTACCCCCCAAGTTTGGTGAGGTTTGGTTCAGGGAGTCCAAAGTTATGGACTCCCAAAGGGGGTGCCCCTATCCCCCATTGTTTCCAATGGGAGCTAATAGGAGATAGGGGCTACAGTTTTGAGGGTCCATAACTTTAACCCCCCTGAACCAAACTGCACCAAACCTGGGAGGTAGCATAAGGACAGTCTCCTGATGATATGCTGAAATTTTGGTGCTGGTATGTCTAAAAATGCACCCTCTGTAGGCACCAATGTCCTGGTGCAAAAAAATTTTTGGTCGTGGTGGAATGGCAGCCCATGGGGGGGCATCGCCCATGGGGGGGCATCCAACTCAGGTTTTGCCCAGGGCTACAGTTTGCCCAGGGCTGCCTCATTATGCCCCTGGTTTACTCAGAAGCAAACCCCACTGCCAGCAACCGAGCTTATTCCCAGGTAAAGGATCGTGCCCAGGGCAGCCTAGATGTGTGTGGGGGTGTGTGATTTTCCGCCACCCACATGACGAATTCTGTGCACGTGTGCCCACAGAAAGGGCTCTGAGTGCCACCTCTGGCACTTGTGCCATAGGTTCGCCACCATTGACCTAGCTATATACCGTGTTTCCCCGAATATAAGACAGTGTCTTATATTAATTTTTGCTCCCAAAGATGCGCTATGTCTTATTTTCAGGGGATGTCTTATTTTTCTGTGTTCTGTTCGTTGGGCATGCTTCCAAACAAAAACTTTGCTATGTCTTACTTTCGGGGGATGCCTTATATTTCGCACTTCAGCAAAACCTCTACTATGTCTTATTTTCCAGGGATGTCTTATATTCGGGGAAACAGGGTAGCAGTTAACCTACCAGAACTAGTAAGATCTGCATTCAAATCTCCTCCTCTGCTATGAAACTGACTGGGCGACTGCAGAACAGTTGCTATTTCTATTTCCCAGGTTAATCTACTTCACAGGATGTTAAGAAAATTAAATTAGGGTGTAACAAAATTCCTGCTAGATCTGACCAGTGGTCCATCTAGCGCAGCAAGCTGTTTCATACAGAGACCAACCAGATGCCATTGAAACTTGGAGGTTTCAGTTAGTCATTCTGTATTGATCGGCCTACTCCTCAAGTGTTTGTCTAATTCCCTTTTTAAAAGTTGCCTAAGTTATTGATGACCAAGATCAATATAATTTATAACATAATATTCTTCGCTGTTACGTATGGGTGTGAAACTTGGGCAGTGATGAAAGGTGTCAGGGAGAAAATTAATTCCTTGGAAAGGTGGTGTTGGAGAAGAGTTGTGTGGACACTGTGGACTACTAAAAAGACAAATAAGTTGGTTCTAGATCAAATCAAGCCTGAACTCTCCCGTGAAGGTAAACTGAGGCTATTGTACTTTGGTCACATAAGGAGAAGACAACAGTCACTGGAAAAGTCAACCATGCTAGGAAAGCTTGAAAGCAGCAGGGAAAGAGAAAGATAAATTGACTCTATAAAAGAAGCCACGGCCCTCGGTCGGCAGGATCTGAGCAAGGCTATTAATGATAGCTAAGCTGTTAACGATGGGTCGGTCATTAACTGGAGGTCATTAATGGAGAACACAATAGATTACAAGGGACTTGACAGCACTTACAGACACACAAAAGTTATTTACCATTACTAATTCCTGTAGCAGAGAGTTCCGTAGGTTGATGATTATGCATTATAACATGAGTGTTGGGCAGGGAGGAGACTTGAAATGTGAGTAATGTAGGTGAAGTGCTCCAAGCACATGAAAGAGCCATGCAAACGCTAAAGTGACATTGCTGTCTGCAACAACTCTTCACTTTCAGCCACACTGAAGACATTTTTCATCCAAAAGATAATCAGTCTGTCCCTTCAGGAAAAGAGTAGCCCTTAGTTTATGAGCATAGCATGTGAGTAATGTTATACAGGTAAACAAATATGGTCCCACACTTAACTAATTTATTCAATAAATTGGGCTTTCCCCCCACAGTCCTTAAGGATCTTAACAGAAAGCTGTAGAGTGTCACTGTATTTCCACACTCTATTTATTGTCAGAAACAATTTGGCACCAGCTTTTGATCAGTTTAAAAAAAAACTAGAAAAATTATGAAAACTTTAAAATTTTAAAAACAATATTAAAATTTTAATCATTTTAAAATTATGGAAACTAAGGCGTCTTCTGAACATGCAGAATAATGCACTTTCAATCCACTTTCACAATTGTTTGCAAGTGGATTTTGCTATTCTGCACAGAAATCCAGCTGCAAAGTGCATTGAAAGTGGATTGAAAGTGCATTATTCTACATGTGCGGAAGGGGCTAAGTTGTTCAGCTTGTTACAAAGAGAGAACAGATAAGTTCCAAAGGCAGTTATATACAAAGTGATGTTGCTATTTCAGTTTAGACACTTTTACAAAATTTGGATATGATTCTTAGTCCCTTGGTAACTTAATTTATACCAAGCTTTCATTGCTGTCAATTTTTCTAAGGAATTTATAATTTCAGTTAGGTTTGCATGTCTCCTGATGCTAGAGTTATCAGAATTCTTTTACCTCTAGATAGCTTGAGAGCAGATGTTTACCCTCAGGTAAAACTTTAGCAGTTGGACCTAATATTCAACTAAGGACAATCTACCATATGCTTATTCCTTCTTCACATGGATGTTCCCTTCACATAATGTCCCCTTCTGTCCTGCAGAAGAATCCCTTCCTTCTTTGGGTACTGTCTGAATTAGAAGCCTCACTGTTTCTCCCATTTAGTGTATCTTTCCCAAAGATAACCAATATCTCCATATGTGTCTGTGTTAAACTGCAACAAGGGAACACAGATCAGACCAGTAATATCTGTCTGACATTCCCCTCAGAAAGCAAACCTTTCAGTCAAGAGTACAGAGTTATTCAGTCATCCTCTGCCTTTCCAAAATTCTTTTTCAACTAACTTTTCTGTTCAGATCAATTACCCACTGATTAATTGGCATTGTCTTCTCCAGCCAGAAGCAATCTCTCACTCTCTTTTGTTCTTCTATAGTTAACTCTTTATATGCAGGCCGGGTCTGCTGAATTACACTTTAGCAAAGTGCTTGAATCCGTTACACTGTCAGATTATGGCTTGGCACTCAAGCACACAGAATTCTGGATTCAACAACACAATAACATCAGTGTGGATGTTGGTTTATAACAGGTATAGTTCAAATTTTTAATTGTTATGCCCTTAGTGGAGTTAATGGCACTGGAGTGCAATTGTAACGTGTTACTGATTTTATTGTTGTTGATCAATGTTGTATGCCCCCCTGGAAAGGCAGCCTACAAAAACAAACAAACAAATAAATGTTAACCGGAAAGAAACAAAAAACCTGCCGTTTTCTGGTTCTGGAGAGCAGGAGTTGTGAACAGCTACAATGCTGGAGATTGTTTGGTGAACATCAGCAACCCTGGAATGAGGCTGAATGTGTTTTACTTGTTTTTAATTTCTGTACATGTTACCATTCCCGCTTAAAAAGGAAAATGGTCTCTCAGTTATTGGTGGGGAAGCGAACAGCATCCAGAACCCATTGTGTGATTGATTGACTCAGAGCAAGAGTATCTGCATGGGAGCAGATGAATGCATGACTTTCAACTATTGCAATCAGTAGACCTGATCATTTTTTTGTTTTGTTGACATGAAATTAAGAAACCGTGGTGTATAAAGTTTCATTTAAATAATATTAATTAGAAATACTGTTTGCAATTAAAAACCATACGTACAAACATTAATAATTTTAGTTGCTACAGTGTGCTTCTCACAAAACAAGAGAAACAGGATAACCTTTTTACTGTAAACATTTTCCTTATTCTCCCCCAGATGTAGATTGAAAAGAACAGTAATGCCTGCTCTGTAGCCTATGCAGGTGGCATTTTCTAAATTTAGGAATTAATAACACGTGGCACAAAAGGTTTCAAACTATCTGTGACATCTCTGTGTGTGTGCAATTGTTCTTGTTTGAATACATCTGATTCCTGATTACAATTTAATGGACGGTTGCCTGAGGCGAAATCCCACTGAATTCAGTGGGACATGCTTCTAAGTGAAGAAGTACAGGATAGGTCTGTAGAAGAGATAGTGTTTGGCATGGTGATTAATATCACAATAAAAGTTATGGATCAGGTTGGGAAGAGAGGAGTGATTCCTGAGGATCGAAACGCCAGCGATCTTATGTAGACCAGCTGCTTATAATGTCTGTGTGGAATGTGGCTCATCAAGTGTGCGAACACTGTGGCCATTGTATCCAAAGAGAGCCGATTGAACCCCGGATAATCACCATGTAACCTTCTCTATTAATAGTGCAGACAGATATGTGAATTAGCTGAATGCCACCGACATATGCCATGCATTAACTAAAAGGTCTTACAATCCTCATAACAATTTGGCCAACAATCTTGCCAGTAATTATTCTTTAGAACTTAATAACATCAGAGGGGTTAAAAAAAATCAATAAATAATTTGTCTGGCTGATGAATAATCAGTCACGTAAAAACATGTTGCAAATGTTGGATCATATGGATTATTTGTCCTCTGTAATGTATGGATCTGGATATTTTACAGCTGCTCTCTTGTGTTTCTGTTTCTTTGTTTCAGCTCCGGGCAAATTCAACAAGAAGCGCAAAGCTTTAGAGATTTGCCTGTAAGCCCAATTTATTAATTTTTTGCTTAGTGTGTTCCTGGAACATGGTAGATGCCGTTTATAACTGACAAGTCATTATTAACAAAAGTATTATTTATTTGACATTTATTTATGATATTTGCATCCTGCCTCTTTATATAAAGGCAATTAACAATAATAAACCAAATAACAATACAACAATACCCATAAAACATACATAATACAATGAACAGGTAAAACAAACAAAATTATATTTGAAACAAATATCCAGGCAGCTTTGCAGAAACACTGTAAAAATGGGGATTCAGAAATTATTCAGAAAGTTTTAGGTGAAATTAGACAATATGGAGAATGCAGGGCACATTTACTTGCCCCCGTGTTGAAGCAGCTAGGTTTGCTGTTAATGCCAAAGCAAGGTTTGAAGGGAGGAAACATCATTCAAACAGTGGAGTGTGCCGAGGTAAGATGGGGAAAGGGCTGGATTTAGCTCTACCTTCTGGTTCTGTTTTGAATAAAAAGAAGACATTAGGCGATTCCCCACGGGAGAATTCATCCTGGGATAGCCCCGGTAGGTTCCTGGGACAACGGAGCTCCTGTGTCAAATTCGGCTCAGTCCCAGCCCGGCCCTGCAATACCTCCCTCATCCAGGGATTTTCAGAAATCTCTAGGAAGGTACATCTTTTCTGGCAATCTTGGGATGAGCCCAGTACCATGGGGAATCCCTGAGTCTCTGTTTTTGCTGACCAGCAATCATGGCACAGTGGCGCGGTTATGCACAGAACAGGAGACTCAGGGCGGGCAGGAACACGCCTTTTTATTTTTTTCTTCTTGCATATGAAGCCACAATCATGCAACTAATAGGCACACGTTTGTGTGGTGTTCTTGTGACTTAGCTATGTAGCCGTTACGGAAAACAAACAAACAAAAAGGGAACGTCCATTCACATTCCTGCCCTAAAGCAACAACCAATTGGGAACGAGGAGCAAAAGAACAGCGGAGCTGATCCTGGGCTCTGGTCCCGGTTTCAACTCCAGACTTTGGCTGCCATGGGGAGGGACAGACTGGGACCAAAAGGATGATTTTCCCCATGGGGAATCAACCATGTTCAGCCACATTTACAGGTGAAGCAGAAGACACGTGAGAAGCCGTGACATTTTGCCTTCAGCAGGAGAGTAGGCCAGTTACAAAGGGAGGGAGAACTGCGTTCGGGGCATGAGCTGCCCACGCACCCCCTCCTGCCCCCGGCCCCGACACGTGACGGCAATGGCTCCCAGTTCAAGCCACCTCAAATGCCCCCATTGCCGCTACGTGTCTGGAGTAGGCCATTTTATTACTTCTTGTATCATATGCGTCCTTCACATGTAGGAGTGTGGGCAAAGTGTCGTTTTAGCATCACATGTCAATATAACCTGTAGTACTAGCTGTGGTTTGTCAGGCTGCGCTTACACTTACGGTAGCCTGTCAGTAGGGTTGCCAGCTCTGGATTGGGAAATATCTGGGGGTTTGTGGGGTGGAAGCTGAGAAGGGTGGGATTTGAGAAGAGAAGGGACTTCACTGGAAGATAAAGCCATACAGTCCACTTTCCAATGCAGTCATTGAACTGTCACCAGGAGATCAATTGTAATCCCAGGATATCTCCAGTGACCACCTGGAGGCTGGCAGCCCTATTCATCTGGCATCAGGCAGTGACGAGCCTTTTCCATCATGGCTCTGTGGAATGGGCTCACTGGTAAACACAACATCTGTGATGGTGGAAAGTGCCATCAAGTCACAGCTAACCTATGGCAATCTTATCAAGTCACAGCTAACCTATGGCAATCTTATAGGGTTTTCAAGTACCATAAAGTTTTTTCCCAAATACTGGACTGTCTCCCGCATTTTTGTCGATATGATGACATCACTTCCGGAAGTGGTGTCAATGTATCAATGGCAATAAGGCTTAAGCCTCATTTTGCACCTGAAGATCCTACCACCACCCCTCACTCACCAGTTGCCAGGGGGCACCGAACAACCCTAGACTCGTGGCGGATTGCACAGACTGAGTCAAAGGATGGGGTATCCAGTAATCAATGAAATAGAATTTGGATTGTAGAACCAGCCAAAAATCTTAAAAATAGCAATGGAACAAAGCATATGTGACACATTAAATTATGCAAAATTATATAGTAGAATCCAACTTAGCAGCAAGCTACATACAGTAGTATAGACCTTAATAATTTGTCCAAGTAACTTTGTGGATAATTTTGTACAGTGCTACCCTATTTCCTGTGTTAAAATGCCCTCTTACTTTGAAACTACTTTGCAATTATTACCATGTCTCCCCGAAAATAAGACAGGGTCTTATATTAATTTTTGCTCTAAAAGATGCATCAGGGCTTATTTTCAGAGGATGTCTTATTTTTTCCCATGATTTTGCACACGCGCACACACACACATGCGCGCGCGCGCGTGTGTGTGTGTGTGTGTGTGCAAAATCAGCTGTGCCGGGGGAATCTGTAACTAGGGCTTATTTTTGGAGTAGGGCTTATATTTCAAGCATCCTCCAAAAATCCCAAAAAATCATGCTAGGGCTTATTTTCGGGGTAGGTCTTATTTTCAGGGAAACAGGGTAGTAATAAAGTTTTCATATGGTACAGCCAATGACTCAGCCTTGCTATACGGAAAGTAAAACGGCAGCGCAACACTAGAAGAGGGAAGAAACACCAGTTCTTAAAAAACAACAACACTAAGATCCCGGAAGCACAGCAAACGTTGGAAGTAGCAAGCTGGAGAAAGCTGCCAAACCTGTCTAGGGGAGTGCTAGGCAGGGGAACAATCTGTGTGGCTGACAGAACAGGCAAACCTGAAATGCAGAATGCACAATAAAGGAAAATCAAGACAAAGACTACTGTTTTTGAAAGAGAAAAGAAAAAGTAGCACTCCTGCAGTCAGTGCAGATATATTTGTGGTGTGCAGGTGTTAAAATTCTAAAGCTCTGTAGAAGAACATTTTTGTAAATTGATGCAGTCCACAAGATTCCCCCTCCAGCACTGGTCAGCCAGCTGGCAGGGGCCTTACCAGGTCCAAAATGAGGTCTAAGCCTCAACGCTGACAGAGCTTTGACGTCGCTTCCGGAAGTGATGTCATCATGTCACCGCCAACATGGGAGATGCTCTAGTATTGGGGCAAAAGCCTTTGGTAAAAACAGCATGTGCCGTAATGAAGTGATGAAGTCATTTCTGGAAGTGATGATGTCAAGGCCTAAGCCTCAGTTTGGGTCTGGCAACCCCAGCCAGTTGCCAGCAAGTACCTGGCATCCCTAGTTGCTTTTCAGTAACTAGGTCCACTTCATATGGGGTAATGTTAAATTACTACAATAACATGGGCAGGGTCTAAGCCTGTTTGTCACAGCATCAGAACTCTGCAATACTCTTTCCCCGTGGAAAGTCACCTGGCCCCTTTTGTTGCCATCCTCAAACAGTGGGAGAAGACTTCTTTTTGTTTCATGTGGTATTCTCTCAGTGATCCCTCCTTTCTTCCCCAATGTTTTAATTTAATCTCCCTCCCACTTTGAGGGAGAAGATACCAGTTCCATGCAAAAGTGTTATGCAATTGGTTCCCACCCAACCTAGTTAGACCAAGGGAAATTTACTCTAGATACATGGTAGCCATTCATACAAAAGCATCTCTGACATGGTTAGGACCATGTTGAAAGGAAATCTATGTCACAATAAAATTGAGAAGGTAACTTTGTAGATGGCCAGTCAGCACAAATGATTTTGAGAGTTTGGTTGTTTTTCAGAGAAGAGTTTGAAGGCAGGCTGTTGTGGGTTTTTCCAGGCTGTGTGCCCGTGGTCTGGTAGATTCTGATCCTAACATTCCACCCACACCTATGGCTGGCATCTTCAGAGTCATGTCACAGTAAGGAGCAAGAGTGGCGTAGGAGGTTAAGAGCTCATGTATCGAATCTGAAGGAACTGGGTTTGATTCCCAGCCCTGCCGCCTGAGCTGTGGAGGCTTATCTGGGGAATTCAGATTAGCCTGTACACTCCCACACATGCCAGCTGGGTGACCTTGGGCTAGTCACAGCTTCTCGGAGCTCTCTCAGCCCCACCTACCTCACAGGGTGTTTGTTGTGAGGGGGGAAGGGCAAGGAGATTGTAAGCCCCTTTGAGTCTCCTTCAGGAGGGAAAGGGGGGATAAAAATCCAAACTCTTCTTCTTCTTTCTTCTAAGATGTGTTTCTCTCTGTGGCAAAGTGTGAAATGAGTGTGTTGGGGGGTATATGAAGGCACCTCATCAGGTTTGGCCACCAAAGCTATCTAGCAGTGCTTGGATGAGGGACCACCTGGGAATCATCTTCAGGCTACTTGGTGCTCCTCAAAAGAAGCGTGGAGTATGATGATCAAACTTAATAGATTTTCTGGCTTGCTTTGGAGCATCTGTCCGTGCTAGAACTAGTGATTGTTGTAATCCAACCAAACTGCCCTTGGAGATAAAAGGGGTTTCTTCTTCTGCTCTTTCCATGGTATCCTGGCTTGATGGGGGAAAGGCGTCTACAGGGAGTGGAGAATTTCCATCACAGTGCTGGCTTATGAGATAGATCATGAAGGCAAAGATCATAGAGCAAGAGCTGAGGCGCAGCAAGGGAGAAAAGCGCCCGGTATACCGGTGCATCCTCTACCCCATACCGCCCTGGAACGCCCCCACCACGCCCCCACCCTACCCTGGAATGCCACGCCACGCCCCCACAGGGGCGCCCCCTGGTGTGTCATGCCCTCCCCCGTCCCCTTGGAGCTACGCCTCTAAGCAAGAGGAGGTTTGCTAATTGTAAGTCTTGCTAGCTGGAGTTCAGAAATCAGTTCTTTTGAGGGTCCCTCCACATGAAGTGGAAGGGAATTTGTGGGACCATTGAATGGTTATTCATAGGTAGTTTCCTTACCTGGATGCCCCAGGCTAGCCTGATCTTGTCACATCTCAGTCAGCCCTGGTTGGTATTTGGAAGGGAGACCACCAAGGAGTTCTAGGAGAGGAGAGACAGCCAAGGAGTTCTAGGAGAGGAGTGCTATGGAGACCAAACCACTTCTGTTAGGCCTTTTCTGCATGGGCCAAATATCCCAGCAGGCAGTCAGGATACATGGGCCCGAAAGTGCCCTGGGCAACCACGGTGGGTTGCCATCGTGGCTGCCTCCTGCACCCCGCCTCCCTGGGGCCCCTTTCCCAAGCCCAGCCAGCATTGCAGCTGTGACCAGCCGGTCACCACCGCGCCTGCATGGCCACGTAGACATGGGGTAGGAGGGGCAAAGGGAACAGTGCAGCCATCGTCAACCTGGCTCCCCGCTGGGGCCTGGTTTGCTCGGCCCCACCTCCATGCCGGGTTTTACCAAAAGAATTGTGGAAAGTGCGATTCATGCAAAACCAGGCATGATGTGTGTGTGTGTTTTCCCCTGGATTCACCCGGTTTAGGGGCAGAAACTGTGCGAAGTTCCCACCAAACCAGGTTACATCCTGCCCCCACCACAGGATATTTGGCCCATGTGGAAGGGGCCTTAGTCTCTACATTAGTCATATTCCAGATACGGAAGCTTGGAAATACCCAGGTTTGCTTTAGGTCCATTAGACCTGAATCTGAATTTTACCTTTTTTCCCCCCTTTTTGCACACCCCTACTATGTCCCATTACCTAGGGCTGCGAAGTTGCTTCAGCCTTTGTTTCTAACTGACTGTCATGAAGGAAAAGGATTGAAAAATGAGACACTCTCAACGCAAGAGGAATCCTATGTGTTTGCTTGCTTTTTTCATGGAAACCTGATCTGCCATTGCAGATGGCCACCAAGTACACTCTTATGCGAACTCGGTGTCATTCTGCATTTGTTTAAAAAAAAAGAGAGTACATATATATGCTTTACGTAATTGTTGGTTAGAGCTAACAAGATGTCTACTATAGTTCAGTGTATAAATCTAGCTGTTAATCTGCAAGGTTTGACTGCGCCATGATCCCAAAAGAATCGGTGAGTGTTTTGATTAAAAGAGGTAGCTTGCATCATCACCACAGGCCGTGGGAAAGCACTACTGATCAAGGGCTTTGAGTTGTGTGTTCACATGGCAAAATTATACACACATCGTCACACAGGATGGTGCCTGTTGTATGTTTTTTTTAAAGGGAAGCACAAAAAGCTATTCTAAATTGAAAAATAGACACAAGGATGATTTAACCTGATTCCATTTGCTTTAACAGGAAACGTCTTGCTCAATTGCAAATTTTGTTTTTGTTGGGAACATTCCTGATATGTCCACTTACCTAAGTTACGTGAATATGCATCAGTGTGTGCAATCCACCACAAGGTTTTGTAAGACATATTTCATTTGGGCATTTATTTGTATTTGCTACTTTGGTGTGGACAAGTTTGTAAGTGAGGTTTATGATTGCAGAAGAAATATACATGGTTGCCAGTTTGGATTTTATTTTCTGAAGAGAGACGTTTTAAAAATTATTTTGGAGATAATTGACTAATTCTAGCTGGCTAGCCACTAGTCCCAATGTTTTCTTCAGTAAAATCCTTGCCAGCTGATATCCTTTTGTGATTTCATATACCATGGCTGCAACTGGTATGTAAGCCCCACTGAATTCAATGGGATGTAAGTCAGAACAAAAGTCTTTAGAGATGGCTTTTGTGGAGCAGGTCAAGAGTTTGGGGAGGGGGTACTCATGGACCGAGCTCCAAAAAACAGGTGGGCGCAGTGGCCAAATAAACTTTCAGATGTATCTGGTTCAACAACTCTCTTCATTCTTAGACTGAGCTGATCTGGTCATGCAAACCCGTGCTTTTTTTTTACGTCACAGTTGGATTACTGTAACAATCTCTATCTTGGGTTGCCCTTGAGCATAGGTGTCAAACTCGTGGCCATCCAGGATAACCCAGAAGCTGCAGCTGGCCCAGAATACCCTGATGATACCCAAATAGGAACATATCTTTTGTATTTCAAATTAGCTACATTGGCTGCCAAGTTTGTTTCCAGGTCCATCCTAGATGCTATAGAAGGGCTACAAAGAGAGACACAAAGGTTAAAAATTCTTCTTCGTGTGAGTACATATAGAAAAGCAAGCATCAGGATAGGGGGGTTTCCATTGACTTCTTAATAAGTTTTAAGTCTTCTTCTGCTCTTATGAGAAGGATATGCATTATTTGATTTCTTCACACCTTATTGCAATAGGGATGTGATTTTGCCATCAAGTCACAGCTGACTTAGGGTTTTCAAGGCAAGAGACATTTGGAAGTGGTTTGCCATTGCCTGCCTCTGCATGGGCTGAGAGCAGTGGTGGGATCCAAACATTTTAGTAACAGGTTCCCATGGTGGTGGGATTCAAACAGTAGCGTAGCGCCAA
The DNA here is from genome assembly GCF_021028975.2 of Sphaerodactylus townsendi. Lineage (NCBI taxonomy): Eukaryota > Metazoa > Chordata > Lepidosauria > Squamata > Sphaerodactylidae > Sphaerodactylus > Sphaerodactylus townsendi. The sequence goes on along the minus strand of NC_059429.1, from coordinate 117,731,608 downwards.
TGGGGCTGGGCGGGGCACGACGGGGGCGTGGCCAGGCATTCCAGGGGCAGGGCATTGCTGGGCGGGGCTGTGGCAAGGACGCAGCTGCTGCACCAGTCCTTGGGCAGGAAACGAATGCACGCAGGCGCAGGCTGCCACACACCTCCTGCTAGACTGCTTCAAGTTCTGCGCGCTACTGCTGGGGAGCGGAGGAGGGGCGTAACTAAGACAAAAATCAGGTGGCAAAATCACCAATTAGTAACCCCCCCTCGGCACACACAAATAATTAGTAACCTACTCTTGGGAACGTGTGAGAACCTGCTGGATCCCACTTCTGGCTGAGAGACTTCTGAGAGAACTGTGACCGTCCCAAGGTCGCCCAGCAGGCTTCAGATGGAGGAACGGGGAATCCCACCCATTTCGATTACTCACTCCTCCACATGAGTGGTGTCTTATATGGGGAACTGAGTTTGATTCCAGACTCCTCCCAAAGAAGCCTGCTGGGCCAGTCACAGTTCTCTCAGACACTCTGAGGCGAGCAAATCAAACCACCTCCAAACGTCTCTTACCTTGAAGACCCTACAAGATTGGATGAGTCAGCTATGACCTGGTGGCTGTATGCTTGATCATAGATTATGTGAACTGGGCCCACTGAAAAACATTCTGTTTGACATGATGTGAGGGAATAAAATCGTTCTGTCTGGGATGTGATGTTGGTCATGGTCCAGTCACACACGCAAATAACTTATTTAGCAGTTTTATGGTGATGAACCTACATGTTTAGACCAGCCTATAATGACTGGCCGCTGAATGTGGGAATCTGAGGCATGGCAACTTGGGTACTTATTTATTGATTTATTGACCTTTTTATCTGTGATGCTATTTCTAGGGTGAACGATTCTCATATGCAAGTCAATGCCTGATATCACAATTATCTACTGGCCATGCTGCATGTCTGAACAAGCCCAAAAACACTGAGATACATGGGGCTGTCTGAGGAAACAGAGCTTGACTGTCTTTTACCAGGCCAAAGTTTATACCTTTTTTTGCATGTTGTATTCCAGTCTTTTGAAGCATCAGGTACCTGATATTCTGTTTACCCAAATTCTCACTGAAGACAGGCCATGATGTCAGCTCAGCTGGCTAAGTAACATAATGAAATCAAAACAATGGGGTGTGTGTGTGCATTTTAAAGTTTTTCAAAGTCCACTTCTTCAGGAATTTATGACTCTTATTATAAACCACAGCCTGAAGACTAGATAGTGCCAAAGAGAATTAACATGTCTGTAAATTCTCCAGTTTATTTTGTGAAAGAAAGAGGATCTGTTACAACATTCTCTCAAACAAGAAATCTTGGAAAGATACAAAGGGATTGGGAAATTCTGCACAGATGCCCGGAAATGGGCAAATCGTGTTGATTCCAACCGTGAAAGCCTTCGACAATACATTAAACCAATTCTTTCCTTCTTTCTATGCCATTTGAATTTCTGGCATTTTCAAGCTCCAAATGACAATATGGGCCACAATGAAGATTTGTAACATGCCATAAATAACTTCATTTATTTTTGCACTTCCAGACCAGCTTTATTTATACAGCTGAAGTGGTAAAGTGCAAATTATTAGCAAATAATTAGACAGAACTAGGACTGATCTTTAGACTCTGGGTGATTTGGTCTGTTGGTTGGAAGGAATTAAGTGTTTGGGCTGTTTCTTGGAGTTACTGCATGCACACTGGTAGTACATAGCAGATGTGAATATACAAAGCATTCATTCTGACAAACGATATTTTCTCTCTTGGCCAGGACCTTATTATGAAAGTTTGATACTCTCCCTCTTTGGAAGAACCAGCCCTGACCATTTCTTATCGTTTTTTTTCTAAATTCTCTTTCCACTGTCCCATCTCCAACTCAATTATTACTGTTGTTCATTTCCTGCGCTCAAAATTGCAGTTATTAACAGAGGTGAATAACTTTGAATCCCAGGTGGGGTGATCAAAGAACTATCCAAATGTTAATCTTCTAGTAATGGTTCTGCTACGACACTCTTTAACTGCAAAGCAGCGCATTGGGCTATGTTTCTTCAGGCAGTGAAATTCTTTTTGCCCTCTAGGCAACAGCTTCAGTGGAGGCCAACAGAGTCCTCCCCTACCTGTCCGTGCCTCAGGTCAAATGCCGATAATGTCCTCATACATCACAACCAGAGAATTCACTCCAAGGAAGGCCAGTCAGTCAAACTGTTTTGGGACCAGCTCTAGATGAACAGAAGCAGAAACCTCATGAGTAAGCACTTAGTGAGGAGCAAGTCACAGAATGTTTCTGCTTGAGCTGTGAGAGACTCACCTGGAAGCAAACTCACCTGCTGAAAAACAGCGTGTGAGAACAGTGGTCGTGCAGTACCTCTAGGGAACAGGGAGGGCTCCAATGGAATCAGTCTGTACTTTATTATCAGCATACAGAACAAAGCCTAAAGGGGATTCAAGCAATTGGGATCTCTTGTATGGGAAAAAATACCTACCCCACAAGGTCATTGTTGGGATAAAACAGAGGAGAAAAAAATGTGTAAGCTGATTTGGGTCCCCCACTGAGGAGAAAGGCAAAGTATAGATGAAGTAAACAAGTAGATAAAAACCAGGGGGGAAAGAAATTAAAGCTAGCTTTTCTGTTATGCTAATGTAACCCTATGTTCAGAATGGGATGACCCAGAAAGGGGTGGAAATTGAAAGCAGCAGAAAGGCGCAGAACTTATGAAGTTGGAGGAAGCAAGGCTACCAGGCTGGGACCTTGTTAGATTATTATAATCTCTTAACACTTCATTTAAGGGCTTTGTGTGTGTAATTGGTGAGAGTTCTTTTGGGGACTTTCATCATCTCAAATCCAGTACACCAAGCCTCTGGAGCCACCCCCTTGAAGGAAGAAATGGACTTGGCATTATCGGACTGTAATTAGAAGGACTCGAAATGAAACTTAAACAGGACCTTGAATTGTTACGTTAAATGTTAATGTTTGTAAAGTGTTATATCTGAAGGAAAAGTAAACAATTTTGCTTAAAAAGGTAGTTGTTGCAAAACTCCTTCCAAGTTCTGCCCCACTGAACCCATAAGCTGAGGCTACACTAATTTTTCGCATACAGGGCAAGATCATTCAAAAAGGAAATTTTTAACTAGGGATGCCAACCTCCAGGTGGTGGCTGGATATCTGCTATGGCAACAGGTCTCCAGGCAACAGAAATCAATTCACAAGAAGAAAATGATCTCTTTGGAAGGTGGAGTCTAAGGCATCACACTTTGTTGAAGTTCATCCCCTCCCCAAGTCCCATTCTCCTCAAACTTCACCCCCAGAATCTCCAGGTATTTTCCAAGGTCCCAGGCTGGCTTCCACCCGGGCCAGGGCCTTTACAGCCCTGGCCCCTGCCTGGTGGAATGCTCTCCCTCCAGCTGTCCGGGCCCTGCGAGACCTTAATGAGTTTCGCAGGGCCTGTATGACTGAGCTTTTCCGCCCGGCTTTCCGGGAAACCAGCCGCTGATGCCCCCCCTCTTTTTTAACAACGGGGGCTCTGCTGTTCCCCTCTTAGAGGAATTTTAATTGCTGGACGCCATCTGTTGTTGTTGTTTTGGAATGTTTTAGAACTGAACGCTATGTTTTAATGTATACCATTACTTTGTATGGTTTGTTATTTATTACATGTTGTGAACCGCCCTGAGCCCTCCGGGGGAGGGTGGTACATAAGTTTAATAATAAACACACAAACAAACAAACAAACAAACCTGGAGCTGGCAACCCTATTCAAAACCTCCACAGTTCTAGGCAAAGAGAAACATATAGAACACACAATCTTGTTGCAAGTTTAGGTCAGCAAACAAGAGTCTTATCACAAGGGATGTCCCTTGAAAAGAAACTGGCCAGTTGCATTAGGGGGAAAGGAAATGCAACTGCTTAAAAATAATTATTACAAATGCTGAGAGATTGGATCCAGACTAAAGAACAGATTTTCCCTGTAGCCTACCAAACCCTACGAAATGCTACTTCTGAGAGGAAAGGAATCTTGAGGAATGTCCTGAGAGGATCTATAGCCGGAAGGGATACTTAGAGGGCGTTTCCCATTCAATCTTCATCCTATTCGCTTTCGGTGTCCAGAGCTGGCTTTACACCCAAGCAGAATAAATTACAATTTGGGGCCTCAGGTTATAAGGGACTTTGAAATATTAAACAAAAATTATGAACACCTTTTTTTGGTAATGCTATTAGGTCTAATGTAGTTCAAGACCCAGAATGTCTTAATCTGGCCCCATCTGTGGCATTTCACCTACCAAAACAAAGTTCCCGTCTCTAGTTACCTCTGTGAACATTTCGCTGACATTAATATAGTTTATGCGCAAATTATTATGTGCAGGGCTGCAGCGGCCCAAACCTTTGACATTCTGAAGTGCTTTGCTTCTAATAAAGACTTCCATTCACCCTGTGTCTCTCAGTGGCAGGAATACATCCTCAATAAATTCATACAAGCGTGATGAAACAATGCGGAATGCAGATCAGTATCCCAGATCCATAAACGTTTTAATTAAAAGCAGTTCCTTTTCATGAAACGTCCCAGCAATATGAATTTCTCCGTTGCAGGATGGTGGTGGTGGCTTTGCTAGCCATTAAGTACTGTTTCTAGAATTGTTTCACAAGTAAATTAAAACCAGCCTTATAGACTATCTGGAGGAAACATAGTGAGTGTGTGTACAAAAAAGTAACAGGAAGAAAAAACTTGTGGTTAGAGAGCAGCACAAGCACTGTCCAGATAAAATTAAACAGATATCAGAGCAATTCTGTGCAGAATTAGAGAAATCTAAGCCCACTTAAATCAATGGGTTTACCCTGGAGTAACTCTGCATAGGATTGCACTGCTAAATTAAAGTTTAAACACATTGAACTTGCAGGTTGAAAGAATATGTCAGGATCCTACATTGGCTGAATTATGCTCTGGATCACTATCTAAAACAGTAAGCAAAAATCTGTATGCTAGCCAGCTGATGATGGTAAACTTTGTATTAATCTCCATTGCATATATTTACAGAATGGAGGATCCAAAGTTGTTCTTCATCCAAGTTAGTCATGATGTAAGCTTTTTTGAACTGAATAGGTCATGAGAGGCCAGGTTCACACATACAAGAGAATGATGTGGCAATGGGATGACAGAACACTAAGGGGGTAGGGATGCCATCCTCCAGGTGGGTCCTGGGGATCCCCTGAAATTACCACTCATCTTTAAACTACAGAGATCAGTTCTCCTGGAGAAAATGGATGGTTTGGAAGGTGGGCCTTATGGCATTATACCTCACTGAGATTCCTGTCCTCTTCCCAAATCTCAAGAAGTTTCCCAACTTGAATCAGGAAACCTTATCCCCCATCCCCCACCAGGAAGGACCTGGCAACCCTATAAGAGGATCAAATGGCCCTCTCCACTTTGACAGCTGTTGAGGATCACAGTTCGGAGTTTTGAACTCTCTCCATAACAGACACCTTGTGAGGTAGGTGGGGCCGAGAGAGTTCTGAGAGAACTGTGATGTCCCAAGGTCATCCAGCATGCTTCACATGGAGGAGGGAGGAAACAAATCCAGTTCACTAGATAAGCCTCTGCCACTCATGTGGAGGAATGGGTAATCAAACCCGGTTCTCCAGATTAGAGTCCACCTGCTCCTAACCACTAAGCCACACTGTCTGCTCAGACATTGCTGCAGCTCTGCAGGGTCTCAGTCAGAGGTCTTTCACATCACCTACTGCCTGGTCCTTCTAACTGGAGATGCCAGGGACTGAATATTGCAGTCTTCTTTCCTGATGGAAGAGTGAGCATAAAATGGAGTAGAGAATCAGGTATCCTGTACTGAACCCCTTGGAAGAGGGTTGGGATAAAAATGGGACCAATACAGGATGGGGGAAGGGTGTTTTGCCTGCATCTGTGGCTGGCATCTTCAGAGGATCTTATGGTAGTAAAGCAAGTGGAATATATATTTCTTCCAAAAATTTTAAACTGTTTTTTGGTAGTATGCCTGACAGCATTGTCGGCATCCAAACCAATCTGTCTTTCCCAAGTTTTCTCACTTTTCCTACATTCCACCACATATGAAAAGGGGGTCAATCCGCTTCTTTACATCGTCAGCATTTTCCTTTGTAATTCGTATTAATTTTTCAATGTCAGCAAGATTTGGATGGGAGAATCAGTGGGTGCGGGAGGGGTTCAGCATCCTTCCATCTTGCTGTTCTATTTAAATGCCACTGTTGCTTTGCCCATTATTTTGGGAACCCAAAGTTTGGATTATGCATTGACTGCTAAAATCCTGCATTATTCTCAAAAACTGGACCAACAAAGAAGAAAAGTTGGAGACATTTAAAATATATAGCTGTATGCCTTAACATTAGAATATTATGGATTATTTTTTTAAAATTTTTTTAAATTTAACATTATGTTATACAGCTTGAAAGAATGGTGGCCGGAAACGAATGATAGTAGTCACACATCAGTGCTTATTTTGTGTTAATATATCGGGTTGTTAAGATTCACTTGTGACTTTTATATAACACCATTTATATAAACACGTTGACTCTCTAGTAGTGCTTAGAACGGTATGTCTGAAAAGATCCATTTTCTTTTGTACCATGTTCTTTTTCTGTTGTTATTATTGTCTTCCCTTTATTTTCTGCCATTGAAAAAGAAAATACTGGTGAAGCTGGTCGCCACAAAAAGGACATCGAAGAGATAGAAAAAGTGCAGAGAAGGGCAACGAGGATGATTGAGGGACTGGAGCACCTTCCTTATGAGGAGAGGCTGCAGCGTTTGGGACTCTTTAGTTTGGAGAGGAGACGTCTGAGGGGGGATATGATTGAAGTCTATAAAATTATGCATGGGGTAGAAAATGTTGACAGAGAGAAATTTTTCTCTCTTTCTCACAATACTAGAACCAGGGGGCATACATTGAAAATGCTGGGGGGAAGAATTAGGACTAATAAAAGGAAACACTTCTTCCCGCAACGTGTGATTGGTGTTTGGAATATGCTGCCACAGGAGGTGGTGATAGCCACTAACCTGGATAGCTTTAAAAAGGGCTTGGACAGATTTATGGAGGAGAAGTCGATCTATGGCTACCAATCTTGATCCTCCTTGATCTCAGATTGCAAATGCCTTAGCATACCAGGTGCTCAGGACGGAGCAGCAGCAGCAGAAGGCCATTGCTTTCACATCCTGCACGTGAGCTCCCAAAGGCACCTGGTGGGCCACTGCGAGTAGCAGAGTGCTGGACTAGATGGACTCTGGTCTGATCCAGCAGACTAGTTCTTATGTTCTTATGTTCTTATGTCTGCCAAGCCAGACTTGAAGCTGGCTTTTGGAGAAAAAAAAGAAGGAAAAATATGTAGAAGGAATTGGCAGGGGAACAATCGTCCCCTTTCTCCCTTGCCAGTCCTTCTTTGCAAGTGCCCTGGCCCACTGCTAGGAGCAAACGAGCTTGTAACCTGCAGTCATCAGTGCACCATAAACTTTATGCAATCAGTTTCCAAATTTACCACCCACGTCTCCACCCCCGGCATGTGTCATCAGCTGGAATTCTCTTCCTGATACTTTAAACCCAGAACGTTCATTCATGACAAAGAAAAAGAGGCTCATTTAGCCTACAGAGTCCCTGGAACGACATCAAGTGGACACAATTCTCAATCACTTTCTGCCTGGGAATCACATTCTATCTGCTCTTCTGTGGTTCGCTGAGCCATCTCTCTATTTTCCACGGCCTGGCCCTTGCAAAGACAGTAGAAAGGCTCGCTAGAATGTGCTGCAGTTTGCCCGGCTGCCCAAATGTGATGAGTCACCCTTCCACCAGCTAGCTTAACAGGGCTGTTGGTTGCGACACATACGTTTGGATCAGTTCCTAGTTTCAAAAATGAAAGCTGGTGGATCGTGTGCCCAGAAGCAAAGGGTCAGCGCCTCTGCTTGTGCAGGGCAGAGCAAAGGGCCCAAAACGACACCGCAGCTTTCAGATGTTACAAGCCAGAAATAAAGAGTTCAAATAAATGAAGGCATTTGAAGCCAAAGATAGTACTGGTAGGTTAGTTCAAATCAATCATGTCACATTCAGCTACTTCTCCCTTTGATCCGGCTGCTGTATTCTTGGCGGATTCCGCATGGGCCAAAAACAGCGGTGTAAAAGGGTTTACACCGTTTTAAACCATTTTACACCATTTTCACACAGTTTTCACACCGTTGTTTTTGGCCCATGCAGAATCTCCCTTAGACTCGCCAGCCCCTAGCCCCCAACCTGCAAGGCTTCCTTGCCTCCCTTCCTGTCAACAGCCCAATTTGAGGATTTTCCAGGCACAGTTAAACTTCCCAATCTTTTAAGAAGCTGCACAGCTTGACACACATTTTGTGATCGCCTGTTTGCCCTTGAGTAGTTCAGATCCTTGCGAAACCTTAATGATAATATGATGGCAAGCCAAACAAGCCATGTCTACGGGTCCTGATAGATATAGCATGGTGCAGTGGTTAGAGAGTGTCAAACTAGGATCTGGGTTTGAATTCTCACTCTGCCCTGGAAGCTTGCTAGGTGACATTGGGCCAGTAATATGCTTTCTAGGGTTCCCAACCTCCAGGTAGTGGCTGGAGATCTCCAGCTATTACAACCAATCTCCATGTGACAGAGATTAGGTCTCCTGGGCTCATTCCGCACATGCAGAATAATGCACTTTCAAACTGCTTTCAGTGCTCTTTGAAACTGTGCGGAATGGCAAAATCCACTTGCAAACAGTTGTGAAAGTGGTTTGAAAACGCATTATTTTGCGTGTGCGGAAGGGGCCCTGGAGAAAATGGTTGCTTCGGAAGTTGAAGTCCCTCCCTTCCCCAAACCCCTCCCTTCCCAGAGTCCATCCTGAAAATCTCCAGGTCTTTCCCAACCCAGAGCTGGCAATTCTAACACTCTCAGTCCAAAATACTTCACAAGATTTTTGTTGTGTGGCTAAAACTGAGGAGGCGAGAGATGTATAACTTGACAAAGAAATATACAGTGTGATTGGGGCTGTGCACCGTTTTTTAATTTTAGTATTCTTAGGGTCTGGGTTTAATAGTCCTGGGAATTTTCAAACCCTCCCCTTAAAAGCCAAATGCCCCTATCAGGTGTGGTTTTTTTGGTACTTTGGAAATGCTCTGGTCTATTAAACCCAGTTGATTGGGGGGCCTAAGCAGCCTGAATCATGGCAATTCTTTTTGGCATAATTTGGTATCACTTTTTGGATTCCTTTACATTGCCACCTTTTAGGGAAGGTGAAACACTCCATTCGGCTTTAGCTGCACACCCCTAATTGCAATCCTAAACAGAGTTATACTGGTCTATGTGCCCGTTGCCCAGTGGATTTAAAAGAGTGTAATTCTGTTTCAAACTGCAGTGATCAATTCCCCACAGAATATCTGAACTGTTAATATTGAGGCATCTGTTTCCCCTGCAAGCCTCCAAAAGCAAATATTCAAATTCAGATGCCATGAAAATGTGTACAATTCTTCTTTTAAAACAACAGGATCATTTTCAGTACAGCCTACCGAAATAACGCAACCCAGTGCTAAAACACTTAGCTCATCACAGATTAAAGTTGTCAAAGACACTCAAGTGTTAAGTGGTTATTTGGTACACATCAGTTCACAGTAATAACTATGCATTGTTATGTATTGGACAGATGGTTGACTAACTCATGGGCAAATCTCTATAAATGATTAGAACATATGGCAGGTCACAATTTCCATCCAAGGAAATGAGACTGCCATAAAAAGCATAAAAATGAAAAGGATTCTTGCGGGGCCTTTAGTAGATTTACAGCACAGTCTTATGCAGAGTTACTCTAAACCTATTTGGGCTTAGACTAGAGCAACTCATCTTACGATTGCACTGTTAACGGTAAAGCACACACATACACTCACACACTCACACTCACACACAAACAGAGGAGGGACCCCAAACAGTTCATCATATCTTTTTTTTTTTTGTTTGGAGGTCTATGTATACCTGCTGACTGACAATTAATTTCATTCCTCTAATGAATTCACAAAGTATTGGATACTATGAACAAGTTCTGGTCACACTAGAGAGTCTTTGCCTTGGAATATGCTTCCTCTTCTGCTAAAGCTTCCTCTTGTGCAAGATCAATGGTTCTCAGAGGGATCTTGCACAAACGGCAGCACTGGCAGGAGAGAAAGCACATTCTGCAGCAGAGCCTGTCTAGTGCCCAAGATCCAAGATCATGACTCCCAATCCAAAAGAAAAGACCTGTCCATTTTTATCCTATTCTTAGTCCCAGCAGTTTCAAGACACCTGACGGGGCTCAGCCTCTGTTTTGAACTCACAATAACCCTGTGAGGTAGGTCGGGCTAAAAGACTGGCCGTGGGTCACACAGTGAACTCCAGGACCATGTGGGGATTTGAAGCTAGGTCTTCCCAGGCCTTCTCCAACAACCCAGGTTCGAATTCTTATTCTGCCATGGACGCTTGCTGGGTGGCCTTGGACCAGACTCTGAGTCTCAGCCTAAACTACCTCACAGGGTTGCTGCAAGGATAAAATGGAGGGGAGGAGAATGAGATCTTCCACTTTGTTCCCCATTCTAGAGAAAGGTGGGATACAAATGAAACTGATAAATAAGTAAATAAATAAGCCAAGAAGAAGAAGAAGAAGAAGAGGAGGAGGAGGAGGAGGAGGAGGAGGAAGAGGAAGAAGAAGAAGAAGAAGAAGAAGAAGAAGAAGAAGAAGAAGAAGAAGAAGAAGAAGAAGAAGAAGAAGAAGAAGAAGAAGCAGCAGCAGCAGCAGCAGCAAAGAGGAGGAGTTTGGATTTATACCCCGCTTTTCTCAACCATAGGGAGTCTCAAAGCAGCTTACAAACCCTAACCCTTCCTCTCCCCACAATAGACAGCTTGTGAGGTAGATGGAGCTGAGAGAGTTCTGAGAGAACTGTGACTAGCCCAAGGTCACCCAGCAGGCTTCATGTATAGGCATGGGGGAAAAAACCTGGTTCACCAGATTAGAGTCCACCGCTCAAGTGAAGAAAAGGAGAATAAAATCTGGTTCTCCAGATTAGAGTCCACTGTTCTTAACCACTACACAACACTGTTTCTCCTTTCTGGGCTGGATGAGGGAATAACTACCTCACTAGAATAAAGAGAATAAGAATTTGTAATAAGCATTCCTGAGGACATTCTAAGTACTATAATTGCCCAGATTCATAGTAAGGAAAGCTAGGACAGTTAAAGCTGCTTTAGGTTTATGGACTGTTTCCCAATCTTGTATCACGCTGTCCTTTAGGCTGATGCACGAGGCTTTCTGTCTTTCCAGCTGGGTGTAACTGGCGTAATTCAAGCAAACAACTCTAGCAGACAATCTGTCTTGTTAAGCTGCTGTCTGCAGCTTTATGGCCACTTCTGGAATCATAGACCTGGCAACCTATCATTAAAACTTCATTGCGGAGGGTTTGGGTATGATGAATCCAGCCCAACCACACGCCAAAGGCAGGTAATCATGTAGAATGGCCCGCACTTTCCCCAGTAGGCTTCTGGCCCATTTGGTGACAGGATTAGGGGTGTTCCAGGGAGTGAAAGCAGCACTTAACACTGACCTGATGATGTCAGGCTCCAGGTACTGAAAGGACTAATACCTTCAGAGTATATACTATAAGCACCGGCATTGAGCACTGGGGAGGAAAAGCACTCGGATTTCAAAAATGAGGTGACCATTTGCAAGAGGGGAGGGGCATGATAGAAGTTTATAAAATTCTATGTGAAGTGGCAAAAAGGGAAAGGGTTCACTTTTCTGTCTTAGCAGACTATTGTTCTTATTAAATAATTCTGATGCTACATTCTGTAAAATGGCTGCGAACTTTCTGCTGGAAATATCCCATAAGCAACAGTATGTATGAATCAACTTCATTTGTTATATGTTGCAAGTTTGTATTTTGATGCAATTTAGATGTGATTTTATACTGTTTATGCCAAATAAAGGCTAAATGGAAAAATGGAAAAAAAATGAAAACTTTTCTGTCTCACACCAAAGAACAGAATGTAGGGGCGGGCAATGGAGCTCAGGGGCAGTAGATTCAGGGCAGACAAAAGAAAGTACAGTAGGGCAACGCAGTGCTCACCTGTGGAACTCACTGCTCCAAGATTCAGTAAAGCCCCTAGCTTGTGAATATGTGTGCCATAAAGTTGCAAGCAATTTATGGCAATCCTAGCAAGGAGTTTTCAAGATAAGTGAGTGGGTTTGCCGTTGCCTTCCTCGGCAGAGTCTTCCTTGTTAGTCTCAGTTCCAACTACAGACCTTGCCTGGCTTTTGAGATCCAGTAAAATCAGGCCACACTACATCCCATCCACTGGTTTAGAGAATTTTAAAAGGGGATTTGGCAATTTAATGGGGCAGGGCAGGTTAATCAGTGGCTATTAGCCATGATTGCCAAATAGATTCTCCACGTTCAGGGAAAGTATGGTGGACTAGAAGGATCATTGGTTTAATCCAGCAAGGACAGTCTTATGTTCTTGTGGTTTCAAAATATATCGGATACCACCCTGAAAATCTCTATTATGGGCATAATAAACCAACTTCAAACACATGGTTTCAGATCCTGGTTTGATATAGCTTAGCTAATCATAATTGGAATTGGATCAAAATTCAATAGGGGCGCAGAATTAATCTTGCTGAGAAGCTAAGCATCCATTTCAGAAAATCTAGATTCAAATCCAGTAGCACCATACAGGCCAATAAGGTTTTGGTGTAGGAGCTTTCACGAGCCAAAGCCCCATTCATCAGAGCTTTGAGTATCAAAAGCTCCTACCTCGAAAATCTTGTTGGTCTATAAGATGCTGCAGGACTTGAATCTAACTATTCTACCACAGACCAACATGATTAAATACCCAATGAAACCATTTCAGAATATGTATGTTTTTAAGACCTTCTGATATAAAGAGATGTTGACAGCACTGGTTGCTTAAATCTTGGAAACCAGAATGGAAAGTGAATACCATTTCCTTTAGCTGAGATTGGCCTTCATTGTACTTGACCTTCTCCTAAATATCATAAAGGGTTACCAGGCCACTCTGGGGGCAGGGGATTCCCTGCATTGGTCTCCTCTCCTGGCACCATTCAGAGAATCACTGGGGGTCCTACCAGCTGCAAATCAAGGTTTAGACTTCAGTTCCATCGGTACAATTATGTCATTTCCAAAAGTGATGTCATCACATCACCGACAATGTGGGAGATGCTCTACTACTTGGGAAACAACTCTATGGTAGAACCTATTTTCTGCCATAGAGTTTGGCCCATATATCTGAGCATCTTCCATGTTGTCAGCAACATGATGACATCACTTCTGGGAGTGATGTCATCCTGCCAACAGGGCTGAGGCCTAAATCTGAACTTGTGGCTGGTAAGACCCCGTTCTCATCCTCTGCCAGCTTCTACCATATGCACAGTTAGTTACACAAATTTGCAGAGTAAGTGGCACAAAAGAAGAGAAAGTATGTCAGTTTGGAAAATGATGTAGAATTTGAATTATTATTTTTTTTTGGTGAAGAATTTTTAACTGCCTATCTGCACAATTTTACTTTATTCTTAATAAAGGAATACATGCTGGGCCAGACGTGATAGACAAGGGGTC